>NC_135371.1:94408970-94719558 GCF_049243985.1 Paroedura picta
GATGGTTCAATGGGACTCTGTTCAAAGGCACAAAAAAAGGGAAAGATCCATAACCTGACAACTCTTAAAACACAAATGTGGAACTCTCTAAAATGTACTGGCTTGCTGGTAGGTAGAAAATGAAGAGGAGTGCATCCTCTGGTGGTAGAGAAAAACACTTGCATAAAAACTCAGATAGGATGATGGCTTTTTTTGTTCTTTATTACTCTTGATGAGGAATTATAATCCATTAGTGTTGGAAGACATGAGTTTAATAACAAGCTAGATTCATTTACATATGAACATATGAAGCTGCCTTACATTCAGTCAGTCCATTGGTCTATCAACGTCAATGCCGCCTACTCTGGCTGGAAGGAGCTCTTTAAGACTCCAGGTGAGTCCTTCAACTTGACAGCAGCCACCTCCTAATTCTTTTAATTAGCTGGAATATCAGGCAGCCTTGGCAGCCTCCAGAGATGTGTCAAAAGGTCTGTGAGCAGAGGGGTGGGAGTTTGGTTGCTGCCTGGGGTAGGTTTAATCAGGTGTTATTGGGGTTGGGTTTTTAGCCTTTTACTGTAAAATGATTTTTAGATTGTGATCCACCACAAGCCACTCTGTGGGAGTGGCAGGATATAGACACCCTGTGTGGTAGGTGAAGCTGAAAAAGCTCTTAGAGAACTGTTCTGCAAGAACTCTAACAGGACTGTGACTAGGCTAATGTCACCCAGCTGGCTGCATGTGGAGGAGTGGGGAATCAAGCCTGGCTTGCCAAATTAGAGGCCACCGCTCTTAACCACTACACCAAGCTGGCTCTCTATGTAAGATCTACATGCTTTTGTCAGAGATGATTGCTACTTGTGATGGCCTTTGGCCACAAACAATAAACTTGCATAACTACTATTACTACTTGATGGTGATGATGTTAGTCATTCAGTCATGTCCAACTCTTGGCAATCCTATGGCTCAGCTGTCTCCACATCTTCTGATCTTGCACCACTTACTATTACTATTTAGCTTACTATTATTTCATTATTACTACTACTATTACTATTTTATTATATTCCACTGTGACACAGAGCTGGCAGTGGAGACCAGAAGTGGTCCTATCTACTGGGCCAAAGTAGCAGCTGCTCCAAGAGAAGTCAGGGCCCTGTTCAGTCAGGCAGTAGCAGAATCGTGTCCCCACCCAGCAGGAGTGTGGGTGCAACACACCCACTAGAGAGTCTCCCTCCCACCAGGGAGCAGCTAAGCATAGTGGCAAGGACAGAAGGTTTGCATTAGCTGGAGGCATGGGGGACAGCAAGGGCCTCTGGCTAGCCCTGTATAAACCCCAAGTGAGTAGGGTAAGGCAAGTAAGGCATGAAGAGATGAACAAGGCTCAGAGAAGAGAGGAACAATGTTTATAGGTTTTGCCGGCATGGCTGGAGCCTCAAGGATAAAAGCTCTACTATTGAGACAGAGAGAAGAGGGCAATCTGGCTGGGAAACGCTGAGAAGGGAGAAAGAGGTATCTAGAAGATGGAGCTGTGGCCTTGGGCAAGATAAACCACCAGGCCCAGGCAGGCCTGGTGGAAATGACCCACAGCAGAAGCACAGCTTATCATCCTGAGGTTTTAAAAGGAGCAGAGAGAGCAGGAGAAAGGAAATGTAGTCATGTGGATAACCACATGGATGTTGTTCTTGATCATAAAGGAAACTTTAAAGAGCAGTATTGAATCAGGGTGAGTCTCTACAGACCATGGAGAAAGCCTAAATGTGAACCCAGTGGGTCCACAACCACCCTAAAATATTCAGTTTTGCTAATTAGAGCAATCTGGAATAGGGATGAATCAGAGCTATTTTAATATTGTAACAATCCTATTAAGGGACCAGTGTTCTGCCAAAAGTGTTACTACAACCAATTCCACACCTACATTTTAATAAACTTTTGTACTACCCAATTGTACAATTGGGTCAAGTCATTGAAGAGCAAGAAGGGAAACATGATGTGCCAGTCAGTCAGCTAAATTCTAACAGAGAGAGAGAATGTGGGGAATGGCAAAACAATGTTACAGAACATATTTCCCCAGATAGATACAAAATGATAATGAAGTCTCAATCTAAAGCAACTGTCCGAAATGAACTAAATTTCCAACTAGAAGAAAGGTGGTCAGAAAGCATACTCACATTCAAGATCATTAATATTCTGTTCTGTCCTGATGCCATATTTTATTTGAGTTTTATTTGGATCCCTGAATTTACATCCATATGTAAATACAGGGGCCTGGTGGAATCCTGTGACTAAGTATCTCACAACAATACTATAAAACAAGGTATTCAGTCTGGCTTTTACTGGTTAGAATAAGAACCAAGCCTGTCTAGTTCTTTAACTTTGGGACAAACTGTTTGATAAGTAGTAACAACCTAGCAAGAAAGAAAGAAGCCCAGGACACTTTAGGGATTACAAAAATTAATGCCACGGTGGCCATTTTCAGTATCTTTTGATTTTTTTTAAAAAAGCTCTCTGGCTGAACTCCAGAACTTAAATGGAGGTACAGTTCATCAAAGCAGATATTCTATGCCTGAAATGCGTGAAATAAGAATGAGGAGAGAAGGTGTTCATCTGCCCAGGAAATATACCAGCTTCCAACATTTAATAAGAAATAGCCTGTCCACTGTATCTAGGGCCCTGTGACATTACACTGCATATTTCCCTGCCCTGCCCATTATTTGTTTACTGCTGAAGGTGATGGGCAAATAGCATTAAGGCAAAAGATACTATATTAGCTGTACTAGGAGGGGAGTGAAAGCTCAACACAGAGCTGCCTTTCTGGGGCTGCAAAAATGAGGCAGTCGGCTATCTCGCAGGCTGTAATGGACAGGTCTGGTGGGTGATGATGGCTTGGGAGAGTCACAAGCTGTGCAAGTCTGCCAAGCAGCATTGCAGCATCTGAAAGGGAATCAGAACTGTGCATTTAATCCTATGCCATATCCATAATCACAGGACCTTCTGTTCTACTGCTACAGGTTGGTCTTCCATGAAGGAGAAGCTCAGCCATTCATTACAGAGTAAAGTGTCAAAAGTCAAACAATAGAAAAGAGCAAGAATCCAGTAGCACCTTGAAGACTAACAAAATTAGCTTTCGTGAGTCACCGTTTACTTCTTCAGAAGTCAAAAGGGAATTATTTCCTGCTTAGCTACAGATGATCAATTATTGATCCCCTCCCTGCAGAACTTACTCAACTGCTCAGAAAGTAGACTGAGCAATGACTAAGCAAACATTTGCTGCTTTCCACAAATCAAATTTGTTTAGATCCTTAAACATTAAGCCAGAAAACAGTGGTTGGAGAAAGGTATGGTGGCCGTAATAGAAATATTTATAACTGATGATCAGCATGCAGTCACTTTGTCTCCAAGTCTAGAGCTTGAAAATCATCTCCAGTGCCACATGGTATTATGAGAATAAGCTGGATAAATTCAAATACATGGTTCAAAAAGAAATACTATAGAAGAACAGGCTTTTCTTTCACACTGTAAAAGAGCTATGAACAGTATCATGCTGGAGGAAAGGAGTCTCCCATGTCTTCAGCTTTTGAACAAGCAAAAAACTTCCTGTGGTCCCTCTAGCAGCCCTCCCCCTTCCCAAACAGGGCCAGCCTGAGTCAGCCTTTCATCCTATACTGAACATTGAGTACCTTGAGGGGATGCAAGTGCAATGCCACGGTTTAGAAAATAAGAATGGCTTCAAGATCTACTCAGACCCCTTGTGGCCCAAATATTTCTCCAAATATTTTTATAGTAACACCGAATGCCAAGAGACATGGGATAGTTATTCATTCCACTGTAAGGCCCCCACCAAGGTGTCTCTCTATCATCCAGGCTAACCTTTCCTTCTATAGAAAGAACCTTGACTCAGCAAAGCATTTTTACCCCTTTCTTACAGACAGCAGACCCTAGCATAAACCAAAACCTATAAATGACAAAAGTTACACAAAAGAAACAAACATCCTCCTCTCTCACCTTTACAGCACTGTTTCAAATCACAGCCAGGGATTATGCCGTTTAAATCTGAATCTGTAAAGCACACAAGAGGATACTGGCTATTCCAGGGTACCTATAATCCTCTCTACTTGATCCCATCATATTTAAATCATTAAGCATCCTTGCTGCCTGCAGCAGCAATACAGATGAGATTCCTTCCACACGTACCCACCCCTCCCTCCACCATGCACATATATAAATAGTTCAAGAGCAAAGGAAAACTATACTGACTGAACAGAACCTCAGAGTAGACCTAGTTTAATCGCCTACATCAACAGGGGCTCATCACCAGAGAGAGATTACATAATCTTCCCCATTCAGCATCTGGCTTTTCAGTATTTCAGTATTTTAAGTAATGCAGCCTTACACTGCATTGTGGAGCTTTCAGAATTCCTCCAGAGAGGGCCCAAGACATTGCAGAGATGCATGCAGAAATGCATCCTCCGTTTAAAACATCCCAGCTCTGGAGAGGAGGAGGAGGAGGAGGAGGGGGAAGCAACCTCCTGTCTCCTCTGTAAAGGAAGCTGAGACAACCGTACTGTATGGATGCCAAAGAGAACAAGCGAGGCAAAGAGAAGCAGCAAATGTGCTGAGCTGCCTAAACGGCCGAGGTCATTTGCAAAAGAGCCCCTATGCAGTCTTTACGAACTTGCTGGCGATCACTGCTCACTGCACATATTTCTCTCTCTCTCGTTCTGTACAAGCACAACAAACAAACAAAAACGGAAATGCACCAGGAAAGGGCAGGGAAACTGCAGTCTGTGAAGAGAACAAAAGGTGTGCGCGTGGGGGGGGGGGTATTGTTGCAGGAAACCAGAAGGCCGGGCAAGGTGCATCATAGGAGTGGGAATGGGCGCAGGAACGACTTACCCAGGAAGAGCCAGATGGATCCGCCAGACACGAGGAAGAAGGTGAGCATGTCTGCAGGAGCCGGCTGCAGCATGGGCGGCCTGAAGGAGAGAGGGAGAGAGAGCAGCTGCTTGAGGGGGGTTACTGCGGTAACTCACTGCAGTGACTGAGGTAGCGGCAGCATCGGCGGCGGCGCCGGGGACTGGCTCGCTCGCCCGGCTCTGAGGCTCCAGCTCGCCTGCCAGCGACTCCCGCAGCGGAGGTTATTTTTAGGAAACCGCCCACCCACGCACCGGATCGCCTTAAAGAAGGCGGCGCATCTCCGCCGGTGCGACGAGGATGGCAGGCGCGTGTAAATGTCTGCGCACCGGCATAACGCCTGGCCGCGGGGGCTGGGAGAGGCAGGGCCGCGTGTGTGGAGGAGCAGAAGAAAGAAAGGCTCCCTCGCAAGGAGTCCTCTCCCGTGGCCCTCTCGCGGCTGATTTCTCTGAGAGCGTTGCCTTGTGCTTGGATCGGGGGTCGATAGATGGATTCTAATCCCTACATTGCCATGGAGCTTGCTCGGTGACCTTGGGCCAGTCACTCTTTCTCAGCCGCCCTTACCTCAAGCTCTGTTGGAAAATGGCTGCTGGCCTTTCTTCCCCTTCACCCTGGACTTTCATTTTTCTACACTTGGAGACTGACAGCCAACTATTTGACGGCCACAATTTAAAAAGAAATGCACTTGAATAGATGTGAGGTTAGAAGCAGGCTATATTGTTATCCCAGACTTCTATCTTTGCATTTAGAACTGTGTACATGTGAATCCCCTCACAATAAACCTGTGAGTTAGGTTAGGCTGAGACAGAGCTAACCGCACTAAGGTTAATAAGTTTGTTTCATGACTCTAAATGTCTGAGGCATCCTGCACTACATTCCACTATCACTCTTGAAAGCTTTGTGGTATTGTATTGTTGACAGCCTCATCATGTATGCCAATTATTTTGTAATGCTGTGGACAAGGGAGGAATATTCCTATGTGACCCAACCTGAGAAGTACTGGCATTCCTGCTTCATGTCCTCACAGGGGTGGTCACACTGTGGCTCTCCAGATGTCCATTTGAATACAATTCCCATGAGCCCCTGCAAGTGCTGGCAGGGGCTCAAGGGAATTGTAGTCCATGGACATCTGGTGAGCCAGTTTGGCCACCCTGTATTGGCCTTTGTATTAATTGGAGTTGTTAGAAGTCACTTATGTTAGTGATCCCCAACCTGTGGGCCACAGACCACATGTGGTCCGTCGACTAATTGGAGGTGGGCCGCGAAGGACGCGTCCCCCCCCCCCGCCCTTTACAACACACTTCGGGTGTCGTTGTCTCCCATCACTCCCAGATGGGACTATCTCGTTGCAGAGAAACAAGCTCAGGGTTCCCATTGATTTGTCATTGTCATGAGTTAAAATTTCCATGAAAATAAAATTTCCTTATGTTCATTGTTGTGGTGTGTCTGTATCTTATTTTAAAGGGATGTTTAAACATTACCATAGTGATCAGAGAGCGTTAGGGCAGTGGTTGAGAGTAGAGGAGTAAACTATCCCCCCCCACCGGGCCTCAGTAAAATTGTCAGCGTTGAGTGGTCCCTAGTGATAAAAAGGTTGGGGACCACTGACTTATGTGATCTCCTCCATGTAGGCTTAATTTCTTCAATAACTTCATATTAGGCAGAAATTCTGCAGGTACAACTTTTTGTAGTGGTGGCGGAAGCCCAACTCTCCTGAATTTGTTTCAGATAGAAGTGACCTGAGCAAAAAATAAGAAGGTGGTGTATTCAGCTACAGCTCCTTTCTCCTGTGGAATTTCTTCTCTGAGTTCCGTGTATATGTAGTATATGACACTTCCAGTAAACTCGCTACAATGCACCTATATTTGGATGTAAGTATACTTGTGAAAATAACTTGTGCAGGGTCCAGAGAGGGGTTACGACTTGTGAGCCCATTGGGTAGAGCAGTGTTTCCAAACCAGGGGTCCGAAGCTGGGGGGGGTGGGGTTGGAAGGGGTCCCTGTCATCTCCTCTGCTGCCTTAGGTAGGCTTGGGAAGTGACCATTTTCCTTGTTCCCCCTTCCCTTCAAGCATGAGTGGATTAGTTTGCTGATGGTTTTCCCAGCTGGGAGGAGGTGGAGCCTGCATACTTATTCCCAACTTAAACTGCTTACTGTCTCTCCCCTGCCCACAGTCCTCATTAAGCCTGCTTGTTAGTATTTGTGCTCCCTGGAGAATGTTCCCTTCTTGCAGCACTACTGGGAGGTTCTATTTTTCTGCCTAAAATCATTTGCTTTGTGAAGGAAAGGGATCCAGGGTTTGTATGGGTGGGTGGGGAGAGAGAGGCAAGAGGGTGGCTCTTTAGCCCATTGCCCCTCCCACTGCTTCCTCTCCTGCTGCATGCCCCAATAGCAAGGAAGAAAGCAGAGAGCCAGTTGTTTTGTTTTTTTTGTGGGGGGCCATTTTTTATATAAAACTGGTGAGCTTTGTGAAGGAAAGTGGGCGGGGCGGGGCGGGGCGGGGCGGGGCGGGGCGGGGCGCAAGCCTGGCTCTTAATCACCCATTGTCTGTCTCCCTGCTTCCTCTCCTGCTCTATGCCCCATAGCGAGGAAGAAAGTAGGGAGTCCCACCTGGAGGCTAGCATCCCTGACCCTGTGTGGGCCACAATGCCACAGAGCCCACCCTCCGAAGCAGCCATTTTCTCCAGGGAAACTGATTTCTGTCATCCAGAGATGAGCAGTAATTCCAGGGGATCTCTAGAGCCCACCTGGAGACTGGCCACCCTAGCCGAGAGCGACCACACTTGGATTCAGTGCAAGGACTGTGCATAGCCTGAATAAGGATTCTTTTCTTCTCAGGTTTCCCTTTGCCCTTTCTGAGTCTGAGAATGCCAACCTCCTGGTGTTGCCTGGGGATCTCCCCAGAAACATGTCCAAATCACACAGATAATTTCCCCCAAGAGAATTGCTACATTGCATGGTGGGCTTTATGGCAGTTGAGATGAATACTTCCTTATTTTGCTCAGGTAAGGTTTGTTATTTAGCATATTGCACAGACAAAAATGAAACTAACTTCTTATTTAACTAGCATTTTATTAGTGCTTTATTTTCAGTGATGCTATACACACGGGCACTTTCCCATCACAGGAATTGGGGTTTCCAGGCATCTTCCTGCATCACTTGAATTGATTTATCTATTAGACCAACACCACTCACACCTAAATTTGATTTTCACACATTGCTAGAGATGCAAACATTTGGGGGGGGGGGGCTGGCAATCTCCAAGAAGTACCAACTGTTCTATGCTTCATGAACAGAACAGTACCTGCACTCTGGCTGTTTGCTCTTCCTCAGGGAAAAGGTGCCTGAGATGGATTCAAGAGGCCCTGTCCAAAGCCTGAGCAAGGGGGCCAAAACTTTCTGGGTAGGATAAGGTGTCCTCCCTCCACCAGAAGCTTAGCAGCTTCTTCCTTCTCACCTTCCTGCAGTGTAACCTTGCAGAAGCCAGCCTTGCTCCTGACTGGGAATATTCACCAGATGGACCATAAGAACATGAGAGAAGCCATGATGTCCAGCCCTCTGTGTGACAGTTATCCAGCCCACCAGTCTGTGTCACACAGTGGCCAAATCTCAAGGCCATCAAGAGCCTTTGCACCACACAGGGAAGGCCGTGTGAATTACAACTCCCCAGAGTCCCTGTGCCAGAAACCAACCAATGTGAAAGTACTTCTGGGGTTCTGGCCCTGCTGATGGACCTCCTGATGGCCCCTGGGATTTGGCCAGCCCCCATGGCTGGCATCTCTAGCAATGTGTGAAAGTCAAATGTAGGTGTGTGTGCTGCCCTAGCTGGCCACACACAGTGGCAGGAGGTGCCTGGGCTGCAGAGCCTAGCCGGAGTCCTCACCAGAGCAAAGTCAAAGTCCAGTCCAAGTCATTAGGAATCAAAGCAAGTAGAGTTAAGGGTGAGGCAAAGAGTAGTTGAGGGAAATCCAAGGTCAGAGTCCAGATAAGCATATTTTCAACAAAGCCAGTCCAATTACCAGATGCATAGTCAAAAGACGTTTGCCAGGAGTCAGGGAAGCCGATGGGAGTCAGAAGTTGGCAAGCCAAGGAATCCAAGCCGGACAGGAGGGTTTCTGCCTAGATTGCATCCTAGATTGCATCCACGCTGAAAAGCTACTGCTGTCTCTCCTAAAATCAACCCAGCTAATTGGCTGCACCTGGGGGAGGATTATCCTCCTCAGGAGCTATCCCAGCTGGGCCCCATCTACTTTGACAGCGTGGTTCCTTTGGCGTTCAGCAAACACCACCCTTCTGCTTCATCTACGCTAGCGATCCCCAACCTGTGGGCCACGGACCACATGTGGTCCTTCGACTAATTGGAGGTGGGCCCCGAAGGACGCCTTCTCCCCCACCCCGGCCCTTTACAACACACTTCATTGTTGTGGCGTGTCTGTATCTTATTTTGAAGGGATGTTTAAACATTACCATAGCGATCAGAGAGCATTAGGGCAGTGGTTGAGAGTAGAGGAGTAAACTACCCCCCCACGCACCGGGCCTCAGTAAAAGGCATTGAGTGGTCCCCAGCGATAAAAAGGTTGGGGACCACTGATCTACGTCATTCAGGCAAGCTGTCAGGGCTGGAATGCATCTGCAGCTGCACCAAAGATGCCTCTTGGGAAGAGCCTGGCTGACTTGTGCTGCTTTCCCCTTCTACACATTCAGAGGCCCCTCTCTCTTCTGCCAGAGCTGGCTCAGCTGCAGGCCCTGGTTGCTGTGGCAACTCCTGGGAGACGGGAGGTGGCAGCGGGGGCATGACAGTGTGGGTGGTGTGGATCTAATAGTTATGTCAATTCTGGTGACTCAGGAACACCACTTCCTGTGAAATGGGAGTGGCCTGTTGATGTCACCTCCAGTAGGAGTGTGTGGGTGATGTCACTTCTAGTGGTACATGACTTCTGGGGGTGTGGCCAGCTGATATCACTTCTAGAGATTCTCAAAGCCTAAAGATTACTTCATGATCAAAAGGCTGAAAAACACTGGTGTAGAGCGCGGAATTCAGAGAGATTTTTTGCATGGCCTGGCATTACACACACTGTTGTGACTCGGAATTACAAACCCTGAAGATCTTACTGGCAACCTTAAACTTGCAACTGAACCCAGTTATTGTACTGAATGGAGTTGAGGAAAGCATTCAACATTTTCCATGCTCTTCCTTAGAGAAAGCAGGTGTTGAATGTATATGGTACTTTTAAATAGCAAACAAGGTCACTTTAATTGACAACAATTCTTCAGATTTTCAAGCAATGGATCTTCTCAGCCATTGCTAGAAATCTTTTTAAATGGAGGTGCCAAGCATTTGTACTAATACTGAGTTAAAGTATCCTGAGATTATTCATAATACATTTTCAGTGTTGCAGAAATGGTCTCTCTGGAGATTAATTTCTCAGGCACAACAACAAGAGCAAGGAAAGAGAACAACAGGACACACTTCGAATGGGCAACAAAGGTAATATTTTATTATTTGTTATTTAAAAACAATTCTATATCACCTTTCCACCCAAATATCCAAACTAGTGAATATTAAAACATCAAGACATTAAAACCACATTTAAAATATAAATGTATATATAAAACATATAAACACACATAACAGCACAACCAAAAAAGATGGCAAACTACAGTAAGTATGGGAATGCCAAACAAAACCAAAAAGGTTTTCACCTGCTGTTAGATGACAATGAAAGAGGGAGACAGGTGAATCTTCCTGGGAGGGAATTTGAAAGTTTTGGTACCATAGCTAAGAAGACCCTTTCTTCGGTTGCCATTAATCTAGATGCAGATAATGAGAACACCCAAAGCAGATTTTCCAAAGATGACTCGAGTGAATGGGTAAGTTCATTTTGGATAAGGCAATCCTTAAATACACTGGACCAAAGATGTACAGGGTTTTAAAGGTCAATTGGTCAATTGAATTGGGCTTGGAAACAAATTGGGAGCCAGGGTAGACGGAACAAGACTGAAATAGGTTCTGGCAAACCATTCCAATAAATAATCTGTAGCATTCTGTACCAAATGCAGCTTCCAGACAGTCTTCAAGGATATCTCCTCATAGAGTATATTACAGCAATTAATCCGGATTAACCAGGGCATGCATCACAGTGGCAAGACCTTTCTCACCAAGGAAGGGCTGTAGTTCAGTGGTCCCCAACCTGCGGGCCGCGAAGGCCATGGCGCCGGGCCGCGGCTCCCTCTCCCTGCCCCCCCGCGCCGCAGTAAAAAACTTCCCAGGCCCCAAGCTAGCGGCCCGGGAAGCTTCTTACTGCGGGAGGGCGGGGAGAGGGAATCAGGGCCTGATGTGCGGGCGTGGCCCGCGGATGCGGCCCGATGCGTGGGCGCGGCCCGCGGGCGCGGCCGATCCGTGGGCGTGGCCCGTGCAGGCCGTGGGCCGCGCCCCAATGCCCTGCCGGTCCCCAACCTCAGAAAGGTTGGGGACCACTGCTGTAGTTGACTCAAGAAGGCACTGCTAATATACAGTTTGCCTCAGATCTAATGCAAGGGATTTTCTCTGTAAAGCTGTAAGCAAAGCTGTAAGCTGTAGCAGGCTGCAGATCATAATAGCCTGCCAAATAACAATGGCAACGAGAAATATTACTGATGCAGGTTAGCAAAAGCTTCACACATATTGCTATGATGCCCAACTAAAGTCTATACCTGAAACCAGAGTGTGGAGCATCACTTTATCTGTAATCCCTAGTAAAGTCCCAAATATTCTCATCTTCAAAAATGAAGACATTTTCAGATATGATGCTTACTAAGCCTTTTCAAAGAGCCTCTTGTGGCACAGAGTGGCAAGGCAGCAGTCTGGAAGCTCTGCCCAAGAGGCTGGGAGTTTGATCCCAGCAGCCGGCTCAAGGTTGACTCAGCCTTCCATCCTTCCGAGGTCGGTAAAATGAGTCCCCAGCTTGCTGGGGGGTAAACGGTAATGACTGGGGAAGGCACTGGCAAACCACCCCGTATTGAGTCTGCCATGAAAACGCTAGAGGGCATCACCCCAAGGGTCAGACATGACTCGGTGCTTGCACAGGGGATACCTTTACCCTTTATATCTTTGAGATAAGGATGCCAGACCTTTACCTTTACCTTTAAGCCTTTTCAATATCAGTAATGAGACTGTGAAGCCTGTACTAGCTAGCATGCAGTATATACATATTTTTTTAATTTATATTTGTACTTGTTGACTACCATTCCTGGGTCTAGCCAGCTCACGGTGGTTTACATAAAAATCTAAAAACCCCACATAAGAAGAATACATGACAATCCAAGATGATGGCAAAAATCCTGATCTGTAGGACATCCCCACTCCCAGTCCCCCAACCTCCATTCACATAGCTGACAGCCTTCCAGGGAGGAGGTTTCAAGTGATATCTGTCCTATATAGGGAGGGAGCCGCTCTTCCTAGTCAGTCTCAACCAAATGCCTGGCGGAAGAGCTTCATTTCATAGGCCCTGTAGAATGTTGACAGCTCAGTCACGGCCCTCAGCTGTTCTGGGAGCTGATTCCACAAGGTTAGGGCCAGGATCGAAAAGGCCCTGGCCGAGGTCAGGCATACCACTTGGGGGATGGGGACAACAAGCAGATTCCTACCTAAGAGGGGCATAAGGAGACAAGCGGTTCCTCAGATAAGTGGGGCCCAGACCACCGATGGCCTCAAAGGTAAGAGCCAAAACCTTGAACCTGGTCCAGAAGGTGATCGGCAACCAGTGTAGCTGCCTCAGCATAGGCTGGACATGGGACCTCCAAGATGACCTTGTAAGGACACTAGCAGCTGCATTTTGCATCAGCTGCAATTTCTGGGTCAGAGACAAGGGAAGGCCCATGTAGGGAGAGTTACAGAAGTCTAATCTGGAAATGACCATTGCATGGATCACCATGGCCAGGTGGTTCATTAGGTCCTTATAGCGTAGACTATAGTTTTGGGCTACTTTTGTGAACTGAACCTCCATAGATAAGGAAGCATCGAAGATCACTCCCAAGTTCCTGGCCAAAGGCACAGCCATAAGCTGCCACTCATCTAGATAGGGGAGGCATGCTTCCTGATCCGGTCCTCTTCTACCCAGCCATAGGAACTCCATCTTGGAAGGGTTGAGTTTCATACAACGCTTCCTGAGCCATCCAGACATGGCTTTCAAACATCTGGTGAATGTTTCTATGGGGATGTCTGGCCATCCATCAGGAGATAGAGCTGGGTACCAAAACCCCAGACCAGCTGTGCCAGAGGGCACATATAAATGTAAATATAAACTCCCACAAGGGAGCCTGAAGGGGCCAGATAACTCTTCCCCCACTGCAATCTACTGCAATCCACTGCAAGCCTCCAGTTTTGGAGAAAGGAGACCAGCCATTGCATGGCCTTCCCTCTACTCCCTGTTCCGGCGAGGCTGTGGGCTAATAACTTATGGTCAACAACATCAAATGCTGCCGATAGATCAAAAAGCACAAGCAAAGTCAACCCGCCTTGATCCAGCTGACACTGGAGATTATCTGTCAGGGTGACCAGTGCAGTCTCCACTCCATGGCCAGAATGGAAGCCCAACTTGTATGGATCAAGAGCTGAAGTTTCTTCCAAGAATGCCAGGTGGTGGTCCACAGCAGCCTTCTCAACCACCTTTCCCAGAAACACAAGATACAAGACCGGGCAGTAGCTGGCCCGGTCCTGAAGATCCCACAATGGTGTTTTCAGAAGGGGGCAAACCACTGCCTACTTCAGGGAATTCTCCTGATGTCAGGGAGAGGTTGACAATGTCTCTCAAGGGTCCTCCTATCTGACAGTCACTTGAATTATTCCCTTGTAATTTCTCTTCCAGATTTAAAATCATACCTAGCCTATTTGTTACCCAGGATGGTAATTATTTAACACTCCCTCTCTCAGCTGATTTATGGCAACCTTGTAAGGTTTTCAAGGCAAGAGATGTTTGGAGGTGGTTTGCCATTGCCTGCTTCCGTGTGGCCCTGCTTAACTTCTGAGATTGGGAGGGATAAGAATATTATGTGATGGGGGGTGTGGTTTAAGATAGCATCCTGAATGGATTGCAGAGCAATCTCTGAAGCCTGACAGGGGTTAATTGCGGAAGCAATTAGCAGAAAAGAGGAGGGGTACGCAAACCCCACCTCACCTTTCTACCCAGGAAACTCTAGGGAATTCTTGGGGCCATCTCCAATCCTTTAGGGAGTATATCTCCCTGGATTATAGGCTGTCAGCGTTTTGGGTCAAGAGGACGTCGCCATATTCTGGACTTTTCTTTCTTTCTTTTCTTCTTTCAAGAATCTACTTTGACCCTCTACTATGATTTACTGCAAACGAATGCTGTGAACTGAGGGAAGGACATCTGCTAAATTCCAAGATATCAAGACATCAATCAACGCACAGAGATGCAAGTATTTCTCTGTTTCTCCGTTTCTCTTCCCCCTCCCCCGTTTTTGGCTCTGCTTGAAGCCACCTCGATATGAGGCAGGCTAATTCTCTTTCCTAAGCAGAAGAAGGACTTAAATCAACTCAAACTAATTAGTAATAGCTCTTACTGCATTTGTTTTGGTTTTCGGAGATAAGAGATAAGAGCCGTGGGTGGGAAGATCTCGCGAGAATTCTGTTCCAGTACGAGACACTGCTTTACTGACTTCAATACGTCACTTGTCAGCGTCAATACCAGGAACGTCGGAGATCAAAACAGACTGTTGCTTTCGTTAGGACTGTAGGACCTCTACTGGCTATTTACAAAATTGCCTAAGACTAACTGATTTCCAAGCCTAAAACATGTCTATGCTAAAAAGAATGGCTTATCTAATAGAGAAACAAACTCAAGATCTGAAAGCATTTACAGATGGCTTGCTTAAAAATATGCTCAAGGAGATCAAAGACGGCAAGGAAGAAGTCTCTAACAGGAATGATGAATCAATAACAGTGGCTGATGATAGCTCTAAACAAGGTGGAAAACTACCAGCAGAAGAGAAATTTGAAACTATGGAGATGGAAAAGGGGATGTCGGAGCTTTGCAGCCTAGATAAGGACACCCTTCCTAAAAAGACATACAGCCACTCCAAAGCAACAGTACACAAGGACCAATCAAAAGATATATGGATCTGCTGTGAAAGTAATCGATTTAAAGGCGCTTCTTGGGAAAAAAAACTGTACTGATATTGGAGCCCAGGAGGTACAACTGCTTCAAGATTCACCGATGTATACTCCGAGGGAAAGACTACAACTGCACTCTCTAAGCCAAAGGCCAACAGAACATAAGTCAACGGGAACAACAAGACGCAACAAGCCTCGATATGAGACCCCCTTAAGAAGTCTGGGGAACGGAAAGGAGAAACAGTGGTTGAAATTCTTTTCCTCCTTTTTATAGGCAATATAACTAGTTAATCTGGGGTCTAAGATCTTCTAAGTAAGCTGAATCTGTATTATTAAATCTAACTTCACAGTGTTTCCCAGCCCAAAATTAAAGAGTGTGGGGTCTTAGATTTCCTATGTTAGCTGAATTTGAATTATATAACATATCTCTGTAGTGACTCCCAGTTTAGACTTAAAGCATAACTAAAAGGAGGCACCTAATTGAGGAGGTGTAAATGTAACTAACGAAGACTTTATTTTATTATTTTTGTATTAACAACTCATACTTATATAACTTATATAACTTATACTTATCTAACAACTTATATATTTTTCCTTTGTACAACTAAAGGGGATTGAAACGGGGTATAAATAAAAAAAAAGAATATTATGTGATGGAAGACACAAATTATTGAGGAACATGTGGAAAAGAAGGAGAAAAATTAAGAGTAGGAAATGTGTAATTATCTCCCAGTAGTGCTCAGGGCAAGCAATTAAAGCAGGCCAAGGTGAAAACTCTACCATATTTGAGGAACTCTAGAGCATAAAGATAGTTTGCTGGAATGACACTTTGGCTATGGTTCCCTGCCATTAGATACAGTTGAGCCCAAGCTCTATTAGCTTGAAGAGCTATGTCCTAGATTTGTTGTTTAGGCATTTATTTAGCTCCCAAGTACCCAAGGTGGTAAATTACTAAGAGGGAGAAGCCAAGAAACTGTATTTTATTCTCAACTGCATTTACCCAGGCTGATTCCGCATGGCCAGAAAAGGCTGGGGCGGCATCAGTATGGATGCGGGGCCAATCCTCATGCCCACATAATGTCACTGCCATTCTGGCCCCCTCCAGGGCCTGCCATTGATCAGGCCCTTATTTGCCCCAGGCTAAGGGAATGCGGAAGAACCTGAGTTCCCTTTGCCCGCTGTGGGGGGCAATGGGGCCTGTCCTGCGGCAGGCCCATGTGGATAGGAAGCACCTAAAAAGTGTGGGAGAGAGCAAAAAATGCCCTGGTCTGCTTTGCGGTGCTTTGCAACACCTTGGGGGCAGACTGGGGCTTGTTTTTATTTTGTAAGAAGGTGGGATCACATTCCCATGCTATCCCATCTTCCTTCAAATTAAATAAACCTTGCTGCCCCCCTGCAAGGTGGAATCTGTCCACCGTGGCTGTGTCCCCTAGGGGGACACATTTCAGAGAGGGACAGGGTGCCCTGCTGAAATGTGTCTCCCTTAGGGACGCAATCTGCGGAGCATGCAGCGATGCACCGACAGCAGCACAGCCCGGCTGCTGCCATGCAGAATCAACCCTAGCCTGAGCAGTGGCTATCCCAAAGAATTAAGGGGGCTAATCCAGTTGGGCTAAGTTTTAGTTTGAACCAGAAACATATTACTTGGTTCAAGCTGTGGACTTCAAGTGACATCTGCCCCAAATATATTCACTTCCAAGGGATAGAAGCCTTTGTATAAACAAATTTGTGAACCATTTAGGACAGTGGTCCCCAACCTTTTTATCACCGGGGACCACTCAACGCCTTTTACTGAGGCCCGGTGGGGGGGGGGTAGTTTACTCCTCTACTCTCAACCACTGCCCTAGCACTCTCTGATTGCTATGGTAATGTTTAAACATCCCTTCAAAATAAGATACAGACACGCCACAACAATGAAGTGTGTTGTAAAGGGCTGGGGGGGATGAAGTAAAGGGCCGGGGGGGGGGAGAAGGTGTCCTTCAGGGCCCACCTCCAATTACTCAAAGGACTACATGTGGTCCGCAGCCCACAGGTTGGGGATCGCTAATTTAGGAAATGATGTATCATTGTACCTTGGAAAATTTTGATTGCAGGATCTCATGATTTTGATCTCAGGATAGCTGATGCCAATCTCTGGGCACTTTCATTAACCTGGGTCATCTGGCCCCTCCATGAACTTGTTGACTGAAATGCTATACCTAGGTATTTGAAAATCTTCACCTGTTTTGTCATGTCCATCCATCTGCCATTTATATTTTACACATCTCCTAGTAAAGACTAAAATCTTGTTTTGGGGGGAATGGGCTGAATCAGGATACTCCCAAAAGAGAGAGGCATATGTTTCCAATGCAGGGGCATTACACCATTCTTATAATGAGGAGATAATAATTTAGACATTCTTTCCGCCTTCACACCTAGTTATTGCTAAATATTTCCTTTAGGATGCCATAGATTTTATTAAAACTGGATGTCACTTGATGTCTCAGTATTATTAATGTGAGCAATTTTTGAGCAAATATTCATTACAATAGGGAGATTTTCTAAACAGAAATGGAACATTAATGTTCACATAAATTGTATATATTACATTTCTATTTAGCACACAGTTATTTTTAGAGGAAAGCAGATGGGATCTTCAAGTAAACAGGAAAACATATAGTGTGTATACAGCAAATTTGGCATGTATTTCAGAACCCAAGCCTTTTATTAAGTATTAACTTCTCTAGCTGCCATAGTTGGAAGGGAAGGTGACATGGTATAGCGCAATCTCATCAAAATTCAGGATTGGTTCTTGGATGGGACACCACAAAGAAAGGCTGTGTAGAAATGACAATGGCAAGTGTCTGCTTCTCACTTCCTTCGAAATCTCCTTGCTGGGATAGTCACCTTCCTAAGGGGATAGTTATGCAAAGGCGTAATGAGAAAAAGGTGCCTCAACAGTGTTGCTGACCACTGCTACAGTGGCATCCATGGGAATTCCACCATAGCATTACATTCCAGCATTGTTGAGGCAGGGATCACATGACAGAAAGGGGGGAGTAGAACCAATGGGACTCATGAGTCTAGAAGGCCAAACCATCATTGACAAGGGACCAAAGTGGGCAGGTCATAGTCCTCCTCTCCTGCACACAATCCTTAAAGGGACCAGCTCATGTTACAAGCCCCAACCAGTGTGGGGGGGAGGGCATCACCCTGTGGGCATCCCACAAAGGCACTTTGCATACAGAGTACACAGGGCCTCACAGTGTGACAATGGACAAGAATGTGGATATGAAGGTGTGCTCTGCTCACCAGAGTTGGTGGCCAGATTGCTGCCCATATTGTTGAAGGCATCCCCATCATAAGCCGTGTGCAATCCTGACTGGAAGCACAGCAGGAGATGGAGCAGGGGGTGCATTCAGAGGTGGAATGCACCCCTGTCCCTCTTATGTATCCCTCACTACAGCAGGAAACCCCTCCAGATGCCTGGAAGCCACCATTACAGATGCTGCCAACTTTCCATTCTTTGCCATCCCCCGAAGAAGGCTTTCCATCATTTGTGACAGCTCTCCAGCCTTTCCTACTTGATTGCTGCCCATATGGACAAAAGCATGGGCAGAGTGAGCTATGCCAGGAATTTCTTCAAGTACATTAGACATAGAAAACCTGCCAGGGAGGCAATGGGCCCATTGGTAGCCAAGATGTTAAACAATTACTGAATGCATTTTAGCCTCTGTCTTCATTGTGGAAGATGGGAGCTGCTTGCCAACTTTAGAACCACCAATTTTAGAAGGGGTCAGATTGAGGTGTTGATATAGGACTTCCTACAGCTGATAGGCAAATTAAAAACAGACAAATCACCAGGCCACAATGGCATACTTCCAAGAGTTCTGTGGACAGAAATATACAATCTGTCACTAAAATCTGCTCCCATTCCTAAGGACTGGAAGGTAGCTTTAAAAAAGATTCTAAAGACGATCTGGGGAATTACTAGCTGGTCAAATTAGTGGGATCCATTCTTAAAGATAGAATTAGTAGGCACATAGATGAACAAGAGCTACTGAGGTAGAATCAATATGAATTCTGTAAGGGAAGATCTTGTCTCACAAACCTGGTAGAGTTCTTTGAGGGGGGTGAACAAGCATGTGGGCAAGGCTAATGCAGTAGATGTTGTTTACCTAGACTTCCAGAAAGCTTTTGATAAAGTTCTTCATCGAAGCCTCACGTAAACTCAAAAGTCATGGAATAAGAGGACGTGTCCTCATGATGAGGATTAAAAATTGGTTAATAAACAGAAAACAGAGTATAAATGGGCAGTTCCCACAGCGGAAGGTCCTGCAGGGCTTGCTATCAGGTCTGGTGCTTTTGACTTTTTTATTCATGATTTGCAGTTTGGAGTAAACAGTGAAGTGTTTAGGGCAGTGAGAACCAGGGAGGACTGTGAGGAACTCCAAAGGGCTCTGTAAAGTCTGGGGGAGTGGACATCAACATGACAAATGAAGCTCAAAATGGAGTTCAATATGGAGATGCTAACTATAAATATATGTTAATGGAGTCCATTTTGTCAGTAACTCCCTGGAAAGATATCTTGGAGTCATGGTAGAAAGCTCATTGAAAATACTGATTCAGTGTGCCACTGCAATAAAAAAAGGCAAATGCTGTACTGGGGATTATTAGGGAGGAGATTGAAAATAAAAAGCCAGTATCATAATGCCCCTGTACAAATCTATAGTATGGCCTCATAAGAGGTACCACATCAAAATCACAAGATGACATAGTCCCACTGTACACTGCATTGGTCAGACCCCACCTGGAGTACTGATCAGACTCCACCTGTGTGCCATTCTGGAGGTCTCACTACAAAAATGATGTGGACAAGATTGGGAGAGTTTAAAGGAAAGGAACAAGAATGATCCTGATCTTGGGGACCAAGCCCTATGAGGAAAGGCTGAGGGACTTGGGGATGTTCAGCCAACCTGACTTCTCTTACCAAGTATATGTGCCATCCAACTAGGAAATATAAGGTTTCCCTCTTCTTTGACTTGATTTATGTGACAATGAAATCAAGAGTCATGGGCACTCCACTGTATCAACTCATCCCAAATACAGCAGCTTGATTTTGTAAGAATCAGTTCTGATCCTGCCAACTTCTGGTTTGGGATTTTGGTTTTATTCCTATGGTAGCCTGTGGGGCTGGAATTAGAGCTTGCCTGTGAGGATGCCTGAGTCACCTTGGCTAAAGTCTTGTCTGTTCTCCCAGCATGCCTTGCCCTGGCCGGGAAAATAACTGTACAATTAATGCCCCTTTCCTAGGAAGGGAGCAGGTGGCATGGATGTTGTGCTGTTTGTTTTGTTTGAGTCCTTGGACTTGAACATATTCTATGCTCCCAAATCTGGTAGGTGTGTGGGAACAAGGGTCTAGCTTCCAATAATAATTAATCCTCATACATAACACTTCACATTATTCATATTATACTATAGATTAAGTCATGTAACACCTATAGATGTTTTAAAGTAAGACATTTAGAATCTGGAATTTAATCACTTGAGCTACAGTTATATATTGGGTATTTATTCACACATATCTTTGTTCATATAGCAATGGTTAATTTTTACTTACAGGCTAGCTACATATCTACATAGTCATGTTTAATAATATCTTCATAGTTATACATTTACATATAGTCATTTTAGCCACATAAAGGTACAAGTAATAAGGCACTGTATTAACTTTTAGAATTGGGGACCCTGCGGGGAATAAGCCAGGGAGTTAGAATAAAGGAGGTGATCATGAGGAGATCAAACATGCATCTGGTGTTCTCCCATTCACCACATTCCATCAGTTGGTTGTCATGGGAATTATGAGGTCTACTTGCAACATAAAGGCATGTGTTTAGGCTATGCCTGTTGGGAACATGATAAAGGCCTGGGCATCAGTCAGGGCCGGATTTGCATGAAAAGAGGCCCTAGGCTATTCTACTTATGTGGCCCTTTCACCTCCCATTTTTAAGTTTGTAAATTACATGAGAGATAATAAAATACATCATTACTGTTACATGTTGTGCCTGGTAGTAACCTTTATAAAAATGTGGAATATAGGCCCCTCTTGATCTTGAGGCCCTAGGTTGAAGCCTAGTTAGCCTATAGGAAAATCTGGCCCTGACATCAGTCATGGGGACTAGGGGTGGTCTTCAACATGGAAAATACCCAATAAGTCCACTCATGTACCACCTATTTATTGATGTATCACTGACATTTACATTTGTCATATGATGTCACATCTGGGCAGAGCTAGAAAGTTATTTAGCATGTGGTTTGTTTTGAAAATAGCCATTGATTCCCTTCTATTGATTCCTTAATAAACCTCTGTTTATGGAGTTCAAGATGGGTCAGCAGTAGTTTCTGACAGACTGCTCTGTCACACACATTTGTCAGTTACTAATATGACTATATATGATCATGTTGGACCCCCCCGCCCCACAATATGGCCAATGATAGGCCTGGAGGGGGTGGGAAGGGGAGAGGCCCGGGAGGGCATACACACAGCTATGCTTCCCAACCATATTCTGCACACCACTTCTGGGGGTTTTCAAGCCCTTAAGAATGTTTCTGAGATTTCCCAATGATAAAAAGTTGAGAAAGGCTACCTTAAGGAGTATATGTCCTCGAAAGCACATTACTGTTTGAAACAGCAAGATTTCTTCTTCCCGAGGCCAGAGTTAACAATGTAAATTAGATCAATAAATTACTGTGATTAATTACTGGTTTAAAATGAATCTTACAAATTCACAAGTCATGTTGAAAAGTTCATAATTCAGGCCCCAAACATCATTCGCCTGCCATCACAACAAGACACTTTCAAGAATGAAGTGTTTGCACAGGGCAGAACACTTTTGCCAAATGCATATGGTCTTCTAAAAGGTTTCATTTTCTTATTTTAAAAAAACTAGAAAAATAATTGACTGCACAAAGAGATACAACTTCTTGTTTTCTATCTACAAAACTGGCTGTGCAGCGGGTGCTAGCAGGTCTTCAGAGTCAGCGGGGGCTGCGGGGCCGACACGGCCGTGGCTGGGGGCTCGAGCGGGGCCCGGGAGTAGGCGGGGCTGGCGCGGGCATGGGGCGTGGCGCGGGGTGGCTCGTCGAGGCCCCCTGCCCGCATCAGCGGCTACCTGGGGCCGTGCAGAGTCTCGTTGTGCGGCGGCGAGGAGGCGAAGCCGCGGTGGTGCGGCGAGGCGGCGTCCTGGCCTGGTGGAGGTGAGTGAAGTTATGGCGGCAGGCAGGCGGCTGCGGGCAAGGAGGAAGGGGCGGATCCCGATTAGTCAGTCTGGTGGCAAGGGACCAATTGGGAGCTGCGCTGCGCGCGGCTCGTAATTGGTCCCTTGCCGCCGGACTGGCAATCGGAGGGCTCAATCGGCAGGCGCAAAGCGATTGTCATTCCAGAAGAAGGGGCCTATGGGCACCCTTCCTCATCACGGATAGGGCCCACCTTTGGTGCCCTTAACGAAATATTTTATCTGCTCCGGAGCGGTTAAAGATGCTCCGCTAGGAGCGGTTAAAGATGAGCCGAAAGACACTCCTGGAAAAAATATTAGTTGAACAAGTCACTCTCACAGATTTGTTAATATAAGATGTACAGGTGAAAATTAATGGATTCTCAGTGGGACTCAGAAGCCAAAAAGGAACACACATTTGGAAATAATTAGTTGTTACTGAGAGGCAATTTACTTCTTATGTTGGCTGACATTTAACATTTTTACCTTGTATTCCAACTGTATTAGTCATAATTGGAAATGCTTTGTTTCTCCCAGATCTCCATTTGACAGTATTTGCATAAAGCAAAGAAAATGTATCATGCAAAACAGGCAAATGACCAGGTCATTTCAATAGTGGTGATGCACCAATAAAACAGAAACAATGGGAGAGGCAGAGCCACTTCCAAACACTTGCTACAGGTTTGGCACAGTGTTGAAAAGTCCATTGAATGCTGTACTCAGGGTAGATGGAGCAAACTCTGCATTTCTGGTAGTGGCTCATGTTTACTTTCCACCCCTAAATACAAAAATATCTCCTTGAACAAGAATGCTAGGTGAAACATCTGTATGTCGTCTTGACCACACTAGATCTGAGGGGTGAAGTGTTTGCTGTATTTTTTAGCACAAAGTAACGACTTGAGGTGGAGTCTACCACCAGCTAATTGTCCAACAGACTTTATTGCTAGGTCACTACAGGGAACCTCTCTGGGTTGCCTTCCATATCCTAGAACAGCTGCACCAGCATTCTGCATCAGCCTCCCAAATCGTACTGGGGCCATCAGTTGTGCAGATCTTTTACAGATTTCCAGTGCAGAGGAGAGAGGGCTGGCCCACCTGCAGCTGTGCTGCATCACTTTCAGCTTAGTCATACTTTTAGCTCGGCTAATAAAGCCAAAGAGCTGTTCCCCAACCAGTTCCCCCACCTGTAAAAATCACACTCAGGACTAATAGTTCTGCCATGTAACAACTTTATAGAGAAACGCTTTATAGGAAGTATTACTGTAATATGATACAGCCCCCATATGTCATAGGACAGTAGAGACCCAGCTCGGTGTGGTTGTTAAGAGTGGTGACTTGTATTGTAGAGAATTGGGTTTGATTCCCCACTGAGCAAATTTGGTGATTCTGGGCCAGTCACAGTTCTTTCAGAGCTCTCTCAGCCTCACCTACCTCACAAATTGTCTCCTGTAGGGAAAGGAAGGATAGGAAAAAGCAGGGTACAAAACCCCAGCTCTTCTTCTTCCATATTTGGCACTGGTGTGAATCAGTGGTGAAAATGTCACTCACTGGTTCAGTAATGCAGCTAGGTGCTATTGTTCCAGGACTGCTGTTAGAGTGCAAAGCTATGAATTGTGGTTTTATGCCAAAAGATTTGTTAAGCACCAAAGCTGAGATATTGACCAGGTGAAGTTCAGACAGCCCATATTACTGAGAATGCCCAAAGAGTGGTATCAACTTCCTTGATATTCTTTTCTTTTCTTTTTGCAGGTGGGGAATGGGGCTCATGTACACCATATGCGATTAATGTCTTCCAGGGCAAAGTATTGTTTACTGTATGGCAGTATATAAAACAGGCTTGAAGGCCAGCTATAGTTTCTCTTCCAGTACCAAGGACAGAGGTTCAAAAAGATAAAAAGAAAAAAAGTGTATCTGCTTTGAATAGGAATGTCAAAGATAAAGGCCAAAGGTGTTAACCAATCTCAGCATGAGCTCCAGCACCTCTCCCACAGGCCATTTGAATTACAGAACCACCTTTAAGGCTAACTCCCTCTTTGCTACTATATCCATGTTGTGAATATTTAGGAGCAGATCTGCTAGTATTTGGATGGGAGACCACCAAAGAATACCAGGGCTGTGATGTGGAGGCAGGCAATGGCAAACCACCTCTGAACATGTCTTGAAAACACTACAGGGTTGGCATTAGTAAATTGTAGCTTGACAGCAAAAAGTTAACAAACTGCCTGATTTAATGCTTTAATTTTAATAGCTCATTAAGGAGGAATTGATTATTTGATGTCTAACATGTAGAATGGGCATTTTTTACAGTGACATATTCATTTATTTATTTATTTATTTATTTATTTATTTATTTATTTATTTATTTATTTATTTATTTATTCGGCTTATAGCCCACTCCCATGAGGCTTGTGGTGGGTCACATATCATAAAACCCCCATAAAAACCCCTAATACAATACAACATCCTAAAAACCCAATAACCAAACCAAACCCAACCAAACCAGTGGCGGCAGTGTTGTACCGCACAGTGTTGTACCAGGAAAGGAATAGCGAATCGCCATGAACAAAACCCAAAAAGGTGGGAGAGGGAGCCCAATCTACCATGGAGGCACCAGCCTCAACCATAAGCCTGGCGGAAGAGCTCTGTTTTGCAGGCCCTCTGTTTTGCAGGCCCTGTGAAAACTGGTAAATTCCGCAGGGCCCGCAGCTCTTCTGGGAGCTCATTCCACCAGGTGGGGACCAGGACTGAAAAGGCCCTGGCCCCGGTCGCGGCCAGACATGCCTCCCAAGGGCCGGGAACAACCAACAAATTTGTACCCATAGAGCGCAAGGCCCTGCGGTGGGCATAGGGTGCAAAGCAGTCCCTCAAGTATGTGGTCAAGTAAGACCGCGGAGGGCCTTAAAGGTTAAAACCCAAACTTTGAATCTAATCCAGCCAGCAATCAGTAGCCAATGCAGCTGCTTCAGCACAGGTTGGATGTGGGCCCTCCAAGATGTTCCTGTGAGGACCCTAGCAGCCGCATTTTGCACCAGCCTAATTTCCAGATCAGGCACAAGGGTAGGCCCGCGTAGAGCGAGTTACAGAAATCTATTATTGTGCCACCGGGGTACCTGCTGGATTGAGGATCCAATCCAATTGAGTTTGATAGCACTGGCGATCACATTTTTACCAAGCTGATTTGTGACAGAATGGTACTATTTAATAAGAAACATTAAGCGTGTCATGCATTTGTTGCATGAAATATTTTATTATGTCAAAGATTTTGTGTTAGCTGTTCTATATATAAATTTTTTGTTCGGATTCTGAACTTTATCCTGCTTTTGTAGGCTGACAATTTAAAAGTTGCATGAATATATTTGTCGTGGTTCGATCCTTGGTGGCTTGGGAACCAGACCGAACCCCGCCATCAGAGGCGCCCGCGATCACGGAGGTAGGGCATGGTGATCACAGGCAAGCCGGCAGCTGGGCGCCCCACCCGATCGTTGAGGTGGCAATGGCCGCTAAAGAACCTCAATGTCCCCCTCCACCTTTTGACAAGGGCCCGGAGATGGCCCTTTGTTCCAGGAAAATGGGCCATCGGGAACCCCGGAAAACCTCGCATATGTGCATGAGTCATGATTGTATCAGCATGTTCCCTCCGGAAGTACTGGGTGGGGCAATACAGCCAAAGGAGGTGGGTTTTGTATAAAAGAGAGCTTCCACCTGGAGTTCGGTGGAAGCTCTTACTCCATACCAGCGGACTCCACGTTGCTGAAATAAAGCTTGTTCCTGTTGTATCGTCCACCCGGCCTGGCGTGACGTTTTCTTCAAGGGGCACCCTGTTTTTTCAGTTAGCAAGCGGGTTCCCGACAATATTTTACCTAGTTGTTCAAAAACATATGCACACATACACTGGGAAATTCTCAGATAAAAAATGACCATTGGCTGAGGAATTTGAATTCAGATAGTATGGGAAGGATTTTTATTTACCTAGCTAATAGGACTACAGACTGAAGGTAAGACAAGAAGGCTACACTTCATTTGGTATGTTGGTTATATCTTAGAACACAGAATATGAACTCTATTGTCTAAATGGTTATCTTATTGCTGTGTTTGATTTTACCACATTAGAGGTGGCAAAAACTCCTTTTTGTGTTGACCACTAAAATATAGTGTTTCATGAATGTTACAGTAATATATGCTTCCTGTTCTGTCTTTTGTCTCTTCCCTACCACCAAGGCAAGGCCAATATTTGTATCAGACTTTATCCATTTCAGTGGAATTACTTCAAACAATTCATCCCTTCCCATCCCAGATGTTAACCTTCAAGATTGGCAGGCTGATATAACTTGAAGGTATAACATCCTCAAGCAGCAAATTCCACATTTTAATCACTTACTGAATAATGATGTCTATTCTTTGGTCATCCCCAAATCTATTGCCCATCAACTTCACTAGATACACCTGAGTACATTTGGGGGGTAAGACAATTTTTTATCAGCATACCCCCTTAATTGTATCTTTTCTAAAGTGAAAAGTCCCAGACAGCATTTCCTCATAGAAAAGGTACTCAAACCATTTAATATTCTTGGTTGCCCTCTTCTGTACTTTTTCCAACTCTGTTTCCAGCTCTGCAGTGACTTTTTTGAAATATGATGACCAGAACTTCACACAGTACACCAATTGAGGCTGCATCATAGATCTATACAGTGGCTGCTTTATTTTCAATTCCTTTCCTAATATCCCCAACATATACTTTGCCTTACACACTGCTATGGCATTCTGGGCTGACTTTTTCATTGAGCTACTCACTGCAGCCCCAAGGTGTCTTTCCCTCTCCATCCCAGCAAGTTCAGACTCCACTGGCATATACTTAAAGCTGGGATTTTTATTCAAATGTGAATCACCTTACACTTACCTATATTCATTTGCCACTTAGACAATTTGTAGAGATTCTTCTGGAACTCTTCACAATCAGATTCATATCAGAGGAACTATTCACAATGAATAGCTCTAAAATTAGCAGATCTAAGACATGAAGATGCAAGAAGGCTGGGCTACTCTTTTCTGCAAGAATAAAAAAACTGTAAAAATGTTGCATAGCAAATTAATTGTTCTATTAGGACTGTAATTTTGTTTAAGAATAAAAGTTTAACATATAAGCATTATACATCTTTAACCGCTCCTGTGGAGCGGATAAAATAAAGGAGTAAGGGCTAAAGTGGAGAAGACAGGGCGGGCTCTGTCCAGAATAAAAACTCGGAGGGCTAAAACGTGGCTCCTGATTGGGCCCTCCGAGTGTCACTCAAGGGCCAAACAGCCAATGGGGAGCCGCACAAAGCTCTGGTTGGCCCGGCCTTGCCTGGACCGACCGGGGAGTCGCTGCTCAGAAGAAGAAGCCTTCCCCAGCGGTAAGTCCTCCGGCCGGTTTCCCCTCACCCAGGGAGCCTTCTGCCGGGCCCTGGCCCAGGCTCGCCTGCCCCTGGCCCCGCCAGAAGGCCACAAAGCCCGCAGCCGCCGTCCCGAGCCTTCTGCTAGGCCCTGGGGCAGGCTCACCTGGCCCTGGGCCTGGCAGTAGGCCACAAAGCCCGTCACCCCTGTCCGGAGCCTTCTGCCGGGCCCTGGGGCACCCGAGCCTGCCCCTGGGCCCGGCAGTAGGCCGCAAACTCCCCTTTCATGCCACCTACCTGACTCCGTTCCTGCCTTCTTCCCAGCATTCCCTTTGTCCTTCCCTTCCTCCCAGCATTCTCTTTGTCCCACCCTCCCTTTCTTCCTCCCTCTCTCCTATCTGCCTCTTTCTCGCTACCTGTTTCTCCCCCTCTTCTTCTGTCTCTATCTTCCTGCCTTTCTTTCTGTCTTTCTCTCTGTCTCTCTTTCTCCCTTTCCTCCTTCCTTCACCACATCCCTCCACCCACCCACCCACCATGTTAGCGCCCACTGTATTTTGGCCACAGTGTGCTTAATATCTAGTATCAAATAATTACTCAAATATTTTGTTTACTATTATTTAAGGCAGCAGAATAAATAATTTCCTGTATTTTTAGGATCTATGATCTTCACAATTCTCCTGCTATATTTTATCCCAATATTACAAACATTTTAAAAAAAACAGCTTGTCTGGATCCTCCCCCCCCCCCCCAATATTACAGACTTTAAAGACTAATACTTAACCTTGTCTTTACAACAAAAGGAATAGTGTATTTGGTTTTATTGACCCCAAAATCATGGTTTGACACCAATATGAGCATTCTACAAGACTATGAAAAAAATTCAACATCTTGCATAATGGGACCTACAGGAAAAATGGTTGTCTCTACAACAAATACTTGGCTTTCTTGACCTCATAAACATAAGTGTTCATACCAAGGCATCAAAATTCCTATGTGAATTTTAAATATTGCAATAACCATATTGGAAAAACATCCCCAAATTGGAACATGCACTCAAGAAAAATTTAAAGCAGTAGTGTCCTTAAACACACACAAACAATAACATTCTCTGTATGGTTTTAAAGGGGGGGGGGAGTTTATAGTGGATGCAGGATTAGTTTAGTAGCAGACTTTGTCAAAAGCATTTTAAAAGTGCAAGTATATAATGTATGTTGGATCACCTGCATGTATGTTGGATTAACTGCATGTTTGTTCATTTTCTCAAAGGACTCCAAAAGGTTGATGAGATAGGACTTTCTTTTGCAGAAGCCATGCTGATTTCCCCTCAGCTGGCTTTGTTCCACTATGTTCCTAGTGAGTCTAGCTTTGATTACAGTTTCTACTAGTTGTCCTGGGACAGAAATTAGACTAACTGGCCTGTAATTTCCTGGCTTTCTCTCCTCTGGACACCTTTAAAAAAATTAATGTAACATTTACAACTCTATACAGCCTTCTAGTACAATGGCTAGATTTAAATGACAAGCTACATATACTGGTTCATGTTTGAGTTCTCTAAGAACAATCAGGTATATGCCATCAGGACCTGGAGACAATAGTTTTTATTATCCCCAATAAGTCTAGAACTTCATCTCTCATTATTACAGCTTGACTCAGTTCTTCAGACTTCAGATATTGGCTACAGCATTGACATATGCCCCACAATTTTGACAGTGATCACAGGCTCAAATAATTTATTCAGCTTCTCCCCATCTGCGTTTAGCAATCTTTTTATTTCTTGGTTATCCAAAGATCCAGCTGATTGGCTGGTTAATTTTCTATTATGGATCTAGTTAAAGAAATGCTTATTGTTCATCATGATACTTTTTGCAATCTGCTCAAATGCTCTTTTTGTATGCCTGATTTTTAATTTCAATTTCTTTTGTCAGACTCTGTGCTCCATTCTGTTCACCTCATAGGAAAATAGCTTTTATTTTTTTTAAGAGAAGCTTTTTTGTCTTTTATTGTTTTCTTGACTTGGATTTTAACCATGCAGGCATCATTTTAGGCTTGGCAATACTTTTCTAACCTGGGAGCGCATTCTATCTGAGCTTCAAAATAGCTTCTGGGCATCCACTTGGGCTTTGACTGTCTCATGTTTTCCTTTCCACTTCTTTCTAACTAGTCTCATTTTGTTTAAAGTTGCCTCCTTTGAAATGAAATGTTATTGTTTTCAGCTTTAGGGGTAACTTTCAATTGACATTAATGCTGAAGTTAATAGCAATGTGATCACTGTTTACAACTTATACACAACATCTACATCTTGCATGAGGTTTTGAGTCCCACAGAACCATGTACAAGGTAAGTAAGTACCCATCTGGTTGGCTCCGTGACCACCTTTTGATGAGACAGATTATCAGTCCACTCTGCTTGATATTTTCTTTACTGTCTGACTGCAGCTCACCAAGGTCTCAGGCAGATTCTCTGACACCACTGTTACCTGAGAACATTTGGAATAAAGACAGGAGAGACTGAACCTATTAACTGTTGTATGTAGAACACATGCTAGAGCCAAGCACAATGTCCCTCCAAACTGAGGGCCATTCCGCACTAGTTCAAAATTGCACAATGGTTGCAAATTGAAATCGCTACTAATTTGCAGTTATGCACAACGTTGTTGACAATCTGCCACACTCCTGAAACCGATCCGCAAAAAGCGCTTCGTTGTAGCGCTTTCAGGGAAATCCCAAAAAGTGGATTCACCCTCCGGAAAGCGCTACACTCTTTCAACCAATCTGCAGCACTAGCGGGAAAGTTCTGTGCGTTACCATTGTTGCAGTTTCTGCAAAGTCCCTCCCCCTGGCTCTCTCCTCTGATCTTCCAGCGAAGCGATCACCGTTTTTTTCTCTCGGAGTGAGTGGAGATCAACGCACCGGCGAGCTTTCGTTTACCCAGCGAGGCTTCCCCAGCTGCAGTCCGCTCCCCAAGCACCAAGCACTACACAGCCCCGTTTGCTGGTTTATTTTCTCTTTATTTTTCACTCTATTTTCGGCCGAAAATTGCGCCCTTGCGGGGGGGGGGGTCATTTTTTTTTCACTCGGGGGGAGCGTGGCAACGATGAAACGGCAGCTCAAACACCACCTGCCAGCTAGATGGGTCTCTCCGTTGCAATGAATCAGCGCGGATTCGTTGCAAGGTGTGTGTGTGTTTTTTTTAAAAAACCTTCCTTAAGGGGAAAGGGGCTGTTTGGGAGCATGATAACGGCCACCCATTGGCTGCTCGTTTGATTGACGGCCAGGGGCGGGACTAAGCTCGGCAATATCGCTTCCTGGTTAGCAATTTTTGCCGAGACCGGAAACCTGTGGGAAACGATAGAAACGCAACTGGATTCCACTACAAAGGCAGGTATGCATAACGACGAATTCCACTATTTAAAATGGCATTTTCTCGTTCCGAAACCAATATGCTACATAGATCCTGGTGCGGAATGGCCCTGAGTGTCTCACAGGATTTAGTGAGGATAAACATCAAAACTGTATGCTTTAATATAACCAGTACAATGTAGGGGCAAGAGTGTGGGTCCAGGTGAAATTTGGGAGTCCTGGGCTCTAATGCCCACTCTGCCATGAAGATTGCTGAATTACCTTGATCTGGTCACACTGAGCTTGACCTACCTCACAGGACACCTATGATGTGGAATGGGATAGGAAAAACCATGTGTTACTCTGAGCACAGTGAAGGAAAGGTGTGATAAAAGGTAGCTAAATATGTATATACTAGAAAAAAAAGTCCATTTCTAAAACTGGGCAGAGTGCGGGCATAGGTCCAGGGCCCCTACCTGTGAGCTTGCAGGGCAGCTGGTGGGGACAGGCGGGTAAGCGGCGCGGCTTGGAGGCCCAGTGGTGCGGGCAATGGGGAAGGGAAGCATGCATGGTTGGGAGTCCGGGCATGCGTGCTGCAGCTAGGGGCGGGGGCGGGGGCGGGGTGTCGGGGCAAGCAACCAGGCATGCGCGTGAGTCCGCGCATGCCTGGTTCATTTACATGGCCTGCCGGCCGGCGGGCAAACCACACTGGCTGGCGGCGTAGCTAGCAGGGCAAAGGGAAGAGAGGGACAGGGAGCAGGAGGACCGGCAGAAGGTGAGCGCGGAGCAGGGAGCGGCCGGGGGAAAGGTGAGTTGGTGTGGGGTTCGGAAGCACGGGGACAGGAGCTGCGGTAGAGGCAGCAGATGGTTTTCGGGGCGTTGTGTTGTGTCAGTAAGGGGTCTGGGGAGGGTGGGAGGGTGAGCGGGCGGCGGGTGGGTGCCGGAGTGTGTGGCGGAGTGTGTGGGTTTTCTTGTCTCAGAAAGGGGTGGCGGGTCAGGAAGGGGTCTGGGGGGGGTTGGCTGGTGGCGGGTGGGTGTCGGAGTGTGTGGCTGGGTGGGTGTTTGTGTGTCGTGAAGCGGCAGCAGGTCGGGAAGGGGTCTGGAGAGGGCGTGGGTGGGTTAGCGGGTGGCGGCTGGGTGCAGCAGTGTGTGGGGGTGTTTGTGTCGGAGGCAGCCGCAGTGGGGTGGGACGGGGGCTGGGGATGGAGGGGGGGTTGTAGGACTTACGCAGTAGTGTGGTGTTGGGGGGTGGCGGGAAAGGAGCAGGGACGCCGCGTCTTTGACGCGGCATCCCTGCTCCTTTCCCAAGGGCTATGGGAAGGAGTCTTCTGCCAGGCGAGGCCATGCCAAGCGGCCAATGGGGAGGCGCGATTCGCGAGCCTCCCCGTCGGCCACTTGGGGCAAGAGTGGCACTCGTAGGGGCGAATCAGGAGCCACTTTGTGGCTCCTTATTCGCCCTTAAAGAGTTTTTATCACGGACAGAGCCCGCCCTAACTCCTCCCCAATAGCCCTTAGGGCTTTATTTAAGCCCTAAGGGCTTTAACCGCAGGAGCGGTTAAAGATTAAGCCACTCAAACAGAACTGGAGAAGCAAATATTTTTCTAACACTTATGCTAGACTATGATGAACTGCACTTTAAAAAGCTTAAAAGTGCTGTGTAAACAAAGAAAGGACTGTGATGAGTCCAGTCACAGATCCAGTCCTATTCCGCAGTGAGAATTTGCCCCGCCTTACTGTTCATCTGGTTGTGGGGCAAATTGCCATTTCAAGATGATGTCATGGCCAGGCCAGAGCTGTCCCAGGCCTGGCTGTACTCAGACCTTGATTTGCCCCAGGGCATCTGTGTTCTCTTTTGTGCCCCGGGTGACAATGGGGTTTATGTCGGGTTTATGTCATGCCTGGGCCACAGGGAAGGGAAGAGTAAGGCTCTCCTGGCCTGGCTCCTCCCCACCTACAGCCACAACTTCAGTATCCCAGAAGGGTCACAAAATGCCCCAGGTGGCTTTGCCAAGCTGCACAGTGTAGCAAAGCTGCCTAGGGCATTTATTTTATTTTTAAGAATGCAATAACCTGTTTTTTAAAATTAAAATCAGCTCCCTCCACCCCCCAGTGTGGTGGGTCCGGTGGGGAAAATGCTCCCCTGTATAGACCTGGTGAAAGGTGGGGCAGCCTGCCCTGTTTGAAACACCCAGTGGCAGCCTGATGTGGTGTCACTGGTATGGAAAAGGTCACAGAGATCATTGGAGTGACAGGCTACTCCAAGGAACCTGATTCATTAACATCAGCTAAACAGAGAAAGACTTCTGAACTGAACGCTATGGATAATTCAATCTGATTTCAATCCTGCCTGAGAAGAGTTGAGTATTGATGGTTTCAGAATTCAGCCCTGACTAAGAGCAGTTTAACACAGACAGGAGGATTGGGGGGAAGTTGGCAAGGACGAGTGGGTAATTAGATGGAGACTCCCATTAGGGCCAAGGAAAGGGGATAGATCTTCTAGAGAAAGAAGGAATTCCCAACCACATTAATACCTCTGAAGAGTGCAGAGATCAATGGTCTATTGAGTTTAGAAACGGTTTTTAGAGACCTTAAGAGTTAGTTAAAAACTTAAGATGTGTACTGGTGTTTCAAGATAACAGGTTTGTGTACTGGAAAAAAGTATTCCAACTTCTGGAAACTAAAGGAGTCTGTGTTAGTTAGTTAGTTTTATTACGGTCACAGACCAGCACAAAAGGAGTCTGTGAATAATCAAAGAAATTTTCTTGAGCATTTGGAAAACACTGGGATAAAATCTTCTCAATATAAAGATTTTAAGTAACTGTGAATAGATTAAGAAACCCTCAATAGCCTGAAATATAAGAACTAAAATTTGTGTATCTATTGGTTTTATCTCAGAGTTATCTATATTGAGTTACCTCAGAACCTTCAACCCATGATTTTATTTAACCTTTCCTCTCTATGTTGAATTCCAATCTGTTGGTGATCCACAGCCCCAAGGAAATGCATTTGGCCTTAACCAGAGCCATGGCTTGTCTCCAGACTGGGGGAATGAGGTACCAGTAGAGATCTAGGCCTTTTCAAAACTACCAAACTTCCTCAGGGCCTGTAAAATGGTGCTCTTCCAGCAGGCATATGGTTGACCATTTATGCACTGGGAACTTCACTGCCCCAGCTCCCATGCAGGAGCACGAATCGGGGGCAGATGAGGCGCACTGGGCCAAATGCTCCCCCATGTGGGTGCAGGAAGAGGTGGGGCAACCTGCCCTGACTGAAACTCCAGCCTGCAGCCCAGCATGAAACCTCCAGTGTGTAAACGGTTGTTGAGACCAAAATGAACAAGCAGAGCAATTAGGCCCTCCTTTCCTCTTCCCACCAGGGGAAATATTAGATCTTTAAACACTGAACAACCCCATTAATTTATCTATGAGAGTGCTACTGTTATTAGTAGAATTACTAGGTTTTGAAATTTTTTACACTGTGTTTTTATGCTTATAACTGTATTAAACTTTTGATGTAAGCCACCTGAGCCTGTTGTGCAGGGAGGGGTAGCCTAAAAATCTAAAAAAAGCCTAAAAAAGTGCCTTCCTATTGGCCCCTCATCAGGACAGACCAAAATTCCATTCACCCAGCCCAGTCTGGCTGCCAGTCTGCTCCTGACCACCAAAGGGAGAGGAGGTCAGTAGGGCTGCCAAGGGGGATGAGAACAGAGGCTTAGACAGGCTGCGCCAGCCCTTTTCGCCCCAAGGCTGCCCTAACTGTCATGTCCAACTGCAAATTGCCTCAGAACCCTGACAGAGCTGGCAGGAGGCTGCAGAGTGCTCCCCCTCCCCCCTTCAGGCCTGCTGCAAAGGAGCCTCTGACAGGCCCTGACTGAGGGAAGGAGGACTTTCCAAGAGCAACGCAGGGGAGCCTGAGGGCTTTCCTTTTTTGGGGGGGGACTTTCCCCTTCTGCCAAACAGTTGCCTGACAGGGAGGCCACAGAAAAGCCCCTTCTCACTTAAAATACTGCTCTGGCCGGGGGTTAGACACAGCCAAGCCATGTGTCTTTCTTCTTTGCAACTCTCTGCAGATTTGAGGCCACTGCACAGCGTTATTCTGCAGAGGAAACTGGCTCTTTTGTCTCCTGTTTCATCTGCATAACAACCCTGTGCAGTAGGACTCAAGTCTTTCAATTCAACAACAACCTATATGGGAAGCCTTAAATGTTTCTTCTCTACCACAACCCTTTCCAAAGTAGCCCTTTCTGCCTGAGGAGCTGATCTTTATACTCTGCAGGTGAGCTGTAATTCCAGGTGCTCTCCAGGCCACACCTGTAGGTTGGCTACCCCTGGGTTGGAAATATTCCTGGAGGTTTGGAGGTGGGACTTCAAAATCGTACAATGCCTCAGAGTCCAGCCTTCAAAGGAGCCATTTTTGCCTGCAGTTGGTAGGGAGTGGTGCAGGAGTGTCCCTCCTGGCCTATGGGTTATGGCCAGCCCTTACCAGCAACTGTGTATTCCGGGGCGTAGACAGGCAGACCAGCATCAGTCCTGTGAGTCTGGAAAGTGCAGGAAGATCTAAATAAATATTTACAGCCTGAAACTTAATAGAGAAGAAGTAAATGTCTGGAGACACATCGTTACTGAAATAGTAACTGGCAAATAACATTGGCCTGGCAAATAAAAAAAAACAGTATTAAAAACCTTACTAAGGTCAAGATTGCTGTGCACAGACAGTCTTCCTCTTAGGGTTGCCAGCTTCCCTGTAAGGCTCGCTACCCCACCTCCCTCATGGGGAGTCTGCTATGGGGAGAGAAGGGGAAGACGATTGGAAAATGCTTTGAGACACCTGAGCCCTGCTGGGTCACTGCGGCCCATTCCCAGTTCTCTCAGATCTCTCACAACCCTACATACTTCACAGGTTGACTATTGTGGAGAGACAAATGGAAAAGGTGTTTTTAAACCGCTTTGAGACTCCTTTGGGTAGTAAGCAATAGGGTACAAAAATCCGTTCTTCTAAGGAGCAACCATGAAAGAAGCATGTGGGCAGATAACATTTTATCAACAGTGAAAATATGGGAGACAGAAGGAACAGGGTGGACACCTGTGTACTGTGACTACCCTATGTATATTAGGGCAGAGGGGCATTTCAATGAATGTGGCCTAATTCACACAAGAAGGGAAATGACGCAGAACTGGGGGGAATTGGTTGTCATGTAATCTTCCCCTAAGAAGAGTCTCCAGTCTGATTTTCCCTTCACATATCTGAGGACATGGCTCTGGAAAGCTCATCTGTAACCACTATGCCATAATTCCCAAAGGTCAGTCCTCTCCCACAATCAATGAACATTCCTCACCACATGTTCTTGACACCCATATCTCCACACCCATGGCCTCATTTGCCACCATGCCACCATAACCTCCCACACAACACACACATTCAACCCCATGCCCTTACAGACTGGACAACTCCTCCCCTTCCTCTTCTCACTGCCAAGCTCTAGCGCCCGTTGTATTCTTGGAGACAACGGGCTTTGCCCCTAGTAAAATAAATAAAATCATAACTGTGTACGGCTGCCAGTGAAGAAGACAAAAGTTAAGATTAGCACTGCCCATATTATATGCTTGCCTTTTTCTTCCTGTGCTCAACCTATTTGTAAATAAACAGATACTAGAAATACAAGACTGAACATTCTCCTGAACACTCTCTTCATCTTACAGTTCAAGATTCTGCCTCTATATCCTCCTCCCTTTTGGATTGAAACCATAGACTACTGAACTAAATAATTTAGTATCTCAATAGCAGCCACTGAGCACCACTCAAATTTCCAGAGCAGGCAGGGCAGGGGGAGAAATAATGTGTTTAAAATGAGGAGAATTTGGATATCACCTTTTGTCTGCAAAAGTCTCTAGCAGGGCTCCCCCCTCCCCTAAAAAATGTTCAGCCCACATTAGTGCAATACCAGATGAGAATTAAGAAGAGGAGGTTTTTTTTATACCCTGCATGTCTGCCTGTAGGAGTCTCAAAGCAGCTTACAAACCCCTTTCCTTTCCTCTCCCCACAACAGATGCCATGTGAGGTAGGTGGGGCTGAAAGAGTTCTAAGAGAACTGGTCTGCGAGAACATCTCTCAGAGAACTGTGACTAGCCCAAGGTCACCCAGCCGGCTGCATGTGGAGAACTGGGGAATCAAACCCAGTTCTCCATATTAGAGTCCACTGTTTTTAACCACTACACCACACTGGCTCAGATCCCTAGAGCAGTGGTCCCCAACCTTTTTATCACCAGGGACCACTCAATGCAGGGGACCACTCACCGGAGACCACTCAACGCCTTTTACTGGGGCCCGGTGTGGGGGGGGTAGTTTACTCCTCTACTCTCAACCACTGCCCTAACACTCTCTGATCGCTATGGTAATGTTTAAACATCCCTTCAAAATAAGATACAGACACGCCACAACAATGAAGTGTGTTGTAAAGGACTGGGGGGATGAAATAAAGGACCGGGGGGGGGGAGAAGGCGTCCTTCGGGGCCCACCTCCAATTAGTCGAAGGACCACATGTGGTCCGCAGCCCACAGGTTGGGGATCGCTACCCTAGAGGATATCTAGAAACTATTTTGAAGCTCAGAATTATTTCCCAGTTTCCTATCATTGTGTATACTATGTACATGCCTATGTTGGCATTATTGCCATTTTTTGAAGAGAAAAAATATTTTGCAGCTTCAATATGTGACTGTGAATGTGGCAGCACATACCATGGCTGGAAAATGTGTGTTGTCTGTTTCACAGAAAATGGCAGAAGATTCATCTCTAGTATGCTCTCCCAGTATACAAGATTGGAGCACCAGAAATGTGCCTGAAAGTTTCCCATTGTTAGATTAAAGGCTAGCCTAGATATGAAGGTGGCAAGTATGTTTAAGCATTTTTAAAGGGAGATAGGTCCTAGTTTTAACATCAAAATGAATTCACAGATGAGAGAAAATGAATGTTCCTCTTGCCTGTGCTAGTCAGAATGAATGGAGGGGGCTCTGTGTTGCTCATGAATGTGCTCAGAATTTATCTAGCTTCCTGAAGACTGAGATAAATTAGTCAGTCCATTAAAAAGCTGAGAGTAGTCTTGTCTGAGTGATGTCAGGTATCAATTTAACAAAAATCCCTTGCTATTCCATTATAGCAAAATTAAACAGAAGTCTACCTGATGGCGACCCTAATTCCTGAAAGCTTATGCTGGAATACATAAACTATGAGTATTTATGCATGAGGAATCTGTTCCTGGACAGCTTTTGAATGTTGGCGGATTTTAGAGTCCCCTTCACATGATGTCACCTGCATCCTGAGGCTGTCTTGTAGCTGGGTCAAGTTTTGGGCATTTTTAACTCATGATTTCAGGAGTCGCCAAAACTGGATTTACTTCCCTAAATTACCAAGCTTCCCATTGGTGAGCAACCAGTGAGCAACCAGAGATAAGACTGAATGGAGGGGGAAACACGCGATACTCTCAGCAGTTTTGTCCTGCCCTCACATTCACCCTTCCCTCTCCATTTCCTGCTCCAAATAATTCTTTTTCAAATGATGCTGTCTGCAAAGCTACATTGACAAAGGTAAAATAAAATCTTCTTTAAAGCATCCATGGTCTTTTTGGGATCAGGCAGGCAAAATACAGCCCTTTTCTATTTTCTAGAGGTGGAGAGTGAGCTGGGAAAGAGGGGGGCGGTGATCAGGCATCCTTTCCCCAATCATACAGGGGTCTGTGTACCTTGTTTTTTTAAGCCAAACATTGACACAAAATGTCTTTTTGAGCTTCAGTTAGCATGTGCAGCCTTCTCACAAGCACCATTTCTGTTTTCTGGAGATGGGAAATGAGCTGTGAAAGAGGGGGGCAGGTAATCCAGCATCCTTCTCCCAATCATACAGGGGTCTGAGCACCTTGTCTTTTAAGCCAACCATTAACACAAAATGTCTTTTTGGGCTCCAGGGACCATGTTCAGTGTCTCAGAAATCCACCCAGACAGAAATAAAGTAAAAAAAAAAATTCCAAAGGGGGGGGGGTGCTGTATTGTTCTGGCATTTCTCCATAGCAACATAGTAATGTTGATTTTTATTAAAACTTGCATCTGTGTTGTGGTATTACCGTATAGCACTGTGGAAGTGCCTTTTGGGGAAAAAAATTTCGGGGCTGGGGGGGAGGAAATTTCAATCCACGAGAAAACTGCTATGCTGTGATTGGTGGCTTGCTATGACACAGAGAAGGGAGAAGTTTGGCTTTCTTCCCTTGCATCCTTGTCAGGAGGCAAAAAGCTGCAATGGGGCAGAGGGAAAATGCGGGAGGGGTCTCCCTGTGAGGAGAACTGCAAATGTGAGATTTACCATCCCACTTTTGCAAGCAGGAAGTTACTCGCATTTTGCCCCTCCCTGGAGAAATGGTCTAAATAAGTTTCTGTTTCCATCATCATCAGGGATCCTCTTGTGCCCTGTACATATAGGTGTGCTAGAGGTTCAGAGAGAGGAACGATCCCTACTAATAGTAAAGATTCTCTTTCTCCTTGCAGGGAAAAAATGGGATAAAAATACCCATCTCCCTCTCTCCCAAACCAGTGCCAGCTGTGAGTACTCATCCCCAAATATTTGCAGCATTAAAGGGCAATAAAAGGTAAAGGTATCCCCTGTGCAAGCACCAAGTCATGTCTGACCCTTGGGGTGATGCCCTCTAGCGTTTTCATGGCAGACTCAATACGGGGTGGTTTGCCATTCCCTTTCCCAGTCATTACCGTTTACCACCCAGCAAGCTGGGTACTCATTTTACCGACCTCGGAAGGATGGAAGGCTGAGTCAACCTTGAGCCAGCTGCTGGGATTGTACTCCCAACCTCATGGGCAGACAACTTCAGACAGCATTTCTGCTGCCTTACCACTCTGCGCCACAAGAGGCTCTCAAAGGGCAGTACATGCACACTAATCCTGTTGATTCAGGACATTCATAGTCCACCTTTAAATCAAGGATTGAGAACAGTGTCACATCCTTCTACCAGTAATTAAGTTGGGATTGGAGCATCAGTGTTATTCTCAGCCATGCATTTGTAGCAATTTATGAATTTTTTAAATAAATATAGTTGAAACTTATTGATATTTTCCCAGTGTACAAAATACTAGAACGTTCCTGCATGCCATGTTACCTGGGGCCTTATCATCCTTAACTAACATTTGATATGAAGTCTAACAAGTTTAAATGCAACATTTTACCTTCAGAGGGTGCTGTTTAGCCAAGAAGACACAGTACAATATCATTTTCAGAGATCGGAAGGTAATAAGATGGACCAATTGTCTGTCAATATCCATGTTCTCTTTTCCTTCCTTATATGATCTTGAATGAAATATTTTGTGGCCCCACAAATGTCTTTCCTCTCCCAAAGGTTTAGTTTCTTTTATTGACTTACCGCTAATCAGACATACAAAAGTGGTAAACAATGTGTAACATTTTACTGAATATTATCTTTTAAAAGATACCTTGGGTGATAGTGATCATATTATTTGATGTGATCGTTTTCAACCAATAATCAGTAAACTACAGTTCAGTCATACATCTCTTCCCAGTTTCAATATGTATGACTTGCATCAGTTTTATCCATACCCTATACTTGGGCAGACTTTAATCATATGTTCATAGTTCTGAACAATTTTATAATGTGTACAATATAACAAGTAGGCTTCACAATACATTCTCATGTTTGAATCAGCATCTTCTGTAAAGGTAAGGTGTTAGTTCCATGCTATTTCCATGGTTTCTTTTCTGTTGAAGCTACATTGTGAGGCAGAAACTAGCACCAGGGTATTGTGTACTTTATATATTATGAGGATTTCTATTGGTCACAGTTGCTGCCATAGCTGGTTTCAGACCCAGAGTGGAAAATATACTTACTCATATTTTCTGTTAAACAGGTAAGAGCAATTGGGCATTTTCCAGTGGAAAATGGTAGAAGTCGAAACGGCTGGGGTCCTGTCCTCAATGCCAACCATTTTCCTTCTAAGTTTAACCTCAGGTTTTGCGTTATACATAAAAATCCCCCTCCCACCATGAAACTACCTGTGTCTAGAGACATTCTACATTCAGCACAGAAAGAATCACTTTGAAAAACCTGTTTCCATTTTTTGGCCACTACAGTCTATACACAAGTGGAGTGCAAAGAAGAGAGAGTAGGCCATTGCCTACTAGCATGTTATTTAGTCTCTTGTTGTCATAAATGTGTTGAACCTAGATGTCATCAGTGTGCTCTGAATCCAAATTTCTTGGTGATGCGTTAGAGATCTTGAGCTATGCCGGACTGCAGTGTTCAGTATCATTCTGGTTTTAAAACTCACAAGCATTATCTCAAGCAATTGAGACTATCTCTACCTAAGTTGCTCGGAATCCACCCAGGTCTTCCTTGTTTTGATAGCTCTCCAAGCAAGTTTGGCCACAACAGAAGTTATTTCTGTGCTTTTGTCTGACAACATGTCTGTGGTTACCTTTGAGCTGGGCTTATTCTGTAGGGAAGGTATAAGTTCTCCCCTGAATTGATCGTATAGCCTACACTGGAGTAATACATGTTCAGATGTCTCAATGTTCCCATCCTGGCAGATGCATAAACGATCACAGATGGGTATTTTTTTGGATAAGCTTTCCCTAAAAGCGGATGGGAGCATGTTATATTGTAACAGAGTAAATGATCACCTATGTTCTGGGAAAACAAGATAAGATAAATAAGGTAATGGCCTCAAATTATTAAGTGGAGGCATTGGAAAAAGTGGATTTTTTATTTGATTGAAATCCTGTTGGCGATGGATATCTAGGATTCTTTGTTTTATCGTTTCCTTTGCTCGGTTGAAACCCAGAAACAGTATTAACTGTTTGGATAGACCATATGAGCAAAGTTTTTTCTCAAGAGTGGATACCCATGGCACAACCAATGATTCAGACATCATTAGGTAAAGCAAACCCTTTGTGGAAAAAAGCAATTTTAACCAGTACATGGATGTACATATCCATATTTTGATCTGGACAGAATACATTCCTGTTTCTACCCAGATTGAAGCGTTGGAAATGCTGGTTGGTACATGGAGCAGTGATCTTAAAAATTTAGCCTGGATCTTTTCTAGGCTGGAAATATTGGCATTTATACACAATGGGGCCCCATACATCATCTGTGCTAGAGGTTTTGCCTTGAACAGCTTAAGGGCTGCGGGAACATTACGCCCACCTTTGTGCCAGAAGAATTTCTGAATGGCACCTGAGCTTCTCTGGGCATTTGAGGAAATATATGATATATGGGAGTTTCTATGGCCATTTGATTGGAATAGTACTCCCAGATATTTGTAAAATCTGACCTGTTCTATGGGTCATGAATTGAGATGCCTTGTATATGTTTTAGGTTTGTTACCAAAGACCATAATCTTTGTTTTTGAATGATTGACCTCTAGCTGGTTCAATCGGCAGTAAGTGCCCAGTAGAACCAAGGCCCTTCTCATTCCATTTGGCGTTCTTGATAACAGGACAGCATCATCTGCATAGAGCAGTAGCGAGATATGTTTGTTAGCTAATCTGGGGGGATGTAATTCACTATTCCAAAAATGTTCAACCATATCATTTATAAAGATGTTAAACAGTAGGGGTGATAAAACACAACCCTGCTTAACTCCCCTGCTTTAATAGAATTAGTCAGATGACCATGGGCATTACACTTAATTCTGATGGTAGTATTTTCATACATAGCACGTATCAAAAATAGAAGACGCTTATCTATGTTGTTGTTGTTATGTGCGAAGTCGTGTCCGACCCATCGCGACCCCATGGACAATGATCCTCCAGGCCTTCCTGTCCTCCACCATTCCCCGGAGTCCATTTAAGTTTGCACCTACTGCTTCAGTGACTCCATCCAGCCACCTCATTCTCTGTCGTCCCCTTCTTCTTTTGCCCTCGATCGCTCCCAGCATTAGGCTCTTCTCCAGGGAGTCCTTCCTTCTCATGAGGTGGCCAAAGTATTTGAGTTTCATCTTCAGGATCTGGCCTTCTAAAGAGCAGTCAGGGTTGATCTCCTCTAGGACTGACCGGTTTGTTCGCCTTGCAGTCCAAGGGACTCGCAAGAGTCTTCTCCAGCACCAGAGTTCAAAAGCCTCAATTCTTTGACGCTCGGCCTTCCTTATGGTCCAACTTTCGCAGCCATACATTGCAACTGGGAATACCATAGCCTTGACTAAACGCACTTTTGTTGGCAGGGTGATGTCTCTGCTTTTTAGGATGCTGTCTAGATTTGCCATAGCTTTCCTCCCCAGGAGCAAGCGCCTTTTAATTTCTTTGCTGTAGTCCCCATCTGCAGTGATCTTGGAGCCCAGGAAAATAAAATCTGTCACTATCTCCATTTCTTCCCCATCTATTTGCCATGAATTGAGAGGGCCGGATGCCATGATCTTTGTTTTTTATCTATGTTAGTCTTATCTAATTTCTCCCATAGTAATTCCCTTGACACAGAGTCAAAAGCCGATTTCAAATCAACAGAAGCTGCATACAGGGTTGTATTTAACTACGAGATGATCAAGTATTGTACAGTGATCTTGTGTTGAACAACCCTCTCTAAATCCTACTTGTTCGTCTGCCAGAAAATTATTCTGGTCCAGCTAATCCCGAAGTTTCCACTGAAGATATTTTGTGTAGAGTTTGCTTATTATGCTTAGTAGACTTATCGGTCTATAATTGGCCGGGTCATTCAGATTCCCTTTTTTATGTATGGGTACAATGATTGCCACCTCCCAACCCTTTGGAATTTTCCGTTTTATCAATTATCGTGAATAAATTGGCCCACCATTCTGCATTTCTTTTAATTAGGTCCGGGGGGACTAAATCAAATCCACCTGCCTTACCCGGCTGCAGTGTACCTATCAAATTTTTGATCTCAGAAAGTTGAACAGTAGGCCATAGGGGAAGATTATCCAGACTTCCTGAGTTTACTTGGCATGTTTCAGAGATGTCCAGAGCCGCATAAAGTTCTTGATAGTGTTTTTCCCAAATCTCTGGTAGTATGGTTGAACTTGGATAGGATTTACTTGTACAACCAGAAACTAGTCTCCAGAATTGCGATGTGTTATTTTGTTTAATTGCTTGCCTTAGCAGCTCCCATGTTTTGTATGTATCCTCTAACTTTTTGTTTTTAATTAATGCTTTGTAATAAGATTTCTTTTCCTTTAGTTATTCCCATAGGTTTTGTGTAGGGTTATGTCTATACTCTCTATGTTTAGCTCTTAGGGAATTCTTACATTGCCTACATTCTCTATCGTACCAAAGTTTAGACAGATTACTTGCCAACTGCTTCTGGTTCATATTCAGACTTTTTAGGGATATCTGTACTTCTCCTACCAGTTGTTCAAAGACCATTATGCCAGTATCTATCTGTTCACAGTTTAAGAATATCTGTGACTTTGGTTTCTCTTCAGATCGCATAAATCTTTCACCTGACTGCAGTGGTTGGAAGTGGCTGGAAGTGAAAAACTAAAACAAGATGGAAGCAATGCTGGTTGGGAAGCCTAAGGTTCTGAAGGTCTTTGTGCTTCTTACCTTCAGTGGGATTCAGCTAACTCTTGTTGAATCAGAGTTATACTGAGTATTGGATTCATCATTTGACCAGTGAAGCAAGTTAATGGAACTGCACACACACACACACACACACACACACACACAAAAGCCCTTTCCAACTTACTTTAGCCTGGAAAATGCCTCCCCTGCTTTGATTTGGTCAATCTGGTCCCCTGGATCCATGTCATCGTAACCTCAAGATTGGATGACTGTAATATACCCTACATAGTTCTCCTCTTCAAAATCAACTTGGAGACCTCTGTTGGTACACAAATTTTGCACCCAGTTATTATTGGGCGCTAGATAGTGCATGTATATTACACCCATTTTACAGCCACTCCATTTGCTGCTCATCAGGCACTAAGCTCAATTCAAGGTATTGACTCTCACAGACAAAACCATTTATCATTCTGGACTCTCTTATCTGTTCCACCTATTTCGTACTACAATGACCCTATCATCCTACAGATGAGCAAGATCAACCACTGTAGTCAGCCTCTCTCTGTGGAACAGCCTGCCTGAGGAAATTATGAACGTTAAACAGAATTGTTCAAGAGGGAATTTTTGTAAAATAAGTGTTACAACAGATTGGCCCAGGAAAATGCACCATATTTATATTGGTGTAATACCTTGTTCTGAATTGATTAGTATGTTTAAAAGTTATGCTTTGTTCAGATGACAGTTCAGCTTCAAGGTTCTACATTCCTAGTCCTATTACATCACTTATTAATAGGGATGGGCACAAACTGGGAAAATGGTTCATGGTACATGGCATGCTTGGTTCAAGAACTGTAAACCATTATGAACTTTTAGCCTACAAACCAGTTAAGTTAATGAGACTCATGACCTAGTAAAACAGAACTTGTGTAAGACACCTCATAGGGTATATCTCCCTTCTCAACCTCTCCACATTTGGTGAGGATTGGCTTTACAGGCTCTGAGTTATGCTCCCCCAAGAAGGTGCCCCCAGTAAAGTGCTTTCTGGGGGAATGGCAAGCAGTCATTTCCCCAGAAAGCACTTACCTGGGGGCACCTTCTTTGAGGTGGGGGCATAACTCAGATCTCATGAATCCAACCTTCACCAAACTTGGAGCGCAGGTGTAGGAAAGAAAACTGGAGATCTCCTCAAAGTTAGATGTCTATGGCTTGCACAAGATCTGTTTTATACACTCCTGAACCTGCACCTGTCAAAATGACCACCTGTTACTGAGTAGAGACAGTCTGTCTGGAAATGTAACTGTTTATAAACTGCCACAAGCAGCTGGAAAGTTCATGCTGATTGACCTACCACAGATGTCACTTCATGAACCGCAAACTGGCCAAAATCCATCATGAACATTCATGAGCTGGTTTGTGCCCATCCTTACTTAAGAGATGTGCACTATATACAATATAGATTTGTTTTAAGACATTAAAAAGAAAATATTTATTCATTTTCCTATTATTTATTGTCAGACAAACTTTATCGCAAGTACATACTTGAATATGTGTCATTTCTGTATATTACTGAAGATCAATGTATGGCATCCAATGCAAGCAGAAGTTTATTTAGGGAATGTGATAATTATAGTAACTTTGAATGTAAAAGTACAGATCCCCTCTATAAATGATAGTTTAAGATTTCAGTCATCTTTAACACCATTAATGTTCATATACCAACATTACAAACCAGCAAAGATATCTTGTAACTAGTGTCCACTAAAAATCTCAGAAAGAACTAGCCAATCAAAACATGGGGATCCTTCACCTATCAATCCTGTGTAACCCATGTAATTTAATACAACTGGTAATTGTATGTTCTATTTCATCTAACACAATAATTCATATGAATTGGGAAAATTTCCCACTGCAACATAATAAAATAAAATCCAACCAAGAGAACTTCCTTTCAAGACTAATGCTAACAAATGAAGCCATACTTATCTTCTGACTGTTATCTAAGGCAGCTGGTGGGAAAGCAAGTGGAGCAGGGGCTAAGGCGGCGATGGCGACGTCCCTTGGCAAAAGAGTACCCCCCCTCGGGCCTCAGTAAAATCGTCAAGCGTTGACCGGTTCCCGGTGATAAAAAGGTTGGGGACCACTGATCTAAGGTGTATTTCCTATTTTATGCTGACAGGATGTTTTTCCTGTTTCTGGCATGAATCTCTGCATGAATTAATCTGTTTTCAAATAACTAGAGATGAGGTTATCCCCAGATACCCAAAAGAATGACAATTGAATGTACATGATTTCTAGAATGTGGTCAAGTATCTCAGTGCTTCACTCCCTGAAACTACAGCTAATGTCTCTTTGGAAACACAGTACAGAGCCTCAGGAGCATGTTCTGATTTATCCCAGAGTTGAGTTGTGTCATTTAAATCCCCTTGTACCCAGATGCAAATTCAACTTGGGCATGCCTTCACTACTTACTAGTCCAGCCTATCAGCAAATGAGTGAGTTTATGGAAAGGACCAGCAAAATGAGAAGAGTTTAAAATGGGAAGAGGAAATGAGTTTTTAAAGAAAAGCTTTCCACAAGCTCATTCTTTTGCTGAAATATAGGGGGTTTTTAACCTATGGTGTTTAAATCATGAATAGATGTGGACAAGTGTGGGCCTATGTGACTCATGGGGAGGAATATCATCTTCTCCCCACTTTCTTAATGGGCCTGCTGCCACTCCTGGACTCTTCTGAAGCCACAGCTCCCAGGCTCTCCTGCAGCTGCCACCAGATTCATGGTGGCTCCTGTGCTGCCTTGTTGCTGCCTTGTTGCTCCTGGGTCCAGCTGCATCTCCCAGGATGCTTTGTTGCCACCCGCTATTGTTTCCAGGCTGCTCTACCACTTCCTAGATAATGCCATGTTACTTTAGGGGGAATTAACCATCCCCATAGTTTTTAAAATGATTTCAGATTTTTCTGTAAACTTGGAAGATCACCAAAGTTAGCAGAGAAATCTGTATGGGTTATGGCCCCAGTCCACAGATTTGGGTATCTGCAGATGGTGGCCACATATAGATATATAGATAGAGACTTGGATGATAGCACATAAATCTGTCCATTTTGAAATATCTTTTTTAGGATAGGATGAAACAGAAAAGAACATAGTTAAGGAAGAAAGGTACAGCCAAAAGGAGGAGACTGTCTTGCCAGGTCAAAGTTGGAAATGGTTCTTTTATTAGGATTTGGAAACAATAGGCACACTGGTGTAAAGGTATATTGGTTGTGGTTTATTACTTACTAGAAAATAAGCCCGCTGTACTCTAGATACAGCGGGTGCTAGCTGTTTGTCAACCCCCCCCGCGTCGCGGCCTATCCGTCTGAGCGGCATCCGAGCAGATCTATGTGTGGGTGGGTCAGGGGCGGCGGGTGCTGGTGGGTCCGCTGCCACCAGTCTGCTGCCACCGCCGGGTCTGCCGCCACCGCTGGCTATGCCGCCGCAGTTCGCGGCTCCTCCACTGCTGCTGCCGTTGCTGCTGCTACCGCGGCTGCTGCCACTGGCTGCTCCTCCGCCACTGTTGGCTCTGCCGGCTCTGCTGGTGCCGCCGGCTCTGCTGCCGCCGCCAGCTCCACCACTGCTGCCGGCTGTTCCGGGTCTGCTGCCGGCTGTTCCGGGTCTGCCGCCGCCGGCTCCTCCAGGTGTGCCGGCGCTGCCAGCTCTGCTGCTGCAGCCGGGAAAGCGAGACAGGTAATGGCGGCAGGCGGGCGAATGTGCGGAGAGTGGAAGGGGGGCGGCTCGCACATGGCTCACAATTGGTCCCTTGCCACTGGACTGACAATCGCTTCGCACCTGCCGATTGGCCCCTTTGATTGTCAGTCCGGGGGAAGGGGCCTATCGGCACCCTTCCTTATCCCGGACAGGGCCCACCCTCGGGGCCCTTACTGCTTTATTTAATCCGCTCCGCTAGGAGCAGTTAAAGATAATTAGCAGGCAGTTGCAATATAGGTGTTCCAATTTCACAACAATCATACATACCCAATGAGACAGGTTCTAACTTCTAATCAGCCACCGGTCAGCAGCAGAAATATGGACCCCTGGCCTGAGGTGTACAGCATCCAGCGCTAGATCTGTACTGAGCTTCCAGTGTCCAGCTAACAGTGACTTCTTAAGCTAAAGCTAAAAATCTAAAAAAGGGGGGGTCTCTTACTACCCATCATGTCATGTACAACTCTTTTCCATAATAAAAAACAGAGGCTGGTGAAGTCTCCCAATTATAACACACCCCCTCTTTTTAACAAGCTGAGATCATACGAATCTTCACCCAGCTTCCTGTGTCTGTTCAAAAGGTTGAGATAAGCATGCTTACATATGAACAATACTTGCCGCTTACAGCTGCGTTTCAGCAAGAAAACTAAAAGCAGGACAGCTAAAAAGCAAGGCCTGTCTCTAGACTCATACAAAATGGAGGGAACAGATCTATGTGATGTGAGAAAGGACAAAAGCCTGTCACTAACTCCTCATAACAATATCTTCTGCATAATTTTCCCATACAGAGACCAATAGGAGAGGGTTGTTTAGGGGAGAAATTGGTTGTACCAAAATGGAAATGGTGCCTGGTTATGCTCTGTCATTCAGGATGCACAAAAATCTGGCACTACTCCTGGATACGTGCTTTAGGGCAGGGCAAGTTTGGTCTTGTTGGAACAGATCGGGTTTTGCCCTAGTTCACAAACATTCTGTGTATACTTGAGCAAGTAAAGCTAGACATTCACACTTACACATATCATCAGTGTCTAGAATTTAGTAGATAAAATATTATTTTTATTTATTTATTACTCTCCATGATATGCCCATAGATGGAAACCTACCTGATGTATTTTCATTTTGCTTTTGTAGGAAATGGCAGCTCTGGGTTGAGGTGGAGAAAGAAATAGGTTGGGAAAATAGTACCGAGAGAAAGGGTTAATCCTTCCGCTTTTCATCAATCCCAATTCAAATCTTCCCTTTTGCACAGTTGCAAATAAACCTGAAAAAGTGTCTAGTTTGGCTTAAATAGTCAAGAATGCGTTAATTCAGCCAACCTCAGAGTGGTCAACGTAGATTTAGGTATGAAGTTGCACTCTTTCTAACTGTACAGCATATGGTAGAATCCAGGGGCTGTACTCATATGAAGTCTTAGGAACTGTGGTCATGATGACCTATTATATTGCTTGTTTTAAAATGTACGTATCCTGTTCTTAGAAAACATACATATCCTGTTCTTTAAAGGCCAGCTAAGCCTAGTAAGCAAAAAAAAAATCTCATAGAAATTTGAGGACCTGGAACTGCAATCTTAAAATTCACCTTCATGTAGGCCCTGTCCAGATTTTGGGGTACCCCTCTATCAAATTCAAATACCTTTATTGGTATAATGATAGCAATACATTTATATAAAAGACAAGACATACCCCTCGATCTTATCAAGTTCTGCTTTTCTAACTTCACTCTCTGGAACCTTTTCAGACAAAGAAGGCATTACTTTGTGCAAGGCTAAATGTCTTTCCCTCAACCATGATCCGTGGCAGGTATTGTCAAATTCCAGTAGCAGAAAGACTTTGCTTGCATGGTTGTGATGTTCCTGATACCCTTCTCACATTATTCTGGCTTTTCCTGCTTTCTCTAGCCAATGTGGTTTGAGTCAGAATCATATAGTTAAGTAAAGGTCAAACTATCAGTGCCATACTTAGCAAGAAGGATTCTCCTCTACTGTCCAAAGATGCAAATGTCCTCTGCTCAGTGTTAAGATTTAATACTCTCTTCCTGTTAAAATTGCTAATTGTGCATTGGTGCTTTTGTGTGTATTTCTTTGAGCATTCATTTGAGTTGTATTCATCTGTATGTATTTAAGTTTTATTTAATGCCCGTTCTGTTCAGTTTATTGATCAGCCATTTGGCCATTTCAAACAAATTAACTGTTGTATACAAAATCAGTTAAAATTGGAATATAAAACTGATTTTAAAAAAGGGTTTAAAAGTTGTCCAATGGGTACTTACATGGTAATATAAAATTATACAAACCGTACAATATTAGCAAAAAAACCCAGGATGATTAGGGTTTTAGCTCTAGTTACACAATTTGGACCTTATTTTCCTAGCAGAGAGGGCAAATAGTGCAACTCTATTGGTGACGTAGGCATCCATATCTGACAACAGAATAATCATATTTTCAGTTCTTGAGAGACCTGAGGTGGTAGGGAATATTCTTTTGATAAACTTACCATCATAGAGGGGGCAGTCCATTCCATTGTGCGTGAGGTCCTCAATCATTCCCCTATCACATATAATGCCATTAAAGGTCATCTGTATCTATCTATCTACATATCCTATTCTTAGAAATTTAGCTTCAAAGACCAGCTGACGTGGTAGGCAAAAAAAAGGGTGGGGCTTTGTGTATTTAATAAGATTATTTTCTGAAGAGAATATATATCTAATAACACTTTTAATCTCATATTCAGTGGCATCATTTCCAGTTTATCTACCAAGCTCTTTCAGTAAAAGGTGGGACAAAATTCTAATAATAGAATAATAGTAGTAGATTACAAAAAACCTCTTAATAGGTGGAAGGAAGATTGTAGTGATAATGGTACATGATGGGGAAAGAAGTAGATTAATTGATTAGTCAAATAACACACAAACTAGTCATCTGAGTATTTTTCCATTATGTCTTCACATCTTCTCCACTTTGGTTGTGCACATAAGCATTGGAAATCATTCCTATATCTTTCTCATTGCTTTTGGAGATTAGAGTATACAAACTACCCTTGTAAGGACAAATAGAAATGTATGAAATTCTCTTTTGTTTGACGTGCAATTATGAAAAGTCTGCACTTCTTAAACATGGGTCAGATGGTAGGAAAATAGAGAAAGTATCTTGGGGATGCTTCAGACAAGAGCTAACAGGGAAGTGTAAAGTACTTTCCTTCCCTTTCGGTATGTTTCCAAGTCATGGTTGGAGATTCTTAAACACCTGCTCATTCTGGTAACATTCTGTTCACAGTTGTAAACAAAGAGTCAATTGTTCAAATGTCAGTTTGACTGTTCATTGATCTGTTCATGGCTTTTTGGTACGTTGCTTCAGTATATTCCTTCCTAATAATGTAGCATAGTGCTCTTGACTTTTTGCATATTAGACAGACATATGTTAAACACTAGGGGACAAACCCATTGCATTCAGGAATACAACAGGTGCTAGACTGGAAGGGTAGGCTGGAAGAACTCTGCATATGGCCCCCCCTCCCCCCAAGACCTGGAAAGGCCTACAGGCAGGGAACTCACCGGCAGGGGCAGCTCTCAAGCAGCAGGGATCTACGGATATATCCACCAATGGATGATATCATAGAAAGTGAGTGCTGCATGATATCACCAGGAAATGAACGCATTGGTCGCCTTGAAGGAGCATTGTGCATTTTGAGAAAATAGAGACATCATCATCAACTTGAACTCTGCATAGCTTATGAAGGAAGATGGAAATCTTGACTTGAGGTATGAGAATATTCACCACATTTCAGTTGACTCATCTCTTCAAAAGTGGGGACATAAGGGGACATCTGGAATGCTCTGCAGGACCCGATGCCTCCTGGCAATTCGTTGAACGCCATGGTGGAGGACTGGCAATCCCACCTGGCAGATGCCATCGATACGATTGCCCCTGCACTTATCGAAACTGGGGAAGAATGTGTTTGGCAGGAACCTGGGGAGATTCATCAGGAGAGCTTTAAACTAAAGCCACTAGGGGAAGGAGACGATCAACATAGGGAGTGTATGGAAGGAAAACGATCGGAGGCAGCCCAACCGGCAAGGCCAGCTCATAGGGAACCAAAAGTAAAAGGATTCAGATGTCTTTATACTAACGCCCGAAGCATGGGCAATAAAAAGGAAGAGCTGGAACTTCTCATGCTGATGGAAAGGTATGATCTAGTAGGCATCACAGAAACTTGGTGGAATGATTCTCATGACTGGAATGTAATGGTGGATGGATATGAACTGTTCAGAAAAAACAGAATAGATCGAAGAGGTGGAGGAGTGGCACTGTATGTGAAGAAAGGGCTTACCTGTCAGGAAATTCTAGTGAAGGAGAGCATATCTACAGTGGAAAGCATCTGGGTGAAAATAAGCGAGGGGAAAACAAACAGTGTGGTGGTTGGTGTCTGCTACCGACCGCCTGACCAACGAGAGGATGTGGATGCTGCACTTTGTGAGCAGCTTGAGAAAATATCCAAACGGCAGGACCTTGTCATCATGGGTGACTTCAATTTCCCAGATGTGTGCTGGGAAACTAACTCTGCGAAGCCTCCTCAGTCATGCAAGTTTCTGACCTGCCTGGCTGACAATTTCATTTATCAAATGGTAGATGAACCCACAAGAGGTTCAGCCATATTGGACTTAATACTGACCAACAGGCAAGAGTTGGTGGATGAGGTGAAGGAGGTGGGGACCCTAGGGGGAAGTGACCATGTCCTCATAGAATTCCTTTTGAGATGGGGAGCCAAGGAAGCTTGTAGCCAGACGCGGATGTTGGATTTTCGTAGGGCAAACTTTAATAAACTCAGAGACATGATGAGTGTCATACCATGGACGAGAATGCTGGAAGGGAAAGGAGCATGTGAAGGGTGGGCGCTACTCAAACAAGAGCTATTGCATGCTCAATCAATGACTATTCCAGAAATACGAAAACACTGCAGGAGCTCTAAGAAGCCTATTTGGATGAACAGAGAACTTCAAGAGGAACTAAGAAAGAAAAGGAAAATGTTCAGGAAATGGAGGGAAGGACAGAGCTCTAAAGAAGAGTACCTACAGGTTACTAGGCACTGTAGATCAATCATCAGAAAAGCCAAAGCTGAGAGTGAGCTAAGATTGGCCAGGGAAGCCCATTGTAACAAGAAAAGATTTTTCAGTTACGTGAGGAGCAAATGTAAAGTAAAGGAGGCAATAGGCCCGCTGTTGGGTGCGGATGGACAAACTCTAACGAAAGATGCAGAGAAAGCAGAAAGGCTTAGTGCCTATTTTACATCTGTTTTTTCCCACAGGTCAAAGTGTTTAGGCACATCTAGAGATGGCTGTAGCCAAAGGATAGTGTCTGGGTGGCAGGTTAACATGGATAGAGAGGTTGTCGAGAGGCATTTAGCTGCACTGGATGAGTTCAAATCCGCTGGTCCAGATGAAATGTACCCGAGAGTACTCAAAGAACTTTCCAGAGAACTTGCACAGCCCTTGTCCATCATCTTCGGAACCTCTTTAAGGACTGGAGATGTCCCGGAGGACTGGAAAAGAGCAAACGTTATTCCGATCTTCAAAAAAGGGAGGAAGGATGACCCGGGAAACTACAGACCAGTGAGTCTGACCTCTGTTGTGGGGAAGATAATGGAGCAGATATTAAAGGGAGCGATCTGCAAACATCTGGAGGACAATTTGGTGATCCAAGGAAGTCAGCATGGATTTGTCTCCAACAGGTCCTGCCAGACCAACCTGGTTTCCTTTTTTGACCAAGTAACAGGTTTGCTGGATCGGGGAATTTCGGTTGATGTCATTTACTTGAATTTTAGTAAAGCTTTTGACAAGGTTCCCCATGATGTTCTGATGGATAAATTGAAGGACTGCAATCTGGATTTTCAGATAGTTAGGTGGATAGGGAATTGGTTAGAGAACCGCACTCAAAGAGTTGTTGTCAATGGTGTTTCATCAGACTGGAGAGAGGTGAGTAGCGGGGTACCTCAGGGTTCGGTGCTCGGCCCGGCACTTTTTAACATATTTATTAATGATCTAGATGAGGGGGTGGAGGGACTACTCATCATGTTTGCAGATGACACCAAATTGGGAGGACTGGCAAATACTCCGGAAGATAGAGACAGAGTTCAACGAGATCTGAACACAATGGAAAAATGGGCAAATGAGAACAAGATGCAATTTAATAAAGATAAGTGTAAAGTTCTGCATCTGGGTCAGAAAAATGAAAAGCATGCCTACTGGATGGGGGATACGCTTCTAGGTAGCACTGTGTGTGAACGAGACCTTGGGGTAATTGTAGATTGTAAACTAAACATGAGCAGGCAGTGTGATGCAGCGGTAAAAAAGGCAAATGCCATTTTGGGCTGTATCAACAGAGGCATCACATCAAAATCACAAGATGTCATAGTCCCATTGTATACGGCGCTGGTCAGACCACACCTGGAGTACTGTGTGCAGTTCTGGAGGCCTCACTTCAAGAAGGACATCGATAAAATTGAAAGGGTACAGAGGAGAGCAACGAAGATGATCTGGGGCCAAGGGACCAAGACCTATGAAGATAGGTTGAGGGACTTGGGAATGTTCAGCCTGGAGAAAAGGAGGTTGAGAGGGGACATGATAGCCCTCTTTAAGTATTTGAAAGGTTGTCACTTGGAGGAGGGCAGGATGCTGTTTCTGCTGGCTGCAGAGGAGAGGACATGCAGTAATGGGTTTAAACTTCAAGTACAACAATATAGGCTAGATATCAGGAAAAAGTTTTTCACAGTCAGAGTAGTTCAGCAGTGGAATAGGCTGCCTAAGGAGGTGGTGAGCGCCCCCTCACTGGCAGTCTTCAAGCAAAGGTTGGATACACACTTTTCTTGGATGCTTTAGGATGCTTAGGGCTAATCCTGCGTTGAGCAGGGGGTTGGACTAGATGGCCTGTATGGCCCCTTCCAACTCTATGATTCTATGATTCTATGATTCTAGACGTCCTCTCTGTCCTCGACTCACCACGGCGCTCCGGGAGAAGAAGAGGGAATTGAGATGATTAGAGCGAGTGTGGCAGAAAACACACGACGAGGCTGCAAGAACATCTTATCGCACGCTTATCAGGTCGTATGAGATGACAGTGAAAGCGGCAAAACGTGATTACTTTGCTGCGGAAATTGCGTCCGCAAGCTCTCACCTGGCCAAGTGTTTAGGGTAGTTCTAGCCTTGAGGATGGGCGCCAAAATACTAGCAGATTGGATCTAGGCTGTGAGGCATTAGCGAGCTTTTGTGCAGATAAAGTCTTGTCACTCAGCCGTGACCTTCCCGCCACGCTTAATACAGTAAATGAACTGGAGGCCTGTTGGCCGCCTTTGGATGTGGTGTTTGATGGCTTCAGACGGCTCTCTATATCTGAAGTGGACAGGTTGCTGGGCCGGGTACAGGCGACCACTTGCCCCCTGGATCCCTGCCCTTCTTGGTTCCTCAAGGACGGGGGGCCTAGGGTAGGAGAGCAGCTCCATGATATCGTTAACTACTCCCTCCAGTCGAGGGAGTTTCCGGAGCGGCTTAAGGAGGCAGTGGTCTGTCCGCTCCTGAAAAAAACATCGCAGGACCCGCAGGACTAGGCCAACTACCGCCTGGTTGTACATTTAGTGTTCCTGGGAAAGGTAGTTGAAAGGGCCGCAGCGGACCAGCTCCTGGTGTTCATGGAAGAAACTTCAGTGCTTGATCCATACCAGTCTGGCTTCTGTCCTGGTCACGGGGTGGACACGGTGCTGGTCACCCGGATGATCTCCATTGCCAGCTGGATCGAGGCGGCTCTGCTGTGTTAGTTCTTTTAGATCTGTTGGCCGCATTTGATGTGGTCGACCATGAACTACTACCATGCCGCCTCGCCGGGACGGGGATAAGGGGCACAGCATTACGCTGGATACGCTCCTTCCTCCTAAACCGGACCCAGAGGGTAGTGTTGGGGGATGAGCTATTGAGCTCATTTGGGCTCCCCTGTGGAGTACCACAGGGCTTGGTACTTTCCCCCACACTTTTTAACATCTTTATGCACCCTCTGGCCCAGCTGGTCAGGAGTTACAGCTTGGGTTGCCATCAGTATGCTGATGACACCCAGCTGTATCTCTTGATGGACGGCCGCCTGGATTCCCCCCCCGGATCCATTTGCCAGATGTTTGGAAGCCATAGCTGGATGGCTCGAGTCATTGATAATCAACCCTGCCAAGATGGAGGTCCTGTGGTTTGGGGGGAAGGGAGCAGATCAGGAAGTGCAATTACCCACCTTGGCTGGGACGCAACTGACCATTATGCCCCAGGCAGGGAATTTGGGGGTGACCTTGGATGCCTCATTAATACTGGAGGCCCAGGTCAAGAAGGTAGCGGGCCTGGCTTTTCTCCATCTCCGTCAAGCCCGGCTACTAGCACCCTACCTGTCTCCTGACCACCTAGCCACTGTGATCCATGCAACGGTTACCTCCAGAATAGATTTCTGTAACTTGCTCTACGCAGGCCTACCCCTGCGCCTGATTCGGAAATTACAGCTGGTACAAAATGCGGCTGCTCGGGTCCTCACAGGAACAGCTTGGAGGGCCCATGTCCAGCCTGTGCTGAGGCAGCTGCATTGGCTACCGATTGCTAGCTGGATCAGGTTCAAGGTTTTGGTTTTAACCTTTAAGGCCCTCCGCGGTCTGGGACCCACATACTTGAGGGACCGCCTGATGCCTTATGCCTCCCGCCAGGCGTTACGTTCGGTGGAGACTAATTTATTGGTGGTTCCTGGCCCCCGGGAGGCACGTCTGACCTCAACCAGGGCCAGGGCCTTTTCGGTCCTGGCTCCCGCCTGGTGGAATAAGCTCCCGGAGGAGCTGCGGGCCCTGCGGGATTTGCCATCCAAAACGGAGCTCTTCTGCCAGGCCTATGGTTGAGGCCGGCGCCCCCCCCTTTTTAGATTGCCCCCCCTTTACATCTACATCAGCAGTGACCCCTGGTTTTTCCGCCGCCATCAGGGAGGGTGAGTTGGGTGGGTTGGGGATTGTTTTAGGTGTTTCATACTAGGGGTTTTATGGGGGGTTTACATGTTGTTACCCGCCGCGAGCCTCAGGGGAGCAGCGGGCTTGAAATCTAATAATAATAATAATGATAATGATAATGATAATGATAATGATAATGATAATGATAATGATAATGATAATGATAATGATAATGATAATGATAATGATAATGATAATAATAATAATAATAATAATACGATTAAGTTCAAATTAAGTTGCTGCACACTGCCTGGCAAAACAACCAACTTAAACAAGCAGGACCTGTGGTTCCATAGAAATCTCCTTCCAATGGCAGAGAGATAATGAAATGATTTGCAGAAAGTTGAAACACTGATGTTATTCCTGAGCTCCTACAGTACCACTGCTATATGGCAGGAGTCCCTGCCCATGTTCTTTTTGAGTCTGTGGGCACTTTTGGAATTCTGACATAGTGTTGTGGGCACAACTACAAAATGGCTGCTGCGGGAGGTGGAGCCAGCTATAAAATGGTTTCAGCAGCTTATCTTCAACCACACAGTGAAGATTCTTATGCTGTGGTAACAGCTGCTGCAAAGATAAATGTTTTTAAAAATATGAATAGTCAATTAAAGTTCCATTGGCCAATCAGAAGCCTTTCTAGGCAAAAGCCCATTTGGCTTCTCCTGCTTTCTAAAAATTCTTGGTGGATGCTAGAAACAGTGTTGGTGGTTCCTATGGGTACTATGATGACCATCCCTGCTGTAAGGTGAAATGGGTACAGGTGCCCTCCATCTTAAGCAGGAAAATGGGTATTTAACTGACTACTGAAGAAAACGAAATAAAATGCCATCTCACCATCAGTTTCTCATGAGAAACTCTCCAACCTATCGGCCTTAGAGGTTGTGATTGATCAAAACCCAGGTGGACACATGGGTATTGCTTGAAGGCACTGATAAATATTCCAACACTATTAACAATTTCCCAGATCATACCAAATCAAGTCACATTACTGAATCAATCAGATATGACCACTCCCTGTTGCCATTGGCATAGCCTGAATGAGGCAAGGCAACCTATTTTTCTACCACAGCAGAAAGGGTACAAATATATATAGTATATAAAAAGACTAGCATTAGACTGGAGTTTTGGGTTCAGTTCTACCCCAAAATTGCCCCCCTCTTTCACAAAACACTTCAGGAACATGCAACACATCATGTTTCTCATTCTCCCCCATATTCCATCTCTCATTCCTTCCTAACTACTTTTCCCTTTCTCATTTGATCAGCTCCCCATGCTAAAACTTCCCTCTGCAAGTCCCATCTGTGCTCTCACCTTTCATGCTTATCCTCCTGTCTGGCTGGCTCCCTTTTCTTTCCCTCTCATGGATAGCCTCTCCTGAATCTGTGCCTCCATTCCATGTACCTCCATTCCTCAATCCCCAACAGGCCTGCCTCTTGCTTCTTCCCAGCCTGCTGCTTTCACCCTTCTCTCCCTTGGGGTCAGTGGACATAAAGTAACAGATGAAACACATCTAGTTACCATAAATTTTGCCAGTTAGATTATCGGAGGAGATTTTGTTTACATTACCCAAAGGAGTCTCAAAGCGACTTACATTCTCCTTCCCTTTACTCTCCCTACAACAGACACCCTGTGAGGTGGGTGAGGCTGAGTTAGCCCTGATATTACTGCTCAGTCAGAACAGCTTTATCAGTTCTGTGGTGAACCCAAGGTCACTCACCTGGCTGCATGTGGGGTAGCAGGGAATCAAACCAGGCTCACCAGATTAGAAGTCCACACTCCTAACTGCTAAACCAAGCTAGAGGCCCTGTGACTGGGGAGGAAGGGTTCAGCACATCTCCCTAGCCTGGATGGGATGCAATTGGAGATCGCCCCTCTAGCCTGGAATCTAGGGGTGACCTTTGATACCTCCATTTTTATGGAGGCTCAGGTCATGAAGGTAGTGTCACGCTTGGAGAGAACTCACAACAGGCTTCTTAATTAAAGAAAGCTTTATTGGAAATTACTACAAGGCATAGGACTGAAAAGTCAAATCTGACCAGAGGACAGATTTGCCTCAGCTTATCAATACATTTCTCCCGCCCAAAACTTGACAGTTCCCAAGGGAGGGGAGGAAGAGAGAAACCACATGTAATAAAGAAAACAAGCATACATTCTCATAACCTTGGGGAGGTGACAACAACCCAGGCTCTGCCGAGAGGCTTCAAACAAGAGATAAGGTTATCACAACAAATTGTTAAAACTAGCAAGAATACATGACCTGGGACTTCCAGGCGCCTAGCAATATAAAACCATATAACTGACATGGAGGAACTCAAGCTAATTTATGACAGGAATTCTACAATCCTGACATCCCTCCGCACTAAAAAAAGACTCCCCCTCCCTCAACCGGCGTCCACGGGACGGGGGCAGTCAGGGAAAGCTCGATGGAATGCCCGCAGGAGGCGGGGTGCTTTTACATTCTCTGCCGCCACCCATTCCCTCTCCCCAGAAGGAAAATCTTTCCAATCCACCAAATATTGGAGGTGGCCCTTGTGTATACGAGAGTCCAAAATTTGTTTGACATCGTAGTGGGTGTCTTTATCGATGTAGATCGGCACAGGCGTGGACAGGGGGGGGTGCCAATCATCCGGGGCCGGAGCTCTTCGCAGCAGGCTGGAATGAAAAACCGGATGCACATTCCTGTAAGTTTTAGGTAGGGACAACTCTACAGTCACAGCATTAATCAATTTCACAATTGGAAAGGGCCCCACATATTTAGGACCCAGTTTCTTGGACTTCTGTTGACAGCGCAGGTTTTTAGTTGATAGATACACCAGATCTCCCACCTTCCAGGCAGGAGCAGGGGACCGCTTCTTGTCAGCTTGTTGTTTGTAAGCCTGTTTAGCAGCCTTCAGACTGGAGACAATGTCAGGCCAGCCTGCACTGATGGATGCAGCCAACTTGGTGACTTCAGGGGCTTCATTAGACTTTAACTCCCAAGTGGGGGCTGCCACTAAGTCGGTTCCATACACTATTTTGAACGGAGACACCCCTGTGGAAGCATGTGCCCCATTATTATAGGCAAATTCAGCAAGCGGCAGCAAAGCTACCCAGTCGTCCTGCTGGTGGTTGATAAAACAGCGCAGGTACTGTTCCAGGATTTGGTTCACTCTTTCCGTCTGGCCATTGGATTCAGGGTGATAGCCCGATGTCAACGCTTGCTCCACCCCCAACAACCTCAGGAGCTCCCGCCAGAACTTGGCAACGAACTGTGGCCCCCGGTCTGTGAGCAGACGCCTCGTGATCCCATGTAGGCGTATTACGTGATTTACAAACATGGAGGCCAGTTTGGCCGCGGAGGGCAAGCCCGCGCACGGGATGAAGTGGGCTTGTTTTGAAAACGCATCTACAATCACCCAGATCACTGATTTGCCCTGGCTGGGAGGTAGGTCCGTAATAAAGTCCATGGTGACATCAGACCAAGGGCGAGAGGGAGTAGGTAGGGGCTGCAGCAACCCTTTCTTTTTTCCCCCCGCGGGCTTGGAAACTAGGCAAGTAGGGCACCCCTGCACATATTTTTCCACGTCGGCCCGCAGCGTTGGCCACCAGTAATGTCTCCTGACCAGGTGCAGAGTTTTCACAAACCCAAAGTGCCCAGCGGTTTTGGCATCATGACAAAGTTTCAAAACGTCCCCGCGCGCTTTGGCCGGGACGAAGATTCTTTCCCCTTTGAAAAACAAGCCCCCCTTCTCGATCAAGTCGGGGCGGAGAGAAGGGAACTCGGAGTCTTGAAGCACCTCCTTCTGGACCCACCCCCCCGGGATTGAGTTCCCCGTCTTGGTTTGACTGCGCGTCACCGCAGCCATTCCCAGTTGGGCGGGGGTGAACACCGTGTCCACCAATGGGTCGCGTTTGCTGTTGTACTGGGGCAGGCGTGATAGGGCGTCCGCCAAAAAGTTCAGTTTGCCCGGCAGATGCTTGAGAGTAAAGTTGAAGCGAGAGAAAAACTCCGCCCACCGCATTTGCTTGGCAGAAAGCGAGCGGGGTTGTTTCAGCGCCTGGAGGTTCTTATGGTCTGTCCAAACCACAAAGGGGACGGCGGACCCCTCTAACCAATGCCTCCAGGTGGCCAGGGCTAGTTTTACTGCGGCTGCCTCTTTTTCCCAAATCGCCCAATTTCGTTCCGCCCCCAAGAATTTCTTAGACAAGTAAGCTAACGGGTGCAATTTCCCATCCACCCCTTCCTGTAGGATTACGGCCCCCATTGCCACATCCGAGGAATCTACTTGCACGGTGAATTGCCTGGTTGGGTCAGCGTGAGCCAGCACGGGCTCAGACGTGAACAGGAGCTTCAGCTTCTCGAAAGCCTCCTGACACAGGGGGGTCCACTGGAGCGGGGCACTCGGCCGGCTTGCTGTTTTTCCCCCAGTCTTTGTTTTCAGTAGGTCAGTGAGAGGCAATGCCACCTTAGCAAATTTAGGGATGAATGTCCTGTAAAAGTTTGCAAATCCGAGGAAACTTTGTAATTGCCGCCGAGTGCGGGGCGGTTCCCAGGACAGCTAATCACGCACTTTGCCCGGGTCCATCTCAATCCCCGCCTGGGAGACCCGGAAGCCCAAGAATTCCACCGAGTCTCGGTGAAACTCACACTTGGAGAGTTTAGCAAACAACTGATGCTTCCGCAGCCGCCGTAGCACTTCGCGGACCAATTTTGCATGCTCACCCACATTCTCTGAGTACACCAAAATATCGTCAATGTACACCAACACCCCTTGATACAACAAATCATGCATAATCTCATTAATCATGTTCATGAACACGCCCGGAGCGCCGGCGAGGCCGAACGGCATGACAGTGTACTCAAACTGGCCCAAAGGGGTGTTAAAGGCAGTCAAGTATTCATGCCCCTTCTTTATCCGGACCCGGTAGTAGGCTTCCCTCAAGTCCAGCTTTGTAAAGACTCGTGCCCTCCCCAAATGTCCCAGCAAGTCCTTAATTAAAGGTAGAGGGTAGGCATTACAGGTGGAGACGGCATTCAGCCCTCTGTAGTCTGTGCAGAGGCGCAGGGACCCGTCCTTCTTTTTCACAAAGAGGACCGGAGCTGCCAAAGGCGAGGTCGCTGGCCTGATAAATCCCCGGGCTAGGTTTTTGTCCAAGAACTCTCTAAGTTCTTTCATCTCCCTCGGACTCATCGAATACAGTTTGGCTTTAGGGAGGGGCTCCCCCTTCTTTAATTCAATAGCGCAGTCCGTTTTACGGTGGGGAGGGAGTTGATCGCACTCTGACTCTGCGAACACATCTGCAAAGTCTCGATAATCCTGGGGAATGGCTTCCCCCCCCACAGGGGAGAGCGCGGCCACAACCTGGTTAGGCTGGGACCGCACATGCTGCTTGCATCGGGGTGAGGAGAATTTCACCGTCCCCTTTTTCCACTTCACTGTGGGATCGTGCTCTCTCAACCAATCCAGCCCCAGGACACACGGGAATGCGGAGTGGGGCGCAACCAGGGGTTGAATTTGTTCCCAATGCTTTTCTACATCCAAGTCCATAGGGAGCGTTTTGACCGTGGCCTCCCCCCCCGGGGCGCACTTCCCATCCAGTTGGGTAATGGGTAGTGGTTCCTCCAAAGGCACTTTTCCCACCCCCAAAGTCTCGGCCAGATCTGGGCTTACCAAAGTCTGCGTGCACCCAGAGTCAACTATGCAACGAACCCCCACACTGCGCCCCGACTCGGGCTCCGTGAGGGTCGCCGGCAAAAGAATCAGGGGGGAGGCACTCACCACTCGTTTGCCCCTACCGGAGGCCTGCTGGCGGGGCGGCTTTACAGCAGACCGTCTTCGTTTCCCGACTGCTCTCCAGATTGATTGCCGTCATCCTGGCCGCTACTGTCCTCGGACTCCTCCACCACTGAGGCGACTCCCGCTGGTACCAGGAGAGACTTGGCGCTTTTCTTCGGAGCCGGTTTCTTGGTGGAAGTTGCTCTGGTTGGGGTCCCTCCTGCAGGCTTGGCACTGGGCACCACCTTAGTTGGGCACTGTGCGAGGAAATGGCCAGCTTGACCGCAACCCAAACACAGTCCCTTTTCCATGCGCCGGGTGCGCTCGCTCGGCTCCAACTTCGCGCGGGGCTTGACTTTCTTTGGAGTAGACGTCTTCGCCCCCGTCTTGTTGATGGCTCCTTGAAATGCGGCCGCCCTTTCCAGGTGGCTTTCCATCTCTCCGGCCAGTTGGACCCATCCTGCAACCGTGAGCGGGTCCTCCAGGAGGAGACACTTGCTGGACAATTCTCCGGAGAGACCCCCTATGAACGCGTGCACACGCTGGGGCTCGGTCCAATCTGGAACAGCCAAGGACAGCTCCTTGAACTCCCTGGCGTACTCGACAACGGACATCTTCCCTTGCTTCAGGGCTTTGAGCTTCTTCTCCGCAGTTTCCTTCTCAAAGGGCTCTACATACATGGAACGCATGGTTCTCAGGAAATGGTCGTAGTTACGAACGGCTCTCGGGTTGTAGCGGTAGAGGTTCAAGAACCATTTCGACGCCTTCCCTTCCAGAGCTTCCCCCACGAACCGAACGCGCTCCGCGTTGTCATTAAAGGTGAAACCCATGTCCATCATGTAGGCTTGCAATTGCACCAGGAACGCCGGAAAAGTTGCCGGGTCGCCCGAAAACTTGGCTTTAAATTTGTAGGTACTCCTCATCTCCACTCCACGGAGATGGGGGGCAGGCGTCCCGGGCCCCAGTTCATCGGGACCATGGCTCCTCGCCCAACGCCTCGACCGATTCCTGCCGCTGCGCGTGCCGCCGCCGCTGCTCGCTCCGCCAACGCCGCTCGCGCCGCCGCTGCCGCCGCCGCCTGCTCTTCCGCCGCCGCCGCCGCCTCCGCTTCGGCCCGCTCGGCATCCCCCTCCGCTCCTTCAGCTCCACCGGCGCCTCCCGCTGCTCCGGCGCCACCCTCGGCTCCAGCCCCGCCGAGATCGGCTCCCTCTTCCCTTTGCCGTCGTGCTGCCGCCCTTGCCTCCGCCAGGGCGAGGGCTTCGGCCTCCGCTGCCGCCTGCATCGCCGCCTCTTCGCGCTCCTGCAGGGTGGGGAGTCCTTGTGTCGACCGTCCGCCGACCTCTCGGGCGTCCCCTTGCAGCTCTCGCAGCAGACGCCGCGCTTCGCGCTGTTCCTCCGGATCCAACCGGCCCGAGACGTCCTGCAGCCAATTGGTCACCTTCTCCAATTTCTGCTGTAGGTCCCGCATGTCCCCGACGGGCTCCGACCCGTAGCTGGGCATCCCCAGTTGATCCGGCCACTGCTCATCCCCCGTCAGGTGGTCGTACTTCGACAGCCTCCTGCGTTCGGTGATGTGCTTTTCCAGGAATTCGGCATGCCCCGGAGTCGCCTCCGTAAGGGCTCGGAGCATGCCCGAGCTATAAGGGCCGGCTCCCGCCCCATCGCTCTGGGAGAGGTCCCAGTCCAGGCCCTCTCCCGGTTCAGAAAAAAGGTTTCCTTCACCCTGCATGTTGGCAGGTGAAAGGAGTTGTGAGATTTGACTTAATGTCACGCTTGGAGAGAACTCACAACAGGCTTCTTAATTAAAGAAAGCTTTATTGGAAATTACTACAAGGCATAGGACTGAAAAGTCAAATCTGACCAGAGGACAGATTTGCCTCAGCTTATCAATACATTTCTCCCGCCCAAAACTTGACAGTTCCCAAGGGAGGGGAGGAAGAGAGAAACCACATGTAATAAAGAAAACAAGCATACATTCTCATAACCTTGGGGAGGTGACAACAACCCAGGCTCTGCCGAGAGGCTTCAAACAAGAGATAAGGTTATCACAACAAATTGTTAAAACTAGCAAAAATACATGACCTGGGACTTCCAGGCGCCTAGCAATATAAAACCATATAACTGACATGGAGGAACTCAAGCTAATTTATGACAGGAATTCTACAATCCTGACAGGTAGCCAAGCTGGTATTCTTCCACCTATGCCAAGCAAGCCTACTAGTGCCCTATCTGGCCCTGGAACATTTAGCTACTGTGATCCACATGACAGTCACCTCCAGAATAGACATCTATAAATTGCTCTACTCTGGCTTCCCTTATCCTTGAACTGGAAGTTGCTGCTGGTACAAAATGAAGCTGCGATGGTCCTCACTGGAACATCATGGAGGGCCCATATCCAGCCTGTGCTGTGGCAGCTGCATTGGTTGCCAGTGGTGTTCCGGATCAAGTATAAGGTTTTGGTTTTGACCTTCAAGGCCATTTGTGGTCGGGGTTTGGTGTACCTATTCCTTATGCCCCTAGCAGGGCATTACACTCTATGAATCTAAACAGGCCAGCAGACCCATCCCAAGAGAGTTCTGCCTGGCCTTTTTGGTCCTGGCCCTGACCTTGTGGAATGAGTTCCCAGAAGAGCTGAGGGCCCTGTCAAAGCTCTTGCAGTTTCACAGGAACTGCAAAACAGAGTTCTTCCACCAGGCATTTTGTTGAGGCTGGGTGGCCGAACATCCATCGGGCTCCCCCTCCCAACCCACCCCACCTTTGGTGGTAGGTACATTTCCAATCATTGCATGGTGGGGGGGGGTTGGTTGGGGTTGTTTATTTTAATTTTTTTTCTGGTTTGGTTTAAATTGTATTTTATTGTTGAGAAACTGCCCTGAGTCGGCTGGCTGGGAGGGTGGTATATAAGTCCAATCATAGAATCATAGAATAATAGAGTTGGAAGGGACCTAATGGGTCATCTAGTCTAACCCCCTGCACTATGCAGGACACACGACACCCTATCGCTCATCCAATGTAACTTGCCACCCCCTTAAGCCTTCACAGAATCAGCCTCTCCATCAGATGGATATCCAGCCTCTGTTTTAAAATTTCCAAAGATGGAGAATCTACCACCTCCTGAGGAAGCCTGAGCTGAGAAACTGCTCTGTCAGGAACTTCTTCCTGATGTTTAGATGGAATTTCTTTTGAATTAATTTCATCCCATTGGTTCGGGTCCATCCCTCCAGGGCAAGAGAGAACAACTCTGCTCCATCCTCTATATCAGCGGTCCCCAACCTTTGTATCACCGGGGACCACTCAATGCTTGACAATTTGACAATTTTACTGAGGCCCGGTGGGGGGGGGTAGTTTACTCCTCTACTCTCAACCACTGCCCTAACGCTCTCTGATCGCTATGGTAATGTTTAAACATCCCTTCAAAATAAGATACAGACACGCCACATTTTCATGGACATTTTAACTCATGACAATGACAAATCAATGGGAACCTGAGCTTGTTTCTCTGTCTGGGAGTGATGGGAGACAATGACACCCGAAGTGTGTTGTAAAGGGCCAGGGGGGATTAAGTAAAGGGCCGGGGGGGGAGAAGGCGTCCTTCGTGGCCCACCCCCAATTAGTCGACGGACCACATGTGGTCCGTAGCCCACAGGTTGGGGATCGCTACTCTATATTGCAGCCTTTTAAATACTTGAAGATGGTTATCAAATCCCCTCTCAGTCATCTCCTTTCCAGGCTAAACAGACAAAGCTCCCCCAATCTTGCTTCATACGTCTTGGTCTCCAAACCCCTCACCATCCTTGTTGCCCTCCTCTGGACATGCTCCAGTTTGTCTACATCCCTCTTCAACTGGGGTGCCCAAAACTGAACACAGTACTCCAAGTGAGGCCGAACCAGAGCAGAGTAAAGCTGTACCATCACCTCCCATGATCTGGAAACGATACTCCATTTGATACAGCCCAAAATCCCATTTGCCTTTTTAGCCACTGAGTCACACTGTTGACATGTTCAATGTATGGTCTACTAAGACTCCTAGATCCTTTTTGCACATGCTACTACCAAGACAATTCTCCTCCATCATATATTGGTGTATTTGGTTTTTCCTACCTAAATGTAGAACTTTACATTTGTCCCTATTGAAATTCATTTTATTCAGTTTAGCCCACTTCTTGAGCCTATTAAGATCATCCTGTATTCTGATTCGGTCTTCGGTTGTGTTTGCTACCCCTCCCAGTTTAGTATCGTGTGCAAATTTAATAAGTATCCCCACTTAACCCTCATCCAAATAATTTATAAATATGTTGAACAACACAGGCCCCAGGACAGATCCCCGGGGAGCTCCACTTGTCACTCTTCTCCAAGAGGAAGCTGAACCATTAACAAGTACCCTTTGGGTAAGATCTGTCAACCAGTTATTGATCCACCTGACAGAATTAGGATCCATACTGCATTTTACCAACTTGTCAACAAGAATATCATGTGGAACCTTATCAAACACTCTACTGAAATCCAGATAAACTATATCCACAGCATTCCCCTGTTACAGAAAGGTAGTCACTTTCTCAAAAAAAAGAGATAAGGTTGGTGTGACATTATTTGTTCTTGCGAAACCCATGCTGAATCTTAGAAATCACAGCTCTCTGTTCCAGCTGCTCAAGGATCGACTGTTTGATGATTTGTTCCAAAATTTTGCCAGCTAAAAATGTCAAGCTGACAGGTCGATAGTTACCCGGGTCCTCTTTTTTCCCTTTCTTGAAGATGGGGACAACATTTGCCCACGTCCAATCATCTGGCACCTCATCTGTTCTCCAATATGTGTCAAAAATAATGGACAGAGGTTCAGAGATTACAACTGCAAGTTCTTTTAGTACTCAATAATAAATTCAAAATACATCAATTAAACTAGACAATGATAAAGAGTCATGTTCCTAGTATATATACTTGGCCTAGCCAATCCAGAGGCCCCTGTCAGCTATGAAAGCTGATGAGCATGTTCCTTGTTTTTCTTTGGAGGCCAAGAGTAGATCCTATCTTCTGAACACAAAGTGCCTGGTTCAAGACCCAGATCATCTGATTAATAGTGCTGTTCTTTGCTTTGAACAAACATTCCATTTTGAAGCTAGTAATTGATCATTACGTAGTTCATATCCAGCCACCAAAATGCCCATACAAAATATTCTGCTTTTATACCTCCTTTCCCTTCTCTAGCACACAATGTTCACTTCTGCTTGTATACAATCTAGGATGTAATGTTTACTTTCCACAATAAATCACTCTTCTTGAATCATCCTGCCTGTTTATGCTTTCCATTAACTTCCTTATTCTTAAATTTCATCAACAACACCTTACATGCTTGAGGAAACAATCAGTAGAGTATTCCACAGTGTAAAACAACATAATGCCTTTCTAAAGAATATAACCCTAGCTTTCTAATAATCACTGAATTATCTTTCACATTTTAGAACTCCTTAAGGCATTCTTCTTCACTCCAAGCTGTGAAGTTACAAGCAGCATTTATAGGAGACTCAGACTTCACTCCAAGGAGGCATTTAAAACTGAATTTTGACTCTGAGGCATTTAAAGAGACTGAGCCTCAGATTCAAACTTCACTCCAAGTACAACTTTGTGGTTTGGAGTGGATAAGACATTTAAGGGATCTATCCCTTAAATGCCTCATGTTTGCAATTTTCTATTTTTTGTGGCCATTTTTAATGTTTTCTGATTTCTACTCCTGCTTATCGACATTTTTGGAATTAATGATCTAAAATGGACAGGAATGGGTGAATTTAATTCAGATGACCATCAGGTATACTACTGTGGGCAAGAATCACTCAGGAGAAATGGAATAGTCTTCATAATCAATGAAAGAATAGGGAAAGCAGTATTGGGATACAATCCCCAAAATGACAGAATGATCTCAGTTCGAATCCAAGGCAAACCATTCAACATCACAGTAATCCAGGTCTATGCCCTAACCACTGTTGCTGAAGAGGATGAAGTTGACCAGTTCTATGAAGCCCTACAACACCTTCTAGAAGCAACACCAAAAAATGATGTGCTTATCATCATGGGGGATTGGAATGCTAAAGTAGGAGCCAAAAGATTACCAGGATAACAGGCAAGTTTGACCTTGGAGTACAAAATGAAGCAGGGCACAGGCTGGTAGAATTTTGTCAAGAGAATACAATGGTCATAGCAAACACTCTTTCCCAACAACCCAAGAGACGACTCTACACATGGACAACACAGAAATCAGATTGACTGTATGATCTGCAGCCAAAGATGGAGAAGTTCTGTAAGTCAGTACAAACAAGACCAGGAACCGATTGTGGTTCATATCATCAGCTTCTTGTTGCAAAATTTAGGCTCAAATTGAAGAAAGTAGGGAAAAGCACTAGGCCACTCAGGTATGAACTAAATCATATCCCTAACGAATATACAGTAGAGGTGAAAAATAGATTTAAGGAATTAGATCTGATAGACAGAGTGCCTGAAGAACTATGGACAGAGGTTCACAACATTGTACAAGAGGTAGCAACTAAAACCATCCCAAAGAAAAAGAAATGAAAGAAAGCAAAATGGCTGTCTGAGGAAGGTTTCCAAATAGCTGAGGAGAGAAGAGAAGTGAAATGCAAGATAAAATGCACCCAACTAGAAGAGTTAAGAATGCCTACTTAAATGAACAGTGCAAACAAACAGAAGAAAACAATAGAATAGGGAGATTTCTTCAAAAAAATTGGAGATATGAAGAGAACATTTCATGCAAAGATGGATAAGATAAAGGACCAAAATGGTAGGGACCTAACAGAAGCAAAAGAGATTTTAAAAAGTGGCAAAATAATACAGAAGAACTATACAAGAGTTGAACTATAAGGAAGGCTGAGCATCAAAGAATTGAGGCTTTTGAACTCTGGTGCTGGAGAAGACTTTTGCGAGTCCCTTGGACTGCAAGGCGAACAAACCGGTCAGTCCTAGAGGAGATCAGCCCTGAGTGCTCCTTAGAAGGCCAGATCCTGAAGATGAAACTCAAATACTTTGGCCACCTCATGAGAAGGAAGGACTCCCTGGAGAAGAGCCTAATGCTGGGAGCGATCGAGGGCAAAAGAAGAAGGGGAAGACAGAGAATGAGGTGGCTGGATGGAGTCACTGAAACAGTAGGTGCAAACTTAAATGGACTCCGGCGAATGGTAGAGGACAGGAAGGCCTAGAGGATCATTGTCCATGGGGTCGCTATGGGTCAGACACGACTTCGCACCTAACAACAACAAATTCCTGCTTATGTTGAATTGTACTCATGTAGTTCTATCCTTCATATTGTAAAGATTTCAGTTCGCTTAAAATATAATTCTGGTTTTTATTCTTATTTTACTGGCTGTAAGCAGCTTTGCTCAATATTAGAGAGCATTATTAATACATAAAATAAGCATCCTTGCCTCTGCAGGTGTTGTAGGGCTCCCTACTTATAGTCAAAACAGGGCAGGGACATGCAAATGTCAGCAGTTGCAAAAGAGCCACTCCATAGATGGTAGCAAGTGATTGATTCAAATCTCAGTATTACTGAGGGTTTCTTCCATTACTCATGCCTCATTGAGTATTTCCTCTGCCCTCTGGGCTTGCCCATAATTTCAGTTTCACTTGCTGGCAAACAGAATGAAGTCATAGAGATGGTAGTCTCCTGTTCTGCAGAGCTAAATGGAACACAGTTAACAGTTCCTGTTTGTGGTACCTGATGTCACCAAACTGTGATTCTACAAAGCAAACAAGGTCACGAACATTTGGCCAGTGGTAGCAATGTTTAGAATAGAATTACTGGTACTCACCAACAAAGATGGCAGAATCCCAACCAAGCTGCTTCCATAGGTGCCTGGAAATGGACTTCTCCTTGCAAAGGTTAATAGTCTATAAACCTTTGTCCTGTATGCTGAATACAGATATAATGGTGTGTGTGTGTGGGGGGGTGGGGTGTTTATTTTGTATCTCTATTGAGTTCAACACATGTATTTTTTTAAAATCACCATCTGTTATAGCAGCTTCAGGTTCAGCCAGCACAGATGTTGGTTCGACAGGGAATGCCGTGATTTAAAATCCAGATTACGTATTATTTACCACCAATATAGCTGCTCCATGACATCTTCCTTACCTCCTGAATTTTTTCAATTAAATAAACAACTGAAAAATATAGTAACAAAAAAATTCAGAACTCCACTGAAAAACAATAGAAGCAATTAATCTGGGCCACAATGGATAACAAAACTGGGCAGTTTTGGGCAATAATTTCAAACGCCTTTAGTAGTAAACCTCCATTAATAACAACAATCCCTTCTGAAATTTGGTACAAATACTTTTTGAACCTTCTCTGTGAAGAGAGGACAAATATGAAAGAGACCACAGAACCATTTGTAACAGATGCCCCAGAATAACCACCAGTATCACCTAAGGAAATCTTAGTACTAATAAGCCAATTAAAGTCTGGGAAGGCACCTGGCCCTGAGGTAATACCTCCTGAATTACTGAAGACCCACCCTGATTGGTGGGTTCCACCTTTGGCTGCCATATGCACTATGATTAATAAATCTGGCATTGTGCCAAAACCATGGACAAATGCACTTGTAGTCCCTATTTTTAAGAAGGGAGACTACTCTACCAGAAAACTATAGACTAATCAGTCTCCTTTCTGTCATGGGAAAACTCTATGCCAAACAGCTATTAAATAACCTTCTCAAATGGATCTCTGAAAATAAGATCCTTGGCCCTGAACAAATGGGGTTTTGTGCAGGAAAGTCCACCCTAAACCATTATGTCACCCTGACCCACTTAGTTAATAAATATAGCAGTAAAAACAGAGCCAATTTTTTGTTGCTTTCTTGGATCTTAAGGGAGCATTTGATCCCATCCCCAGAGACTTGCTATGGAACATGTTGGCTGATCTGAACATAGATAAAAGGTTACTGTCAAGTCCAACTGCAAATTGCCTCAGAACCCTGACAGAGCTGGCAGGAGGCTGCAGAGTGCGCTCCCTCGCCCTCGCCTTCCCCCCCCTTCAGGCCTGCTGTGAAGGAGCCTCTGACAGGCCCTGACTGAGGGAAGGAGGCCTTTCCAAGAGCAACACAGGGGAGCCTCAGGGCATTCCTTTTGAGGGGGGGGGGGCTTTCCCCTTCTGCCAAACAGTTGGCTGACAGGGAGGCCGCAGAAAAGCCCCTTCTCTAAAGTGACTGTTTATAAGCTTGACCTGGTAAATAAAAACTCCTATGAACTCAAAGACAAAAGTGGCCCAGAGTTTGAAGTGTATTTAGTTTTACAGGTAAGTAGACAATGAGACTTTGGGGGAAACTAGGTGATCCACCTTTATTAGGCCACAACTTGGCTTTGCAGACAACAACAGGGATTGCAGTTGCAAGCAGTAGATCTCAGGCTTCAGAAGGGCAAAATCACCAGCCAAGCAACCAAGTGGATTCTGGGGCCATGTGCATTCCTTTTGAAGGGGTGCATGAGAGGGGGGAGAGCTTTCCCTTCAGCCTAACTGCCTAGAGATGAGCTGTACTTCCAGGGGATTCTCAGACCCCACTTGGAGGCTGGCTTCCCTAAACCTCATGGGGATACAATGCTACCCAGTCACCCCTCCAAAGTAGCCCTTTTTGCCTGCAGAGCTGGTCTGTATAGTCCGGAGATGAGCAGCAATTCCAGGCCCCACCTGGAGGTTGGCTACCCCTGGTCTGAACATATTCTTTGAAGTGTTAAAGTGGGGCCTCAAAGTGTGTAATGCCCCCACAGCTACCTAGAACCCACCTGACATATTTTAGGTCAAGAAAACATTGCAGAGAAGAGATAAGGTTGCCAGATTGGTGTAGATTCATCTTCTGGAATTTCACACTACCTAGGTGTGCATAAACCTGACTAAGGTCAAGACTGCTGTGCACAGAGGGACCCCCTCTTATGGTTGCCATCTTCCAAGTGAGGCTCTCTACCCCACCACCCTCACGGAGAGTCTGCTATGCGGAGAGGAAGGGAAGCTGATTGGAAACTGCTTTGAGACACCTGAAGCCTGTTGGGTCACTGCAGCCCATTCCCAGTTTTCTCAGACCTCTCACAGCCCCACATCCCTCACAGGTTGTCTATTATGAGGAGACGAAGGGAAAAGTGGTTTGTAAAAAGTGGTTTGTAAACCACTTTGAGACTCCTTTGGGTAGTAAACAGCAGGGTACAAAAATCCAGCTCTTCTTCTTCTGAGCAGCTGTAAAAGAAGCATTTGGCCACATAACATTTTATCAACAGTAAAAAAAATGGAGACAGAAGAAGCAGGGTAGACACCATGTGTATTAGGGCAGGGGGGACAAGAAGGTAAATGATATTGAATACAGACCTGTGAGGGATTGGTTGCCATGCAATTTCCCCCTAAGAAGAGTCTCCAGTCTGATTTCCCCTTCACATATCTGAAGACATGGCTCTGGAAAGCTCATCTGTAACCACTATGCCGCAATTCCCAAAGGTCAGTCTTCTCCCACACTCAACGAACATTCCACACCACAGGTTCTTGACACCCATATCTCCACACCCATATCCTCATTTGTTACCATGCCACCACAACCTCCCACACAACACACATTCAACCCCCATGCCCTTACAGACTGGACAACTCTTCCCCTTCGTCTTACCACTGACAAGGTCTGGCGCCAGTTGTATTCCTGGATACAACAGGCTTTGCCTCTAGTTGATATATAAAACTATAAAACACAGAATATTAGATATTGAATTTCAAATGCTGAATGAAGCAGCTAGCAAAACGTGCTCTCCACTTTTTCTAGGCATCTCTCCACCATCTGATAAATTAGCATTTTATTTCTCTCACCTTGTTATTCCCCAACAATGCAGGGCTTTTATGCTTGCCAGGCTTAACATCCTTCCATCAGCAGTTATGGCAGGGAGATTTCAGAAGACTCCTTACACACAGAGGCACTGCCCATGTAAACAAGGTTCTATAGAAACCATACAGCATGTCTTTTTTTTACTGCCCCATATACAATGCCATTTGGGCTAAAGTTCTAGACTCACTTCTAGTTAAATGTATTGGCTACTCTGAAAAATGCAAGGTACCGTTCCTTCTTTCCAATCAGGATCCAGATACAATTGATAAAGTGGCTAAATTCTTACAAATGGCAATTAAACTGCGTGAACTTAAGAACCAAACACTGTATTCTGATTTGTCTTATTTTTTATGCCAATAAAGGTTGTTGTTGGTTCAGACAGCATAAAGGGCAGAACAAAATATAGAAAGCTTACAAAACAAACTCTAGTTCTGCCCTTGCTATGCCCTTAACCACCACTACCTCACATGTTGGAAAAAACTGTCATGACATCACGATGTCCCCTGTGGGATTGTCATGCTAGCATTACAGTGCTCCATTAGCGTAAGGGAATTAGTGTAAGGAGATGTAGCAAGAACTTGGGATCTCCACCAATTTGGGGGGGATTATTCCCTTAGAGAAACTCAAATAGATGTTGAACTAGAAGGCTTTTTATTATGGGGAATTAAAGAGAGAGAACAAATACACGAAATCACACTGAAACACACGCACACATATGACTTACTAAGAAAATAAAGGAGGAAAAGAGGGAGTACCCTATATACTCGCATATAAGCCGACCCACATATAAGCCGAGGCACCTGATTTAACCACAAAATCTGGGCAAACTTATTGACTTGCATATAAGCCGAGGGTGGGAAATGCAGCAGCTACTGGTAAACTTGCATGGTGGCCTGTTTAATCCATGCTCCATCATCACAGGCTCTCCCATCCAGCCTCCCCCCAACAAATATAAAAAAGTCAAGAGGATGAATAGCTGCTTACTTTGAGTAAGCCTCAAATTGTAGTCTTAACTAAAGTATGTCCTCAACAAGTAGCGAAACTGGATTGCCCTTAAAGGCTGCACCTGAATCCTTGAGGTTCAGCAGCCTGGCTTTGCTTGTAGAGAAGGTGTCTTCTTCCCTGCTATTGTTACTTGGTATTATGAGAACATAACCTATTGCTAAGAAGGGTCACACTGATGCTGGTTTTTTTTCACCTAAAATCCTGATTGGATGCTACTCTAACTTGCAACCAGGATACTATTGACCTAACTCTAAATTGGTACCTGAAATTGATTGATCTTTTGCATAGGTTCCCATATGGGAATTTCCCATAAAGTATCCATTTTTGTCTATGTCAAATGTCAGCATTTTGTCAGTCAGTCAGTCAGCATTTTGTCTGCCTTTGCCTACTCATTGCCTTATGCATTTGTGGACTCACAAACTACTCAAACACAAGCGTCCTTGTTCTTAAATTGGCATGCAGCCCAATACAATGTAAGTTTAGGAAGAAATAGATCCCAGACCAATCAAACAAGGGTAAATTCAAAGTGGCCACAGACAGAAAATCAAATGTGTCGCTAAATAGCTTTCAAAGTGTTCCAGCATGCTATTCCTGAGCTGCTTGTGGGAGGGCAGTATACAAATCTAATAACTTATAAATAATAATAAATAAAAGATAGTTATAATACACCGGGTACCCATAAAACACATTTCTGTATAAAAAGTAGGTTTACAACTGCCCAGTAAGAGACAAGACATAATCATGATTAACAATCCTATTTCCTGTGCCTATGAATCAACTGTGTAAGGGCCTTGTCAAAAGGAAAAACCATTTGGTCTAAGACATATTGGCATCAGTTAGAGAGACTCCACATTTGGTCCCTTGTGATTCTCAGGGTTGGTGGAGATTTGGGAAAAAATATAACCTTCCCACCAAAATCAATGGTATCTGTAGATACTCTACTTTTCTCTGGACTGTACCCATATATGCATAAATATCCCTTAAAAATATTTGCATTTCAAACTACTCACAGTTCAATATCAGAAAAATTCTTGGAGATTCCACTGTACAAGGTAATTTCCCGCCTCACCTCCATTGGGTCTGTCTGAGTTTGTGGTGAGATATTAATCATTTCCTTTAGCATCAAATGTGTATATAAGCACATCAAGGTTCTACTCAGAACATCTCAGAAACCTGAAGTATTTTGTACTGCCACAATGCTATACAACTATTTGATTTTCCTGTGCATTGGAGCTTATGCTAGTTGTAAACTAATATGCAATCTAGAAATACAATCAAGTGTTTGTGAAATTCAGAAGAATTTTTGTGAAATTGAAAAAGAGGTACACTACAATTGCAGAAAGAAGTAATCTATATTTGTTTCAGTTTTAAAATCTTGTAAATGTTCCATTTTCAAAATTTTCTTCTATATTTTGTTCATTACAGCTTCACAGTCATCTACAAAACTCAGAAGAGGTAAGAAACTTACATGTCTGCTTTTCCGAAGGAAGCAAAATAGTGATAGAATGGAAGGAATGAAGGAAATCAGATTTATACACAGGAGTAGATCTCTTCCAGCTACAATATTCAGTAATCCAATTGAATCTGTATGAAATAGTCAGATAATCATTCAAAATGGCATTGGGAGGGGGGTGGTATTAGATGAATTACCCTTCTCTGTTCAGGACTGGGCCCTTCTAAACTAATGTGCTTCTTGGGATACCAGAATCCACAATCTAGATATATTTACAAAATAAGGCTTGCAGTGATCAATAAATCAAGTGGGACTCCTATTTTTTCTTTTAAGTGTTAATTTCCATTTTATCATTTGCTATTTTCAGATACGGCTAGATATTCCAGTAAACCTAGAGGTAAGAACTTGAAATTTCACTTCTCTGACAAAAAATATTAAATTTCAGATCATGTTTGGGCTGCCATGGGAACAGTTGTTTCTGCTGATGAGCAGTGAGTAGAAATGATAGGAAAGTGGTTGGGGTTTAGGTATTCTTGAAACAACAGATATCCATCACTTCCCCCCAATTTGTACTATTCTGAAAGATGGAGTTATTTATGAAAATAATGGACACTCTTCAAATACGTTGGACATGAACCAAGCCACACTTATGCTCATCAATTTCATTGAAATGTCAATGTCCTGAACAGGACAGATGTTAGAATATCAAAGCAACCATTTTACCTTTTAGATATGAATAAGAGATTTCAATAGCTATCCATTCTGTAAGAAACAGGGAAAAGTCTTGGAGTCTTCTTGAATCCAGACTTACTGCTGGATAGCAGCTGGCAGCTGCTGTGAGGAATGCCTTTTCTCTACTAGTTAGCCAGCTGCAGCTTGTGCTGAGCACAAATTATCTGACCAATATGGTACATGACCTGGATAAGTCTAGATTAGATGCAATGTTATATGAGGCTGTTCCCGAAAACTGTTCCAAAACTTCAATTAGTTTGAATTGGTTTAATTATGTGTTTTGTTGCTTTTAATGTTTTTTTTAATAAATCTTCATTAGGTATGTTTTTAATTAGGTGTCTACCTTGGTTGCCCTTATGAGGGCAGAAAGGCAGGGTATACATTTGGTTAAATTAATAAATAAAAATGACAGAGGCATCACTTTGCATAGCATGCACTTCTACTGTGTTGACATCTTTGCTAATCATATATTTTTTAAGTGTGGCAGTACATTGAAACATAACAGGAGTGGTAGAAATGCAATAAATATACTGCTGTCACAATTCATGTTTGTTCCTTCATGTGGGCCCAGATTTAGAATTCCACTGGGATGCCCTATGATTAGGTATCTTCTCTATACACTAAGCATGCTCCAAATCTGGACATGCGAGAAAGAACAAACATGATTTGTGACAGCCATAGACACACATGCTCCACCTACAAGTGGAAATGATAGGAAGCTATGCAGGAATAACAGATTAGGTCCTGCCTTGTAGAATAGTGGTCTCTAAATTCCATACCTGTGAAGCAGTGCATAGAAATGGTATGCTTACTGATATGGACAAAATGTAACTACATTTATAACTACATAATGCTCTCATTCCAGGAAGCATGTACAAGATTTATCTTGAACACATATATCAAATTGTTGAATCAGTCATCTGTGAAGATTACTCAGGAAAATGTAACCACAGACTACAACAACATACTCTATCGCCTTCAATCTCTGGCTGAAACCTGGCCTACAGAGGATGTAAGTCTGTTTTTCTGTGAATTTCCATAATAGCATAATCTATATTTTGAGTTTCACTGATAGTTTTACAGACAACTTGAACAACAGTGGTAAGGTTAGCATTAGTAAATCGGCCCTGTAACATTTCTCCCCAGGGCCCAGCAGGCTTCTCTCACCCCTCTCTGACAAATGGCCATCAAGCAGGCAGGTGAAACACATCCCTGAACGGAGGTTGTGGTAGAAAGTCAATCTTTTTCTCCCCAGCTTCTCAGTTAGGCAGGATCAGGAGTTCGCATTTGGACAGTCCTGCCACCACCACTGTCTCTGTGATTTTCCCTGCTCCCAGTCACCACCAAGGGGTTCAGCCTCCCAGGGGTTGCTGTATAGATCTGTTAACGAAAAATCAACATTATGTCTATTATCACAACACCCTTGAGTGAACCAGAATGCAGTCTAAAAAAAGAACTAAAATATGGGAAAGGTTACTAAGCCAGTAAAAACTTAACGTTCCTGAACTCCCCAATCCTGCCTCACTAGAAGTATGCAGACAGGTGCATGGATGCTTGTCCTTCAGCACAACTTCCTACTGTTATATACACATGGGACAGCTCCTTTTCAGGTCTCCTCCTGTGTGTACCAAGGAAGGCAGTAGACAATCTGAACCTCAGGTTCCTGGGTTTTGTTGTAAAAGTAGCTCTTCCAACTGGATGAGGTCTTTCCTAGCTCAGCTGTCGACTTTTGGGCCAGTCAGTCTCCATATTTGTCAAACATTTGCCCCTCTGCCTCTCAGTTATGACACCCATCGTTTTTTGCAGACTCATAGCATCCAGAGTTACAATAGTCCATCCAGATGCCATTGATCCAATTTGGTGTTCTGAATCTGTTCTATCATAGGCAGTCTCAACATGAGGAACCGTGTGGAGTGGTGGCAGCTCTTTCTGAAACAATGTTTTAAAATAACTGTACAGCCAGTCCAGTCGCCAGTCAGAAGCCCTGCTGAGCAGAAGCCCCACCCAGAATCACCCACTTTATAAAAAGATTTTGAGGATATCAGGAAAGGGGTCACTGGGCAGAATTGCATGCACGTGTTGGAGGCCCCTGGTCTAAGCAGATAGATAGGGTCTGGGCTTAGGCTTTGAATGTAATTTTCAACATAAACTTTCTCTTGAACAAAACAAACAGGACCAGAACTGCAGCACTAAAGAACAAAGCAACCGGAATCTCAGAGACAATCTTGGTGTATTCCTCCTGCAAGTCTTGCCCACTTTTGTAGACCTCAGACAGACAACTTGCCCTGTTGGTACCCTGCCGAAGACACGGGGATGCTAATAGGTTTAAAAATGAAATCACACTCTCTAATGTATGCCAAACACAATATGTGAAGATTGTGATTATCTGCATGTTTACTTGCAGGTATAAGCTATGTGAAAAGTTATGCTTCCTGTCAAGAGGAACAGCTCAATCTATTTAAAACTGTGTACATGAAACTATTTGCCATTTTAAAATATGTGTATATTTATTTATATATTATAATATTTATAAAATAATTATTTATTTGTGTTCATGATAAAGAGCATGATCTTACTGTTCAAATCACTTCGTGTTGAACTTAGTTCTGTATGGCCTTTAATGAAACAGCCCCCATGGCTGCACTTATTTCAGATGGGATATTTAGAGAGAGGTTTGTCTGGCCTATTGTGTCTTGGAGGTCCTCATTCGTCTCCAACCACTTCAACCCCTTAATAACACTCTCTTGCTTTAAGGATGCCTTCATTCTCTACTAGGTAGAGGCGTGAGGAAGGATTTTTCTAGCACATGCCTCTCTTAATTGTCCTCCTGTGGATCATGGCTATGACATTAATGTTAAAAATGTGATGGTTGGGGTGGAATGAATGAGGGTTTAAAATTATATAACATGCCTGTTCTGTGTTTTAATCATAACTTAATTAATTTATTTATTTATAGATTACGCATTATTTATATGGCATCTGACAGGACAAAGATAAATTGAAATTGTAGCATTGTGAATTTGAATAAACCTTTGTGTACAAATATGCAGCTTGATAGTTATGATATACTAGAAACAAAGCCCATTTATAAAAATGGGCATATTTGGGGGGGGGGAAGGCTGCACGGGCGGGTGCCTTGTCAGCAGCGGCAGCAGAGCAGGGGCGCGGCGGCCGAGCAGGAGTGCGGCATTGACGCTCCGGAGCTGGTGGGTTGCAGCGAGGCCCCTCTCTGGGGGGTGGTGCGGGCTGTCGGAGGGCCAGGGAGAACGGTGGGTGGGCCGCCAAAGCGACGGGCGGCAGTGCGGCATGAAGGGCTGCACTGGCGGCAGACGCACAGGCGCCCGCCGCCTAGTGGGGCGAGGCGGCCATATTAGTGGCCCCTAAAGAGGGAGCCCACCGTGTGGATGCGGCGGGCATGTTGGATTGGCGGCAGCTCCTCTCTGGGGAAGTCCCATAGCTGGGCGTAGGGAAAGAAGCAGGGCCGCCGTGTCTTTGATGCAGCGGTCCTGCTTCTTTCCTGGTGGCCAGGACTTACCTTGCCAGGAGCGCAGAGGCGAGGACAGCTGACTCTGGAGACGGCCGACTCTCCGGAGCACTCATCCAAGGACAGGCCAAGTAGCTAATGGGCGTGGCTCCCAATTGGCCACTTGGCCCTTGAGTGCCACTCCGACGGGTGAATCAGGAGCCGCTTCACATCTCCAGATTCGCCCCTCTGAGTTTTTATCACGGACAAGGTCCGCCCCCTCTCCCCCCTTTAGCCCTTAGCCTTTTATTTATACCGCTCCGCTGGAGTGGTGTAAAGATTATTAGAAATCATTGATGACAATCTATTGTAAATATTCTACTTCAGTGGTGGCCAAACTGTGGCTCTCCAGGTGTCAATGGACACATGCTGGCAGGGGCTCATGGGAATTATAGTTCATGTACATTTGGAGAGCCACAGTTTGGCCACCCCTGTTCTAGTTCACTGTGGTTTGTTCTGGTTTAACTCTCTCTGTACCTCTGCCACCGAGCATTGATTTTTGTAACCCACACTAAGTTTCATATACTGGCATATATATTATTGATAATTATGGGGGAAAGGTTTGAAATCAGATTATCTTCTAATGATAATCTCAGATCGATGTTAGTGACTGTTGCCCATTCCACGCACGGTGGATAATGCACCTTCAGTGCACTTATGAAGTAGATATTCCTGTTTTGGGCAGGAAAATCCAGCTGCAAAAGGATATCACTGGGCTCAAGTAGACACACACTTCTTCTTCTTGCTACACCAGCACCAGTAAACTACTTTGTACACTTAACCAGCAGAGTTCCCATACCTGCTATGCCAATGCTGGGGCAAAGTTCTCATTCATTTACATGTAACATTTTGACGTCATTTTCATAAAGTGTAAATTCATATTACAAGTGAAGAATCATGATTAAATGCTTTCCCTTTCAAATAAAAAGGAAACATCTATCTTCTTTTCCATATTTTCTATCCATATAATAAAATGTATCCCATGACCACTGATGACTCATTTCTGAAATCAGGAGGTGATCGACCCTGAGTAGGGGTATTCCGACAATAGGATAAACACAGTCTAAGGGATCTGCCCAGCAACCGCTGACAAGAGCAGACTGTCTTTTTTTCCTTTTGTATAATATGTCCTACTCAGGGAGTAACTGCTTCCTTCCCACCTGGAATTTCTCCATTGATGCAATCAGACAGGGTGAGGCGAAACGGCTGCTGCTCTTACTGGCAAGGGACTGCTGGTTGGGGCCATACTGGCTGCCAGGGACTGTTTGGCTCCTGCACACCTGCCTGGCACATCTCCAGGGGTCACCCATCCCAGGACACGGTTTGGCTTCTGCGGAGCACTCTGGCCCCACTCTCCTTCGCTGATTTGCGCACTACCACATACTACATTATTGCTTTACATGCAAATGATAGCACAGCTGGAAATATGTCATCATCTATGAGCAAGGCATTCTTGACCTTTATAACTGGACAGGTGGCTAGTATGGCCATTCCCAAACAGCCACTAAAACCTTCTCTTACCATTTCAGCAGTTTTTATCTCATTATAAGCTTCTGCCCAGGTACCTCATGAATACAAGCAGGGCATGTTTAGAGGCCAAAAATGCCACAGGGACTTTGATGTGATCTTATAGCAGAATCATAGCACAGAATCAATACATATAGTAGTCCTAGCAGTAGTATACCGAAGATCCTAAAAGTATTTGTTATATTTGTTACAATATTCCATGTAATTACCCTGTGACGTTCTATGTAAACCGCCCAGAGATACATATGGAAAGGTGGTATAAAAATCTAAATAAATAAACTGATAAGCTACAAAGTCTAATCCTTAAATGATGCCCTAGCACCTCCAGAGAAGGCAAATAGCCCTGGTGATTCAGGGTGTAACTCCTTAATGTAATTTCTTCTTATATATTTGTGTTGCAAATCCCAGCAGTGGGGTTATTGTTGCTTAAAATGCATAGAGCTCCACTTTCTAGACCTTACCTTATTGTGCAGCTACTACTACATATACAATACAATACAAAAATCTTTAATAGCATCCACAATACAAAACAATATACAAATCAGTTCTGCAATACAAGTCAGAAAAGCTGTAAGGAAAATTACAGCAGGCAAGGGAGCAGCAAACACAAAAATTCAAAACCAGTGACATCTACCTCTTTAACCTGTGGGTCATCACCATAGACAAAAACTTGGCTATGTCAAGTGCTGACAAAACTCACAACCAAAACTTCTATAAGAAGAAAGCTTTAATTGGCAGGAGATCAGAACACCATAACGTTCGAAGTCAAATCTGTTCGATATAAGAACAGCAGGCACTTATCAATACTTTTCTCCCGCCCAAAACTTGAGCATTCCCAAGGGAGGGGGGGAACCCCTCACCCAGGTGTCATCCCAGGCTTTCTGCCAAGGTGTTAAAGTTAGCGCAGCCTTGGTCAGGCCGGCGCCTCAGACTAGCTGATAAGCTGTTTACAGGAACCGGGGTAACATTGTTTCACAGTAGGGGGAATATGCAGTGTGAAAATGCAAGGATCAAAGCAATGGGGAATCAAAGGCAAAACTACAAGCAGGGGTTTTGGTTACATGGGAACGTTTTGGTTACATGGGAACGTTCCAGCAAAGGCACAGCACAGACACAGCAAACAAGATGGAGTCAGACAGGTTCACTGAACATTAATCATGGCAGGGAGCAGGGACTGATCCTGACAGGCTACCCGCTCAGTGGTCTCCGAGCAACCATCAACAAGCAGCAACTTGAGCCCTGCCATCCAAGACACCAGGGAAAGGTAAAAGTGGGGAGATCAAGTCAGAACGTTTGTTGTTATACAACTCACATCACAGAGTGATATGGCAAATTGAGTCTGATTCTTTATGGCAATACCTGCAGATTCTTTCATACTGCTACATGTATCAGTAACATCTTGTAACTGATCACTTCACTGATCTGCTGCTTCCTCAATCACAGACATCACAAAGCCTGTTGTGTACAGCCTATTGGAATACACAAGATCTGTAGTATGCATGATTCAACAGTACATATGAAGAATATCCTACAGGGGGCATCAAGAGAGACATTTAATTAGCATATTTAGATCATAAACTTCCCGGTATTTTTTCAAATGCTCTCCTCCAGTGTCCTAATTAGCTCATTGGAGACTTCCTGTTCCTCTGAGCATATTTCCTTTCTGCTTGCCTCCATAACAAACACAGTGACTGAAGAACAACAGTTAGATCTATCCTCTTTCTATATAAAGTTGTTTCTCTTCATAATAAAACTATTTTAGTCTTTAAGCAGCTTTATGCTTTACTCCCCTTTGCATATTTAAACTCTGACAACACAGCCAAGCTGTGTTATACAACTACATTTCTTCCAGATTCAGGGCCCACTACCAAGCATGCTGAAAACAACAATGAAGCGAATAAATGAGTTAACAAGGTTGGGCTGGGCTGGAACACACCAAGTTCAAAAGGCAAAGGGACAGATAGTTGCCACTTATGATAGAAACTCTCTAATGCATCATGGACAGTACCTTTTTCCCATGAGGCTTTTCTCTCAGCAGCTTTAGGTTCTAGGCCCAAGCAGTTAGAATTGCCATAGCTCATCTTCTCAAATCATGGCAATTTAATTTGCAAATTTTACCTATTATTCTTTTGCCTGCTCCAGAGGAGTATCACAAAAATGAAGATGGGCATTATGGCCTTGCACATGTCAGGTTAGGAAGTTTGAACTGCAAAAATATTGTTTTGTTAAAAATACAAATATTTATTATAATTACTAATTATAGTAATTAGTAATTTATAGTAATTTATTATAATTACTAATTTCAGCCTGGAGAAAAGGAGGTTGAGAGGGGACATGATAGCCCTCTTTAAGTATTTGAAAGGTTGTCACTTGGAGGAGGGCAGGATGCTGTTTCTGCTAGCTGCAGAGGAGAGGACACGCAGTAATGGGTTTAAACTTCAAGTACAACGATATAGGCTAGATATCAGGAAAAAGTTTTTCACAGTCAGAGTAGTTCAGCAGTGGAATAGGCTGCCTAAGGAGGTGGTGAGCTCCCCCTCACTGGAAGTCTTCAAGCAAAGGTTGGATACACACTTTTCTTGGATGCTTTAGGATGCTTAGGGCTAATCCTGCGTTGAGCAGGGGGTTGGACTAGATGGCCTGTATGGCCCCTTCCAACTCTATGATTCTATGATTCTACTAGCTTCAAAGCCCGTTCTGGGCCCTGGCCAGGCAGCTTAAGGTGGCATTGGGCTGCAGCTTGCAGCTGGATCAAGTGCCAGTTCGTTAGCAGGCCCAGGACAGAGCTCCTTAGCAGGCACTCAGCAGGCCAGGAGGCCCTCAGCAAACCTTCCACCACAACCATTTTCCTAGGGCCCTCTCCCCTTACCTGCTGAGGCGTGTCCGAAAGCACAGTGGCTAGAGTACAGGGTCGGAGGGCGGGAGCTGCAGGGGCAGGGCCAATCAGGGTGCAGCCAGCTTTGCTTTGCTGGATGCACTGATTGGCCCTATTCCAACTTGGCCAGCCAGACACGTCCCACCCACCAAGCTGTTTCATAAATATATATTAAAGGAACGTGGGTTCTTCCACAGGCCAGAGAGCACAGTGGGTGCAGGCAAGGGCTGGCTCGGGCTAGCCCTGTGCATAATCGGAGGAGCCGGGCCTTCCTGCCCAGCTCTTCCCCCAACCTACAGCGTCCCTGCAGGGACGCCTCTCACTCCTGCCAGCTCTGTGGCTCTGACAGGGACATCCCCCCACCCCCACCATGGTGGGAGAGCAGCATGCTGCTTCCCACCATCATGCAGCAGAGGGGCTATGTCCCCGATCCCCACCCCGGTGCCACTGTCAGCGCTTCAGCACGCGCCCTGCACTTCCAGCTCCACGTTGCCTGCACGGGGCCATTGAACTGGGGCAGCCATCGTGCACCCCAGAAGCTCCACCCCCCTGCTTCCAGCTCCAGCACAATGACACAGCGGCAGCTCAGCATAGCTGCTGCCGTGCATAATTGGTCTATGCCAGGTTTTCTGTTTTCTCTGACTATTTTTCCAAAGGAAGAAAGGCAATGTCTCCTCCTTACTTTAAGAAACAAATTGCCAAGCTTGGAAAGAGAGAGAGCAACCAGTTTCTCCTTCCCCTCTCCCTGTGAAGTATGTGTGGGCTGATCTTTAACTCTTTCTTTTAGACAGATTTTTTTATTTTATATCTAGTTTAAAATAAAAAGTTCACATGTCATATTTTGCAGTTGTAATTCACAGTAGAAATTAGAATGGCTGTTTTAACATTTTATTGCATCATATTAACAGCTTTCAATACCAAATCAGTGTTAGCATAAGCTGTAAAAACTCAAGGGTTTCACGCTACAACTGCGGCATGAATATTAGTGTTTCAGTGGTGGAAGCTGCCAGACCTACCTGAGATGACAGACTGGCTTGATAAAACTGGAGAACTTTGCAAAATGGCCAAGCCAATGAGCTTAGTGAACGAAGACCATTGGAAGAGTTCCAAGACCACTGACACTTCTATATGGACTATATAAGCAAGTAGTCTCTATGACATGTATTAGCTTAGACAATTAATTGGAGATTGTTATATTAACTGTAAATCTGATTTCTGTTTTTTCCTATCTTATTTCTAATAAATAAAGATAGAAAAATACTCAAAATATTTTAAGCACTTGTAATACATTTTAGCACTGATGGGATAGCAGACCATTTATAATATGAGTAACCAGAAGACAAACAATCCCTAAAGATTGTTTAGAAAAAGGGTGCTGATGGTAATTAAGTTTACACCACAAAAAAAGAATGGTTCGAAATGAGTATAATAACAGAAGAAAGAACCTACCCTAGGCTATAATAAACAATTTCAAAATAAATGTAACTAAAAATATGTTATCTCTTCTTTTAATAGAACAACCAAAACGGCCTCCAGATTAAAACTGTTTTCAAGTGAGTTTTCATCAGTGGTTGTTTTTCAACTTAATGTTTGTTAGTGAAGTCCTTCAATAGGATCAATTCTTCTTGGCAGAATTTAAATAATATATATATGGCCTTTGGCTCACAGGTACGGGGAAGTTTAGTCGAAAGACTAATTAAGTTAGCATGGCTATATGCATAGACCGAATGTCAATGAGGAATACATACAATATGACGTAAAATCTTCCCCTTGGTTTCTGAGGTTTTATGAAGCTTGTGATGTTCCAAGATACAATCAATGAATTATCGTGTGTGCTTTCTAAAAACTGACATATCTTTTTCCTGATGGTAAGTTCAGTACTAGACATTCAGTTTTTATCCATTGTGATGATGAAATAAATACATGAAAGAGGCAAAACTCAGACCACTTCTGCACTGAGGACTCATCCAGCTGTCCTTCCACGATGATTCCTGTTTTTAAAGTTTGAGATTGTAATCTGGACCATTCCCTCTTTTTGACCCCGAATTGTGCCACAGATTACTTCTACACTGAAGTCTGAGGAACAAAAAGTGGAAACTTCATGACAGCCTTTAAAAAAAATGTGTCACATGTTGAAAATGCCCAGTCATCTGCAAGTGCCATTTTGTTGTCTTTGAATGCCCCCCTTTCCAAGTCTGAAATCATTCTGTTTTTTTTAAATCACCCCAATTGTGTTATGATACTAAACCATAATAAAACAAAAAGGTGAGTTGTCATCTCGGGCCATTTCCACACATGCACACCTTGGAGCTTGCTCTCCCCCAATCTAAGCCACAGCCATCCTCTGCAGCATGGAGTTAGATTGGGGAAGCAAGGAGACCTTGGTGCTCTAGCAGCCAATCTGAGAGTTTACCACAGGAGGTGGCTATGGCTCGCATTAGGGGAGGGAAAGCACCAAAGTCCCTTTGCTTCACCAATCTGAGCCACAGCCATTCCCTGTGGTGTAGGCTCAGATTGGTGAAGCAAGTGAGTTTCAGTGCTTCACATCTGACAGCTTCTCTGTGCAGCACTGGGGAGGCACATGCGCCTCCACCCATCCTTCAGGAACGAAAAAAAGCTTTGCTTGTTACAATGTAGCAGCATTGTAATGCAATAACCCATTTTAAAAAATTCACCTTGTGGGGAGGAGGAGACGAGGGAATGTGAAATGAAGGGAAGCTATTGGGAGGAAGAGACATATGGAAGACAGGAGTGCTAGGGTGCTTTTTCCATGAGAGGGGGAGGCAGGGGGAGGGAGGATGGCAATGAGGAAAGGGGCATGTCCAAACACTCAAAATATTTCATGGTGGGTGCCATGAAAAATGAATGCACACATTTCCGCATTGGCCTTGATTCAGACCACATTTGCTCCTGGTTCAAGAAGTGAAAAACAGATTTCTGAGGATTCCCTTGCTGCAAATCAAATCTGTGCCTAAAAAGGAGAATTTCAGTGTGGAAATGGATGAAAAACTCAACCATATGCAAATGCAAATCTGAGCCCAAACCCTCGTGTGGAAGCAGTCTCAATGTGGCAGCTGAATATAGTCAAGAATTTTTGTCAGTATAAGTCTATCCAGAATATGGACATTGGTTTAACTGGCCTGATTATGTGGGTGAGGGATGCTATAAAGTAGACTTCTGACTCAGTTAATATGATAAAGGAAATTCTGTGACTTGCACATTTTGTCTATCGTTATACCACAAGTTTAATCTCACTATTAGATCTTCATCATTCTCTCTCTCTCTCTCTCTCTCACTCACTCACTCTCTCTCTCTCCTCATGCTCAGGTTTTACTCTAAGGTATCAGTATCAGTATCATCTAGTAGAAATTTTCCCAACCAAAGATGGTGAAAGTCTAAATTCATCATTGTAATTTTTCCACCTGTGAAACCCTAACTCCTCCACAATATTTCTCTTCCTCAGGCATTGCATTTATGAATCTTTACACATAGTCATCAGCCTAAAAAATTATACTGTCATTTTTTAGCTCTACAAACCACTGAAAATAAATCCTAACTCCACAACTGGTATATCCATACTTATAATTTTAAGTTCTCCAAAATGCTCATGTGCTCAAAATGCTCAAAATAAGAAATTTGCAAGACAAACACTGAAGTTTATGTCATAACCAATTCATCTGATACCACTGAAGTGAAACTTTCTAATGGAGGAGGGGAAAAAACACTCAGAAAAAGAAGACTTTAATTGGTGTATCAGTTAAAACCTCCTTTATTTCATCTCCCTGTGTGTGATGCTGTATCCTTATGCTCTGCTGCAAGGCAGTGCTGTTGAGAGGGATATCTACATGTTTCTCAAAAATATTATTGTAAATAATAGTACAAATTTGCAAAGTGTAATGTGAAAAGCAGAAGGTGAAGATGTGCCACTGGATAACATTCAGAGTGTTCTCAGGACCTAGTGAGTTATTCAAGAGCTAGTGAGTGATGGTACCGCATAACCCACATAAAAGCAATTTCTATGTCAAAACTAAATTTATAATTGCCCAGTATGAGACAAAACATGATAATGCTTTACAACCCCACCTTGTGTGCCTTTGAGCCAGTCTTGCAAGAACCTTATAAAAGAGGAACATAACCATTCAGTCCTCAGTGCTCTAAGGTTGGAAAACTTCTGGAGATTTGGGAATGGAGCCTGGTGTGGAGTACAATACCACACAGTCCACCTTGGTGGGGTTCAATGCCATACAGTCCACCCTCCAAATCAGCCATTTTCTCCAGGGGAACTGATCTGTGTAGGTGGATTTGAACTGTAATTCCAGAGGATCCACAGGTTCTACTGGAGGTTGACATCCCTAGCTCTAAGGTACTTTGGCATCAGAGCAGGTCACAACAGATAAAGGTGTACAATTCAATTTTACCATTATTAAAAACTAAACTATAAATGACTTAAGAACATAATTCTTATTTATTTATTTTATTTATTAAATGTATAGCCTGCCTTCCTCCTGGGACTCTACGGTGGGTTACATAAGAGCAAAAATCCCCATTAAAAAAATGACCCTACAAACAGATTTATTCCCACAAAAACCAAGACAGCAAGATCCTTCCTACCTCCCACCATAATCTAACAAAGGGATGCACTAGATGTTATAGTGAAGCCTGAGGGGGGACATTGATCTCATTAACCTGGCCTCAACCATAGACCTGACAGCAGAGCTCTGTTTTTTAGGCCCTGCAGAACTTTGCAAGTTCAGTCAGGGCCCTCAACTCTCCTGGGAGCTCATTCCACTAGGTTGGGGCTAGGACAAAGAAGGCCCTGGCCCAAGTCAAGGCCAGGCATATCTCTCTGGGGCCAGGGACCACCAACAGATTAGTACTCACAGACTGAAGCACCCTGCAGGGGGCATAAACAGTTAAGCAGTCTCTCAGATAGGCTGGACCCAAGCCATAGATGTCATTAAAAGTCAAAACCAGGACCTTGAACTTGATCCGAGCCAGAACTGGTAACCAGTGCTGCTGCCTCAGTACAGGCTGGATATGGGTCCTCCAAGATGAATCAGTGAGGACCCTAGCAGCTGCATTCTGCACCAGCTGGAATTTCTGGGGCAAGGACAAGGGTAGGCCAGCACAGAGGGAGTTACAGAAGTCCCTTCTAGAGGTTACTGTCGCATTGATCACTGTGCCCTATCAGTCTGGGGGCTGGTAGGGCTCTAGTAACCTCACTTAAAATATACAATATATTTTAAATATATGTACTATATATTTAAACTTTTTCTGGCTACTATATCCACTTTCCATGTGCTCTCATTTTTTGCCTTCCATTTCATGATTTTTTTAAAAATTAAGTGCTATTGTTTTGCCAAAGATTTGAGAACAAATTGAACTCTCCACAGATATTTACTCTTCTCTGGATTTTGCCCATATATGCAAAAATCTCCCTTAAAAATATCTGCATTTCAAATTAAATGCAACTTAGCATCAGATAACACTAGGAGATTCCATTATACAAGGCAAATTTCCCCTCCACCTCCTTTGGGTCTGCTTGAATATGTGGTGAGATATTAATCATTTCCTCTAGCATCAAGTGTATATAAGCACATCATGGTTCTACACAGAACATCTCAGAAACCTGAAGTATTTTGTACTGCCACAATGCTATACAACTATTTGATTTTCCTGTGCATTGGAGTTTATGCCAGTTGTAAGCCAATACACAGTGATAGACAAACAAGCATTTCGGAAATTCAGAAGGATTTTTGTGCAATTGAAAAACAGGTATGCTACAATTATGGAAAGAAGTTTGTTTAAATTTTAAAATCTTGTCTTGTAAATGTTCCATTTCCATAATTTTCTTCTATATTTTGTTCATTGCAGCTTGACAATCATCTTCAAAAGTCAAATGTGGTAAGAAATGTAAACTTCTGCCTTTTCAGAAGGAAGCACATGGGTGATAGTATGGCAAGAATAGGAAAGTAGATCTGTTCCAGCTACAATGTTCAGCAATCCAGTTGAATCTGTATGAAAGATTCAGACAATAATTCAAAATGCCATTTGGGGGGAATGAGAATACTAATTTTTATTGTCAGATTTATTATCCTTCCCTGTTCAGGACTGGGCACAGGTAAACTAATGTGCTTCTTGGACATTAACACAAGCCAGATATGTTTACAAGATATGATTTGCAGTGCTCGGTAAACAAGTAGCGTTCATATTAATTTTTTCTTTTATGCTAATTTCCATTTTGTCATTTGCTTTTTTCAGACATCACTATGGATTCCAACAAAAAGAGAGGTAAGAAATTGAAACCTCATTTTTTCTGAATAAAAGTATTAAATTTAAATTTCAAATGGTGTTTGAGTACCACTGGAAGATTTTTTAATATTGATGGGCCATGGGGGGAAATATAAGAAATGTGGTTGGGGTTTAGGGATTTTTGAAATAATAGATATCCATTACTTCCCTCAGAGTCACATTGTTCTTAAAGATGGTATTATCCATGAAAATACACAGGACTTGAACCAGTCCAAACTTATTCCCATTAATTTCATTAGAATTTGAATGACCTGAACAGGATGGATGTTAGAATATCAAAAAACCCACTAGTGAACTTTTTTTAGAGCTGAAAGAGGGATTTTGGTGTCATCCATTCTGTATGAAACAGGAACAGGTCTTCAGGGGCTCTTGGGTCCAGCCCTATTGCCTGATAAGCAGGTGGCAGCTATGGGTAAGAGTGTTTCTTACCAGCTGATTGTGTAAGGAGCTGTGGCCTTTCCTGGGCAGAGAAAATCTGACCACTATGGTGCATGTCCTGGTTATATATCTAGATTAGTTTATGCTATCATCATCATCATCATCATCATCATCACTGGATTTTTATATCACTTCTCTCCCATAATGGGCTTGAGAGCTTTACAAGATGGCTAAAAATACATAAACAGCTTAATTTAATTAAATTTAAAATTAAAATTCTAAATCCCCCTGTCTCTTTTTTTTGCTCTTGATGTACTTGGAAAAATCAGTTGGTGCAGAATGCTGCAGCCAGGATACTTGGTGGGAGTGGGTTATTGAGACCTTATCACTCCAGCCTTGGCCTGTTTGTTCTGGCTCTCAGTTTGTTTCTGGGTACAATTCAAGCTGCAGGTGGTTGTACTTTAAAGCCCTATATGGTTTGGGACCAAAATATCTGAAGAACCATCTACTACCTTTATGAACATACCTGACTACTGTGATAATCTTCTGAGGTCCTGCTTTGGTGTCTCCAGCTTCTGAGATTCCAGAGGGCCTTGTTGTTCTCAACACCAAACTGAAGAACAATCCCGCCATTGACACTTTTCTTTCCCTTTTTGTTGCCATCTTACACCAGCAGATGAAATCAATTTTTACTTGGCATTTTCTTAGTGATCCCTTTTTCCTGCCCAATGTTTTGCTCAATGTGTAATTTAGTTATTGTGTTAATTTTTAAATTATCTGTTTCTGTTAGTTTCATGGGGTTTTAAGATGTGATTTTATAAGGTGGGTTTTTAATTTGGTAGCTGCCTTGGCCTTGGCCACTTTCTGAGGGCAGAAAGGCAGAGTACTAATCTGGGAAAATAAATAAGTAAACAAAAAAGATACAGGCTCCGCATGGTGTGCATATCTATTTCTACTTCTATTTTTAATTTTTAATGTTTGGGGTCTTCAGTTGGGTCCATTGGCTAGAACCGCAGGGCTAGGTATAGTTGGGTTTAGATTTTAATTTTCCACCATCTGTTGTTGTTGTATATATTGTACGGAGTTTTATATTGCAATTCTAATACTTGTTTGTGAACCGCCACAAGACAGGTAATCGTGAGTGGCGGTATATAAATAGAAACATAAATAAGTAGATTATAGTAAAGTCATATTTTGCAAAATGTGGAAGTATTTTGAAAAACTGACATCAATGGTAGAAATACTATGAAGATCTGAAGAGCAATATATAAAGAATTATCCTTATCCATTGTTGTTCCTCTATATATTTATGAAACAGCCTAGGGGGTGGGATGTGTCCGGCTGTCCAAGTTAAAATAGGGCCAAAGGGTGCAGCCAGCTTTGCCCTGATTGGCCCTGCCCCTGCAGCTCCTGCCCTCCGTCCCTGGACTCTAGCTTCTTTGCTCTCAGATGCCTCAGTGCCTGTAGTCAGCAGCTGGTAAGGGGAGAGGGCACTTGGCTTGTGGTGGAGGGCTTGCTAACAAGGGCCTCTTGGCCTGCTAGGCTGGCCCTGCTGACGAGGGCCTCCTGGCCTGCTGACTGCCTGCTGACTGCCTGCTAAAGAGCTCTGCCCCAGGCCTCCTAACGAGCTGCCCAGCCCCCACCCATCCCACTTGATCTGGCTGTGAGCTGCAGCCCAAAGCCACCTTAAGCTGCCTAGGCAGGGGAGGTGACCCTTTCAAGGCCCGTTCTTAGGAATGGGCTTTTAATCTAGTAATGTAATAAAATACTGGCCTTTTTATATAATCATACACACACATTACTTCTACTGGAAGGCAGTTGACATGATTTGTGAGCTGCACAATGGGTCCTGCTTTATATAACAAAGGCCTAAAATGTTAATTTATTTTATAATATCCTTGGAATTCCATATACCTGTAAGGCAGTGCATAACACTGGTAAGTTTACTGATGTCTGCAAAATATGACATTATTTATGATTATAACTCAATATTGTTCTAATTTCAGGGGGCATGTGCAAAGTTTAATTTGAACACATATATCCAATTATTGAATCAGTTATCTGTGAAGATTACTGAGGAAAATCTGGCCATACGCTATGGCCACATGCTCGATCACCTTAAAATTCTGGCTGGAGACTGGCCTGAAGAGGATGTAAGTTGATCTATTTTTCTTTGAATCTAAGTAACAGCATAATAATCCATATTTAAGGTTGGGAGAAACAGAGGCATAGTACAGCTCAGTGTCATCACATCTCAGAAACTAAGCGGGGATGGTACTTGAAAGGGAGACCACCAAGGAAGGCTCTGCAGAGGAAGGCAATGGCAGACCACCTCTGCTTCTCACTTCTTGAGAACCCCTTACTGAGCATCCTGTTTGTCAGCTGCAACGTGATGGCACTTGACACCCCCCGGATACACACATTTCAATTTAATAATAAATAAATACATTATTAGAAATTAATCAATAAATAATAAATTAATTTGATGAATCGAAATAATGAATACATTTAAAGTTTCAATGACAGCTTTACTGCCAACCTTGACCAAAGTGGCAACTATTGGTAAATCTGGCACATCATATTTGTAGATCATACACATAGTGTTGATCCAATTGGGAATGTTGAACCATTTCTATAATAGAGTGTATAAACATGAAGCATTGCTGTAACTGCTCTGATTCAGTAATAGTATTTGTACAGTGATAGTGAACACAGCACCAGATAAATGACATGGATCAGAGCTAAATGACTCTGCTCTGCTTATCAATCTGCCTCCTCTGAAGTTCTGTTGCAATTCTCTAAACTCCTATTAGCATCTCAAGATGTTACCATCTAAGTCAATAATAATTGTTATTTCATATTCCTCAAATGTTGCAAAACATGAAAAATGGCCAGTTGCCCCACTGAATTGATACCAACGGTCACTATACCATCTGTTAGGTGAGAGATATTGGAGACATCAGTGCAGACCTTGTCAAGAACTGAAGCTAGCACACTTACAGCAGTGTAGAAGACATCTCAATACCCTTGTTCTAAGAGCTAATCTCATAGGGTGCAAGGATCTGAAAAAAGCCTACCTCAAACTTTCTTTTCAATAGACGGGAAAGAACATGGCCTGTTCTACTAAACAAGAGGACACCCTGATCCTCCGAGCAAAACTTTCTGACTTCCTGCTGAGGACCCTGCCTACTCACGTGTGCCTCCACGAGACAGCGTGCCCTCATCATTCTTCAGAGAATGAAAATTGTTCAAGACAACTGAATGGTAACTCAAAATAAGCTCTATGAACTATGCAATCATCTGGTGCATTCACCGGGAAGCAAGTTCCACAAAAATAATGGAAGATGCTTTCAACTAAAAGGGTGGGCTGAAAGCATTTGACAATCTGTGTACACCTTGCCATTTTGAACTATTTGTATATTTATTTATAAGTTATAATATTTATAGCATAACTATTTTTGTCCATGGTGAAGAGTTTGATCCTGCCGTTCAAGTAATCACCTGTTGAATTTTGTTCCCTGTTGCCTTCATTAGCCTTCTTGAGAGTTTGAACTTCACAGCAGCATTGTAAGAAGAATTGTACCCTTTGAGTTCAATGGATTTAGAAGGGCATAAATATGGGTAGAATGGCATAAATGAGCCCAGATGAAGTGCTAATTTCAAATCAGCTATTTAAAGAGAAGTCAGGTAATGGTTTAGAGGCCATCTTTTATTTCTTGTCATGCCTAATAATTCCCCTGTTTTAAGGAAACTTTTACTCACTACTTGAAAGGGTTGCTAGACCCTGACATTCTCCCAGAATTACAACTGATCTGCAGACTTTGGAGGGTGGACTCTCTGGCATCATATACCCGCTGAGTTCCCTTCTCTGCCCACATTCTGCCCTCCTGATGCACCACCTCCAATTCTCCAGGAATTTCCCAAACTGGATTTGGTGATCCCATTACTTGATGCAGATTCTTTAGGATCGTAATCTAGGAAGGAACTGTTCCTCCTCTATTTATTTGTTAAAAAACATTTTTACTCCACCTTTCTCCTGACAAGGATAAGGCATCCTCTACCTCACTGAGATGGCGATCAAGGGAAAGTAGAGAGCAGGTTTACAGACATTGCTAAAGTCCCTGAGAGGGTAGACTGTTGTGCACTTTTGTGCACAGGGGGTATACCCTGTGCACTTCAAGTACCTTCTTAAGGGCGTTGTCACCTGGACCTCCTACAGAAGTCTCAGACCTGGAGCAGAAAGAACAGCAAAATATAATGCTAAATTTTTTCATGTGGCAGAGAATTTAGCACTTCCACATAGTTCTTGCTGATAGCTGGTGATCTACTCTTTGAGAAAACCCAGTTGCAAGTACTTTTATGCTTTGTCTACTAACAGTGCAATCCTATATTCAAGTCCATGGGCTTTGAAAGGTGTGATTCTGCTGATACTCTCGTTCTCCTTTCAGTCATGACATAATATTGCTAACAAAATGTAATTGCTGGGGTGAAAAGGTTGAGGGTGATATAGTTATATGGTATAATGATTATGGTATATTTTAGTCCTTAGTTTATTTATGTATTTATGTATTTATGTATTTATTTATTATGAATCCTAACGTTATTTATATGGCATCTGCCAAGTGTGATATACTTTTAAAACAGGTTTACAGATAATGCATTTGTGAAAATTCTGCACATTTGCACATGGATTTGAATAAATTCTTTTGGACTAATGTGTATCTCTGTCATTATTTAAAATACATTATTATGGTGATTATGTTATTGACAATGTATTCTAAATATCCTTATGCTTTGGACTTTTTTTGGATACATACCGTCTGCTTCCATAAAAGTATTTTTGCTAGCCACACTCTTGATTTTATAAATGAGCAATGATGATAATTTAGAGCAGGGGTCCCCAACCTGAGTCCCATGGGCTCCATGAGGACCCCAACCTCTTTCTGTGGGCCCTCCAACCTGCTTGTCTGCTGCTATCACCCTCAGGGCATTTCCCCTCAGATCCATACTGCCCTTCCTGCCTCAAGAGGCACCATCTACTGCTTTTCTTACATAAAAGACAATAGCAATGATGTTTGCTTTGGTCTTTGCTAGCCAGCAAAGCGCAGGCAACTATGCCACTCAGCTTTCTAACTTCCTGTCTCCATGAATTACCATGTTGAAGCTATGTTAAGGTGACCAGATTTTAACACTGGTAAAGCGGGACACCATTGACCGGGGGGGCTCTTGATTAAAAATTTGGAGCAACAAAAAGTTTCATAGAACGCAAAAATAGTATTGTAATATATATTTTTTAAATTTCAACAAGTAAAATTTGTCAGGTGCCCCTAGATGTCCTTCCAAAAGTGGGACAATCTGGTCACCTTAAGCTATGTATATATATAAGGAAGGTAAAGTTGCTGTGTGAATGTGTTCAGGAGATATCAGGTTTGCTTTTACACACACACACACACACACAAGACAGGAAAAGGACAGGAAAAGGCTTGGTATTTTTGCAAGAAAAGGATACAAAGTGTTTTGCATATTGAACATTTCTAGAAGCTCCACCCATCAAAGCAAGCAGCTTCCAAAGTTACTGGTGAGGTTGCTATTGCTAGCAAAAGCATTGTTCCTTCCACAACAAGAGCTGCAGGTTGCTCTGATGTCTGGCCTTGTTTGCTTCCGCCTCTCCTCCCTTCCTCAGTCCAGCTAGGAATCTTCTTATACATCTGTGACTGCAGAAGCTGGTGAATGGCCCCTTGAAGTGTAGGTTAAGGCTTACAGATGAATATTTACATGACGTTTTAAGATTGTCTGTCACAAACCCTGACTTGGACATCAATGCCTTGGCTAACAGAAAACAGCCACAAAAATCACACTGACTAGGTAAGCATTCCACAGTAAAATATTGTAAAATATTTTTCCAAAGTGTATTGAAGTCAACATTTCTTCATTTACCTTTGGAAGTTTACTTTTGATCTTAATAAATAGGTTAATAATACTTCCAACTTCAGCCCATTTCTTCAGATGCTATGAGTCAATCCTTCCTATGTAATTGGAGCAGGGGGAGGGGACAACAGAGGCATGGCTCTATAAAAAGTAGGAAGTAGAGAGTGGAGTATAATTTTGTAGATTTAAAATCCAATCAGGAAAACAAGAGACTATTCATTTGTTATGCTAAACTGAAATCTCTACCTTGTACAGATATTAACTCATTCGAAATTGCCAGTGAATACTCTATGTATTTTTTCTGATAACATTTGAATTGCATTATGTAGGAAATATATTTATGTAGGAAATACATCCTTTCTACATTCCTTAATGTACTAATTAATCATTTTTGTTCATTTATAGGCTGCCTTTCTCACTGAGAAGGCAGATTATAAAACATAAAATATTATTCAATCAAGCAGCATAAGAATCCAATAAATACTGTTGTAAGGATGTGGTTACAATATGAAGATGAACAAGATGAACAAACAAAAAGAAAAATTCTGCCATAATATAGAACATTGATTACCCATGTAAGGCAATAAAAGAAAGGAGATACATTGCTAGGGTTGCCAGCCCTATGGTGGGAGATACCTAAAGATTTGCAGGGGTAGAGCCTGAGGAGGGTTCAGTTTGGGAGGGGAGGGACTTCAGTAATGCCATAGAGCCCACCTTCCAAAGTGGCCATTTCCTCCAGGTGAACTGATCCCTGTCTCCTGGAGATAAGTTGCAATTGCAGGAGATTTCCAGCTGGAGGTTGGCAACCCTCTTGCAATAATAATCCAATTCCTTTATCAAAACCACCTCCTGGACTGTTCCATTATGTTACAGCCCTAATTGCTTTATAGATATGTCCTCCTGAATATTCCTGTTTTACACATTCTGAAAAACTATAGAAGTCTGGGGGGCCTTCCTGACTTCTTCAAGCAGAGCAGGACATCAGAACTCCTACATAAAAGGACTGCATGATGAAGATTTACTCTTAGAAACTGAAGACTGTACTCAATGCAAATTGATTCTGGGATAAGATTTTGTTACAACCCTGGTATTCAGATGTAAGATTTGTCACATGATAAAAAACAGTCCTGAACATTCCCAACAGAGGGCAGTAAATATACATGGAGTATAGGCTTCTCACCCATCCATCATTTATATGGATTATTCAGAATCCGGGAATTCTGCCCATACAAAATAGGACACTTATTCTGCATGTAGTTTGTCCTTGTGTACCCAAAGAAAATTTCTTGGCTTTAGTTTCAAAAATATGAATTCAAGAATGAAGGGTTTCTAGACAAGGTAAAGACTTGCTAATTCCTACAGCCATCACAAACAACATTTAAAAAAAAAATTAAAATTGCCCATCCCATGCCCCGAAAAAGGAGGACTTGTTTTGTAGAAATAGATCTTAGTGATAAATAAATAATTGCAATGCATCCCAGTCTTGTTTTACATCTCTGTGATCGATAGGTCCCCCAATTTTCCCTGTTTTCTTTCTGTTTTGTTTTTTATGGAGATTGGGAAGGAGAGTGCCATGAAAATGTTATTAGTGTTCTTGAAAAGGGCTGAATGGACAAGAATTTCCCTCCCCTCCCACCCCCACCCCCACCCCGGTACAATGGAGGATCCATACTCTGAGGAAGGTTGTTAACTGAAAATCTCTGAGAAAAGTGGGGAAACAACTAAACAAAAAGAAGTTAACCAGCGAAGTTCTGTTTTGGTGATACAAGGTGTACAAGGTGATAAAGCTCTTCAAGAATCCAAGTTAGACAACAAATACTGTTTAGAATAAGGTTTGTAACTTTATTTAAGAAATAAGATACTAAGCAATCACACTTCACATATGACAGGGGGAAAATAAGACAGAAAATGGCCTTATACTCTGTGGGTGAGAATTTACTGGTCATTCCCAGCCCCAAAGAAGCACACCAGGGCAGAGTCTACACTTTGTTTATTCCATTGTCAATCCTGTTGAATTCCGATCGATTTGAACTCGAGTCTTCCTCTCCCCCCCTCCCCATTGAAATAGGAAAGTGTTCTGCACATGGTTAGGGTAGTTCAGAAGAGTGGGGAGGAGGCAAATGGAGACTCTTTCTTTGTTTTCTTGAAGGGGGGGAAAGGATCGAAAAAGTCAGAGGAGGGAGGAAAAAATCCTTTCTTTTCTTGAAGGGGGGGGGGGAGGATCGAAGAAGGCAGAAAAAAAATTCCAAGACCGAAAGAAGTTGAGAGAAATTAGGGGCTTCTCTTTTAAGGCAAGTTTGTCACGACCACCTGTGGCCAATCACGGGTCATCTACCATGGAGGAGAGCCCAGATTCAAAACAGCCTTTAAATATTGAGGGTTAAAAGCACTCTAAGATATCGCACAATAAAGGTAGGGTCACTCTGGATCAATCCTTCTTGCTGCAGAAGGAAATTTTAAATCGCCCCAAATCCAAACGGAAATCGCATTCTGTGTAGAGGGCAGGGACTGAATTGACCTGGGATTAGAATAAAAGCTCCGTGCAGTTTATACCCTGGACTCAACCAGGGCCAGGGCTTTTTCAGGACTCAACCAGGGCCAGGGCTTTTTCAGTACTGGCCCTGACCTGGTGGAATGAGCTCCTGGATGAGCTGCAGGCCCTGCAGGCCCTTCCAGCATTCCACAGGGCCTGCAAGGGAGCTCTTCTGCCCGGTTTACGGTTGAGGCTGGGGCAGTGCGGGAAGATCGATGGAGCCCCCCTGGTGTGAAGCTGCAACTTGATTACTTCATCACTCCTGTCTCCTCCTTCTAGAAGTAGGGGTTGGGGTTGGGGATAGGGGGGTTTCTCCACTGTGTTATTGGTCTGTTGGTCTGTTGTATTTGCATTTATTGTCCATTTTAATAGGGTTTTAATGGAGGTCTGTAACCTCCCCCAAGCCTGCTTGGGAGTGGCAGGTAATAAATGTTGTAATAATAATAATAATAATATTTAATAATAATTATAATAAAGTTTGGGGAAGAGGGCAACAAGGTCCATATGATTACCTATCTTGCACAGATGGAGAAACTGACTGTATTGAGGGAGGAGGTCAGCAACACGAATGAAGAATCTGAGTTGAGCATCACCAGAGGGGAGTGAGCACTCTTGGAGCTCCAAGGAAGGGTTTTTATACCCTTTCCTAAGTCAGATATGTAAGAGCCTCTTGTGGCGCAGAGTGGTAAGGCAGCCGCCTGAAAGCTTTGCCCATGAGGTTGGGAGTTCAATCCCAGCAGCCGGCTCAAGGTTGACTCAGCCTTCCATCCTTCCAAGGTCGGTAAAATGAGTACCCAGCTTGCTGGGGGGTAAACGGTCATGACTGGGGAAGGCACTGGCAAACCACCCCGTATTGAGTCTGCCATGAAAACGCTGGAGGGCGTCACCCCAAGGGTCAGACATGACTCGGTGCTTGCACAGGGGATACCTTTACCTTTTTAAGTCAGATATGTGGTAAAAAGTCACATAGACAAAAAGTGAGCTTTGGACAATGGGTGCAGATGTCCCCTTTCGGTGTGATAACAAAAGGTTGATTGATCCAGGAAACTTTGGACCTGAGCCTATTTGCATGTATCAATTTTCAAGTCAGTTTGCCAACTCTTTTAAATCATCGTTTTAAAAAACATTTTTAAAACATTCCCATTTATGAATGAGTGGTGATACCATGTTGTTTCCCCCCCTGGTGATTATGTACCTTCAAAAGTTCCTTTGTTAACTCTGGGAGGGGGATGAGAGTTTGAGGAGGGAATTCCATTGCTAGGCAATGTCATTCACATTCCAACTGCCGTCTGCAATTAGCATTTCAATTGCAGCCAGTATCTTTAAGGCAGAGAGAATTGGTCTGAGGATATCAAGTTATGAAGGACTGATTTCTGGGGGAAATCGCTCTAACTGGCTACCAGGAAGCCACCCAGAGTTAAGGCAAAGCCCTTTCCTTCTTAAGAAAAAGACACACGGAACACCCAGGCTGTCCTTGGGCTATTATGGGTAATGGGAAACTGAATCAAATTGCATCTTCACCTGATCTCTGACACTGAGGAAACAGAAATCAGCAGCAGGCACCTCGAGCCCCCAGCCTCCCACCATAGTCACTGATCAGAGGTAGAGCTTTGCAGTCTCAGGAGCAATCACGGAAGGCTGTAGAGGATATGCATACCACAGGGTAATTTCTACTAATTTACATAGCAATAATATTGGCTGGGTTGCCAGAGCAAATGGCATGTTCACATGATCAATGACAAAGCCAGAGTATCAGCAGCAGGCACTCAAGCTCCCATAGGTAGACGAAGGACTGTGAGCAATAAAGGGGAGGAGACCAAAAACACTGGAATTGATGCATCATAAAGGTACGTTCTCAGTGCCATAACACAGTAAAAGTCACCATAATTTCAGAAGCCTTGCTGATAAAACACTGCCAGAACTGTGGCCAGTGTTGGCAATGCAAAAACAAAAATAACATGATGGGTTTTGTGCTGCGAAAACAATGCCATGTTAAGAATTAAAACAATGACACCTTTTTGGCAGTCATTTTGCAAGTTTTTGGTGATGCATAATAAACTCTGGTTTGGTTTAGGTAACTGCATAGTACAATAAAGCTTTTTGTCAAGCTGGCATTGTGTTGGGTGAATAGGAAGGGGATTTCAGAGGTAAGAAAGCACTTCTAAGATTTAGTGCCGTTTAGTGGGGTAGGAAGTCAAGAAGGGATGCTCTGAAGTTGCCAGTGTTGTATGTGTATTTCCCACAGATGCAGGGATGCTGAGTTCATGAGATCAGTCAGTCATGCCTAGCTTCACAGGTACTCTGCAGAGAAAGGTTGGTCTAACTTTTGCTTTTTGTCTAAGCCAGAGCAAATGTTCAAAGTCCAGAGTCTTAACTGAGAGTCTTGATTGAAGAAGCACATATATGCATGTCCCATGATGAGGTCTGTTGTCATCCAGGGTTTCTGACACCATAGAATACAGTCCAAAGGGTCTGGTTTTCACTGGTTACAATTCAAGGTCTGATACCACAGGCAACAATTCAGGGGTATGGTTGCATTGGTTACAAGGTTTGTATAAATATACACTGTAGAAATAGGCAACTTCATTCCTGATGAATCTCCTGGTTGTTGGCTTTCAATACCAACAACCATGGTCTCCTTGTGACACCATGCAGAGGCTTCTTCATAAGGTTAACCATGCTGCATGAATGTGTCCGTAAGATTTCACAGCAGTTTCTACCTTGCAATGGTCTCTATTAGGGAAATGGTGTAATTGTCAGAATTCTTTTTCATATTTTCTTCCTGTCATTAACTTTCAGGGACCATTGAACCTGTGGTGGATTTGGGACAGTACAGCAAGATTTGCCTCTTCACCTGCTTAAAAAATATCAGATTCATCTGCAAAATGTATTGCAAAGCATCACAACAGACCTTATGTTTTCTGAGTCTACATTTTCAGAAGTCTGTCATGTCAGCCCCTTCACAACCCTGGAAAGCTTCGCTGGACACTATTAGGCACGAAAGATTTCCCGTTGACCTTCTGGATAATTGTATTAGCACTGATATCTATCCAAAGTGCATCTGTGCTCCCCCCCCCCATTTCTTAACTATGGAGGAGGAATTCAAGAGGGTAGCCATGTTGGTCTGAAGCAGCGCAATAAAACAGAATTCAGAGTCCAATGGCACCTTTAAGACCAACAAAGATTTATTCAGTCACTGGTCTTTGATTTTGTTTTATGGAGGAGGAACTTCTGCATAGCAAATGACCTGCCTGATACTGACAGGGGAGAACTAGACTTCTGCCTCTTTCCCTCAAAATCCACGCTTTGCATTTCCTGCCTAATATGTCCCAAGCTCCAAATTCACAGAATGATTCAAGCAAATACTCCCTTTTTACCAAGCCCTCCTGAGCTGGTACTGTAAGAGGGGGGAAATGTTTGCACCATACTGATGATGCCATAAAGCAGTCATCTACTGAGTCACACTTTTCTGCAACTAGGCTTGCCAGCTCTGTGCTGGGAAATACCAGTACTTTTTGGGGTGAAGCCAGGAATGGGCAAGATTTGGGGCAGGGAGGGACCTTACTGCAGCACAGTTCCACAGAGCCCACCCTCCAAAGCAGCCATTTTCTCCAGGGGAACTGATCTCCGTCACTGGGAGAGGAGCTATAATTCCAGGGGATTCTCAGGGCCCACCTGAGGACTAGCATCCCTATCTGTAGCCCAGTCAGAAAATGAAAGAAATTGACAAGTGTATGGCTACAGAGTATCACTGCACTGCCAGTAATGATGTTTGATTGAAGCTGATTTAGCCCCTGACCCCCTTCTCCCCTTCACACACACAGATCTTGTTGAGCTCATTGAGAATAATGCTTTATGCACCTTCAAACTAATGATCTCCAGTCTATTCCATGGATGTCTCAATGCCAGGATAAATGTGTTTTTGCAGGCTTCAAGAAAACTTAAGGACTATCAAGGGCCATCAGACTGTGATGACCTTCCAGCAACAGTGTCGTGTGTCATCATTTACCAAGCCATTCCTGGATTTCTTCAGACTCAATGACCTTTCATTCCTTTCCATTTCTACAAGGTGACAAAAACATCTGCCAGGAAACAAACCACTTTTAGAACAGTTTTTTTGGGTCATTGTGGTTTGCTTGTTCTCTCTCCCCCTCCCCCCCCCCCAAGTTAACTGGTTTTGATTTGATTGTGTTCTGAACCCAGTGCCTCAATTAACTGCGGTAGAAAAGGGACCTTGGAAAAGGGACCTTGGAAAAGGGAGTTCAGTTTAAAGGGAAACCAGCTATACTTTGTTCTGCTACCAACTTGAAATAAAATGAGATGATAAATATTTTTATTAATGTTTTTTTTTTAAATCTTTATTTGAAGATGTTTGCAGCCTGGATGCTCTTCAGAACTTCACAATTTCTGACGCATAATTTACTCTAAGTTTGTTACTATCAACCTTTATTTTGCCAGCTACAACTATTCTTAAGTTGTTAGTTATCAGGCCATTTTTCAGGGGAATTGATTATAACAGGAAGATCTTCAGGTGCTACCTGGAGGCGGACAACCCTAACTGCTATAGATCTCCTTTGTTACATTCCTCAGTGTGCTCTGTGCCCCAGGAACAACATTTTGTAGAAATCAGTGAGTTGCAGTGAGAAGGGGAAGGAGCGGTAGTTCTGTTATACCATTTGAAAATTCAGTTTGAATATTCTTATATGGTGACTGTAATTACTTCAAGATTTGAAAAACCTGAGTGGTCCACCTTGTTTGCTGGCTTTTCTTCTTTGTATTCAAAGTAGAACATTTATTCCAGTATTCTGTTAGTCTCTAAGGTGCCAGTGGACTTCCATTTAACACTGCTGCTACAGACTAACATTGTTGCCAAGATGGCGTCTCCATTTTATACATTTTCCACAAAGATGTCCAGTTTAAATTGTACAAGAAATATTTGTACTCTGCCAATAATCTTTCACAACTAATTTTAATGTGCATTATTTAAAAAAAAAAAAAAAAGAATTGGATCATATATTTAAATTTAAATGAGTAGGTGAGGATGGACCCCGCCCCCCCCGGAATTTCATCTCCACTATTTCCATTGATGAGTATAGAAATTATGTGTTCAACTGTCGTGGAATATTCAGTTCATGAAAAGAACATTTCCAGCTACCAAACATTCTTAAAATAAATACGACAGCCCTGGCACCAGAGCGCCTTTATTTTACTTGTGATGTCAACATTCTGTGGTTAACATCTTAGTTTCTTAAGACCCACAGAGGTTTCCGCTTTTTGAAAGTGCAGCTTAATGAACTTCATCCTCCGGCTTACCTACAGCGGACAAAAGCAGCAGTAATTGCATCTTCTTCTGCAGTTGCAGGAGCAAAATTTCACAGCTAATGGTTCCTAGGAACTATTATGCCAGTCACATGCATTTATAGCAGCGGTGGACAGAAGTCCCTCTTCAAGCAATTCAAAGCATGCCTCTTCCTCCAGTGTAGATGTAATCACTTTTTAAACCTTCATTTAAAGGTACTGCAACAGTTTGCTTTGCATGGAAAAATAACTCCAGCATGCTTTCCTACCTGTCTCTGCTTCTTCACACATGTACATGTGGCTCTGGATAGAAACTGAGCATGATATTAACTTTCCCCCCTACACCAAAATTGTTTGCCTGTCCAAGGGGAAACATAGAGTTAACTTTGGGGCAAGATTGCTTTGGGAAAGACCCTAGAAGACCCCACCCAAACACTGCTGCAGACCTCCTCTGAAATGCTATAATTTTATAGAAACTGCCATTTTGAGACTGGTTCTACCTATCAAGAAGCCATTTTGTGGCTGATAGTTTGCACAGCACTTGAGGAAAAATAATCAAGTAACTCACAAACACAGTTTGCCTGTGACAAATAGGTCTCTCCCTAAGAACAGCCAATGGGAGTTGATGGAATGTCAGTGAGACCTTTTCCACACTGGAAATTTGCCCCGACTCACTGCTTTTCTGGTGGTGGGGCAAATTGCTTATTCTGCATAATGCCGACACTGGCCTGGGGCCAGTGCTGGCCTGACCCAGCTCAGGCTCTCAGTTGCCCTTAGGTAAGGGAATGCTGATAAATCAATGTTCCTTTTTTTGCCCCAGGTGGCCTATGTCAGTCCAGGACCATCCAGAAGGGAAGAGTTGGGTCACCCAGTCCCAGCTCCTACCCACCCTTCCCTGATGTATGGCACCCTGGAAGGGACAAAAAATGCTCCAGGTAGCTCTGCCATGCTGCACTGCATAACAGAGCCACCTAGGGCTTTTTTTGTTTAAGAATGCAGTATTGCATTGGTACGCAATACCCCGTCCTTAAAGAACAACAAAAATGGCCCACAGCGTAGCAGAACCTTGCTGCCCCAGCTCTCACGCGGCAGCACAAATCCCAGGCGGACAAGGTGTGACAGACCAAACAATCCCCCGTGTGGAGCCAGGAAGAGGTGAGATAAACTGCCCTGTCCCAAACACCAGGCTACAGCCTGCCATGGCAGCCATCATGCAGTTAAGGTCTAGAAGAGTTGAAACAGCAGTTAAGAATAGAAGAGAGCAGTTGAGGAATTGAGAGTTTGTTTGACTGAGTGAAGCTGTGGTGAAGCACTGATGAAAGATGACTGCTTAAAAATCAATTTGTAACCAAATCCAGGAATGGAGAAACAGTTCAAAGGCTCAGTTGAAAAGAAAAATCATGACCTTTACCTGACTTTTTTCAGTGTTATGTGCAAACAAAACTTAACACCTTGTTTGATTAATCCTGTGGGCTGGTTGTCTCAGAGAAAGAAACATGAGCACCCACACAAACGAAGATCTTGGCCTATATATATTTTAGGGTATGAATGAATTGTGGCACCACGTGAATGGAATGGTGTTTAAGCCCCCAACCCCAATAACTCAGTGCAGTTTTTGAGTGAAGAGCGATTATTATCTGCTGATTTATCTATGAGCTGAAATATAGTCATGGTTCTGTTTAGATTTCAAAAGACCAAAGAATGATTGACTGAAGGCATATCAATAAAGTCCTATTTATTGTGAACAACTCTCAATGCCTCATTTGTTAAACAAAATCAGGTAAAGCCAAAGTGGATTTGGGATATTCAAATATATGATGAAATATTATGTAATTGTTGATTATAGGAGATTTAATAATTTTTGGAAATGTAAGCCACTGAGAAAGAACTGAGTAGAAAGCAGGGTATTGAATATCCAGAACCCACTTTGGCTTTACTTGCTTTTTTTTTTTTTTTTTTGACAAATGAGGCATTGAGAATTGTTCATAATAAACAGGATTTAATTGATACAGCTTCACTTGATCATCATGTCTTGGAGATTTGCGGATCGATTGACCTCTATTCTTTGTTAAAAACTATGTAAACAAATGTTGGATAGGTGGTAACAAAGTAGGCTTCTCTTCTAAAACATGGTGGAAACGTGAAAAAGTTTATAAGCTTTGGGCAAAAGTTCATACCATTGTGTAGCTAATGTGGGGTCTTATATTTCCAAACGAAGACTATATTTTACTATTCTCTGTATTAATAACTTATATTGTCTCTATTCTATATTTCTATCTTTATTAAAATAAAAAATATATAATTAAAAAAAAAGATCTAGGGAGGAAGCTCAAGCAAATGGGGGCACAAGTGGTATTCTCTTCAATCTTGCCTATCAAGGGAAGAGGAATGCGTCGGGAGAGGAAGATAATGGAGGTTAATCAGTGAATGCATAGTTGGTGCCGGCAGGAGAGATTTGGTTTCTGGGACCATGGGATAGGCTTTCTTGAGGAAGGCCTACTAGCACCTGATGGACTGCACTTATCGAAGTTGGGGAAGAATGTGTTTGGCAGGAACCTGGGGAGATTCATCAGGAGAGCTTTAAACTGAGGCTACAAGGGGAAGGAGACGTTCAACATAGGGAGTGTAAGGAAGGAGACCGATCGGGGGCAGCCCAACCAGGAAGGCCAGCTCATAGGGAACCAAAAGTAAAAGGATTCAGATGCCATTATACTAACGCGCGAAACATGGTCACTAAGAAGGAAGAGCTGGAACTTCTCATGCTGATGGAAAGGTATGATCTAGTAGGCATCACAGAAACTTGGTGGAATGATTTTCATGACTGGAATGTAATAGTGGATGGATATGAACTGTTCAGAAAAAACAGAATAGATCGAAGAGGTGGAGGAGTGGCACTGTATGTGAGGAAAGGGCTTACTTGTCAGGAAATTCTAGTGAAGGAGAGCATATCTACAGTGGAAAGATCAATCATCAGAAAGGCCAAAGCTGAGAGTGAGCTAAGATTGGCCAGGGAAGCCCACTGTAACAAGAAAAGATTTTTCAGTTATGTGAGGAGCAAACGTAAAGTAAAGGAGGCAATAGGCCCACGGTTGGGTGCGGATGGACTAACTCTAACGGAAGATGCAGAGAAAGCAGAAAGGCTCAGCGCCTATTTTACATCTGTTTTTTCCCACATGTCAAAGGGTTTAGGCACATCTAGAGATGGCAGTAGCCAAGAGATAGTGTCTGGGTGGCAGGTTGACATGGACAGAGAGGTTGTTGAGAGGCATTTAGCTGCACTGGATGAGTTCAAATCCCCTGGGCCGGATGAAATGGACCCGAGAGTGCTCAAAGAACTTTCCGGAGAACTTGCAGAACCCTTGTCCATCATCTTTGGGACTTCTTTAAGGACTGGAGATGTCCTAGAGGACTGGAAGAGAGTAAACATTATTCCGATCAACAAAAAAGGGAGGAAGGATGACCCGAGAAGCTACAGACCAGTGAGTGTGACCTCTGTTGTGAGTAAGATAATGGAGCAGATATTAAAGGGAGCGATCTGCAAATATCTGGAGGACAATTTGGTGATCCAAGGAAGTCAGCATGGATTTGTTTCCAAAAGGTCCTGTCAGGCCAACCTGGTTTCCTTTTTTTGACCAAGTAACAGGTTTGCTGGATCGGGGAAATTCGGTTGATGTCGTTTACTTGGATTTTAGTAAAGCTTTTGATAAGGTTCCCCATGATGTTCTGATGGATAAATTGAAGGACTGCAATCTGGATTTTCAGATAGTTAGGTGGATAGGGAATTGGTTAGAGAACCGCACTCAAAGAGTTGTTGTCAATGATGTTTCATCAGACTGGAGGGAGGTGAGTAGCAGGGTACCTCAGGGCTCGGTGCTCGGCCCGATACTTTTTAACATATTTATTAATGATCTAGATCAGCGGTCCCCAACCTTTCTGTGGTCAGGGACCGCCTCTGGGGGTGAGGGGAGAGCCGACGGCCCGGGCACCGCGCATGCGCAGCAGCTGTGCGCAAACGCGCACGCGCAGTTGCCGCCCATGCACATTTCTGCCACCAGGGGTGCTAGTGTGCATGCGCACAGTTGCTGCGCATGCGCATTTTCACCACCAGGGGGTGCAAATGCACATGCGCAGCAACTGTGCATGTGCGTTTGCATCGCCAGCGTGCCAGCGGCAGTGCCTGCCTCTTCCCCTCCCTCTCGCAGCAAGAAGCTAGCCGGGCCTGGTGAGCTTCTCGCTGTGTGTGGGGGGGAGGCAAGCGCGGCTGCTGGCGGCCCGGTATCGTGGTCTTTACGGACCGGTCCTGGGCCGCGGACTGGGGGTTCATGACTGCAGATCTAGATGAGGGGGTGGAGGGACTACTCATCAAGTTTGCAGATGACACCAAATTGGGAGGACTGGCAAATACTCCAGAAGATAGAGAGTTCAACGAGATCTGAACACAATTGAAAAATAGGCAAATGAGAACAAGATGCAATTTAATAAAGATAAGTGTAAAGTTCTGCATATGGGTCAGAAAAATGAAAAACATGCCTACTGGATGGGGGATACACTTCTAGGTAACACTGTGTGTGAACGAGATCTTGGAGTACTTGTGGATTGTAAACTAAACATGAGCAGGCAGTGTGATGCAGCGGTACAAAAGGCAAATGCCATTTTGGGCTGTATCAACAGGGGCATCACATCAATATCACAAGATGTCATAGTCCCATTGTATACAGCACTGGTCAGACCACACCTGGAGTACTGTGTGTAGTTCTGGAGGCCTCACTTTAAGAAGGATGTAGATAAAATTGAAAGGGTACAGAGGAGAGTGACGAGGATGATCTGGGGCCAAGGGACCAAGCCCTATGAATATAGGTTGAGGGACTTGGGAATGTTCAGCCTGGAGAAAAGGAGGTTGAGAGGGGACATGATAGCCCTATTTAAGTATTTGAAAGGTTGTCATTTGGAGGAGGGCAGGATGCTGTTCCCATTGGCTGCAGAGGAAAGGACACGCAGTAATGGGTTTAAACTACAAGTACAATGATATAGGCTAGATATCAGGAAAAAAATCCTGCGTTGAGCAGGGGGTTGGACTAGATGGCCTGTATGGCCCCTTCCAACTCTATGATTCTATCTGGCCTTTGTGTTATGAACACATTATAGGGATTGTCAGTCGCATGTCAGACCTGAGGATCCCCTGGTTTTACAGCTCATTTCCAGGCAACAGAGATCAGTTCCCCTGGACAAAATGGCTGCTTTGGAGGCCATAGCATTGTATTCTATTAAGGTCCCTTCCTGCCCCAAAACCTGCCAACCCCTAGCTCCACCCCCAGAGCCTCCATGTATCTTTCAACCCAGAGTTGGCAACCCTAACTGCATATCAGGACACTATAAATTGCTACAAACTGGAATCAGAATTTACATATGAGTAATAAAGTAGCAAATGCCATTACCACTGGTGTGTATTTATAGTTGGCCCTTACCATGCAAAGTATATGAGTGAGGGTTGCTCTAATGCCAATATCTGGCAACTTATGTCCCTTTGAGGAGCCATAGGTGGCCAGAAGAGAGCCTCTTGTGGCGCAGAGTGGTAAGGCAGCGATATGCTGTCTGAATCTGTCTGCCCATGAGGTTGGGAGTTCAATCCCAGCAGCCGGCTCAAGGTTGACTCAGCCTTCCATCCTTCCGAGGTCGGTAAAATGAGTACCCAGCTTGCTGGGGGGTAAACGGTAATGACTGGGGAAGGCACTGGCAAACCACCCCGTATTGAGTCTGCCATGAAAATGCTGGAGGGCGTCACCCCAAGGGTCAGACATGACTCGGTGCTTGCACAGGGGATACCTTTACCTTTACCTTACCTAGGTGGCCAGAAAGAACCATTTCTTTCTCAGCATTGCATGCCATAATGGAACATTTATACTTGCAAGTAATCGACTTGAGATACTTTACACCACTTTCATAGAGAAAAAAAGTATTGTTGTGCGTTGTATTATACAATATGACATGTACTATATGCATTATTGTGGGTTCTACGCAAGAAATATGAACACCATTCCCTACTGTCTCCTTCCCCCATTTACTCTAGCTCCTTTCTTTGCCTACAGCTGGGTGTGTTATGCATCACAGAAAACTCACAAAAAGACTGCCCAAAATGGCATCTTATTTTTTAATTATTAATATGGCACCATTTTCGCAACATGAAATCCATCGTGTTATTTTTGTTTTGATATTGCAAACGCTGGCCACAGTTCCGGCAGTGTTTTATCCACGAGGCTTCAGATTCTAGCCTTATGGTGACTTTTCTTGTGTTACGGTATTGTGAATGATCTTTCCTTGATGCATGAATGTCAGTGTGTTTTTGGTCTCTTCCCCTTTTCTGCTCACAGTCCCTCATCTACCAATGGGAGCTCAAGCTCCTGTTGCTGATACTCTGCCTTTGTCAGCGATCATGTGAACATGCCATCTGCCCTGGCAACCCAGCCCACTTCATTGCTATGTAAATTAGTAGAAAATACTCTGTGGTATGCATTTCTTCTACAGCCTGAGACTACAATGCTTTACCTCTGATCAGTGACTGGGTTGGGTGGGGGGAACTTGAAGCACCTGCTGCTGATTTCTGCTTCCTCATTGTCAACAATCAGGTGACTATGCAATTTGATTCAGCCTCCCATTGCCTGTAATTGCCCGAGGACAGCCTGGGTGTTCTGCATGGCTTTTTCTTAGGAAGGGGCTTTGCCTTAATGCCGGGTGGCTCTCTGGTAGCCAGTTTAGAGCAATTTCCCCCAGAAATCAGTCCTTTGTAGTTTGATTTCCTCAGAGCAAGGCTCTCTGTCTTAAAGATACTGACTGCAGTTGAAATGCTAATTGCGGACAATGTTAGTTGTGAATGTGAATGATGTTGCTTAGTCTTCTTTGTCCTGGCCCCGACCTGGTGGAATGAGCTCCTGGAGGAAATCAGGGCCCGGATGCAGCTAAAACAGTTCTACAGGGCCTGCAAAAGGGAGCTCTTCCACCAGGCATTTGGTTGAGACTGAGCAACCAGCAACATCTACAGGACCCCAGCTCCCTCCCTCCAAAAATCCACTCATGTGTTCTGCTCTGGATCTGTTTGCATTGTTATAGTTTGTTGCCTCTGTTATAGTTTAATGTTAATTTTATTACTGTTGTTATAAAAAACTAAGTTCCATGTACCATTTTCTATGTTTTATGTAAACCGTCTTGAGCCTCATGGGAGGGTGGTATATAAATACAAAAATAAACAAACAAACTCTCATCCCCTTACCTTGGGAACTTTTTGAAGTGCATAATCATAGGGAAAAAACCCAATGCAGTATCACAGCTCGTGCATAAATAGGAATGTTTTAAAATATTTTTTTAAACGACAATTTAAAAAGGTTGGCGAACTGACAGTGTTGAAAACTGATACATGCATAATAGGCCCTGGTGTCCCCTTCCCTTCTTCCTTGCATCTTCCATATCCTGTTCCTCCTCCAACTCAATTCATGAAAAAGGCATTATACCTATTAGTGAATTCTACATTACTCTCCATCTTACTGGGCAACCTCTTAATTGATATTCAGAATCTTACAAGTAGTCTTGTAAGCAAGATCTTTATTATCATTCTGATTTAGAAACTTGCTCGGTCTGTGCAGGTATCACTTATGTGGAGGGGATCATCCGAACTTAGCTTTACCTAATTTTAGTTTTCAGATTGTTCAGCAAACTTTACCCAGGTTTACATTTTTTCAGATGTGGGAAATGAAAATCGGTTTTGCCTGAGAAAGTGGGTGTCTTCAAAGGGGGGTTGGGAAGGGCAGAACTTATATTGCATTCTGATGGGGTTGGCACTCCTTGCAGCTTCTTCAGCCCTGTAGTATCTGTTTAACATGCACACTGTACATCAGTAGATTATGTTGAAGTACAACAGCCCCTGTAAAGGTTGCCCAATAAAAGCCTCTGTAAAGGTGAGCAGCCCCTGTAAAAGTTACCTTGAACTTTCTACTTAACAAGGAAGTAGAAGTAATAAAAATATAAGGTAAGTGTGTTGACCATGGTCTTGCTTTTTCTTGAAAGAAATGAAGGAGGAAACAACTGTTCCATAGCTGACAAGAACAACAAACTCAAAATCAAATGTTGGTGGTAATGCCGATATCATATTGATTTTATTGATTCTATATCCATACCTATTATTTTTCATTCAAATAACTATATTTTTACATCATCTATTTTTTGTATTGACACCTCTGGATTCTAATTTTCTTTTCAAAATATCATCTCATTGCACTTAAGTAATTATGTCTTCTTTCCCATTTCCACCTATCTAGATGTGGGTCCTCCAAGTCTCTCTTTATCACCATACACATAGACCGGGAACTTCGTTCACTTATTCTTACAAAAACACAGATGACCAGATCTGTGTGTCTCAAGTGTCATCAAATTGCTTCTTACTTATGGTGACCTTATGAATTCATGAACATTCTTTTGTTAACAGCCTTGCTCTGGTCTTGCAAAGTGAAACCAGGGCTGAATCTACACTGGGCTTTTTATCCCCGATGACCCAAATATTTAAAAAGTCACCTATACATTATTCAATTTCCTTTTTGGTATTTAATACTTTTAATTTTCCTATGGTATATCTATGATTGATCCACAGTGACAATTTTCCCCCATTATATCCAGGGACAGATATAACTTGCTACATTTGAGAAAACCTCTCCAAAAGCCCCAATATTAAGTTTAGATCTCTGTGTTTTGCTGGATTAACTTCCTCCCCCAAGCCACTAATGCTGATGTATAGGCCCATTATGCATGGAGTGGAAGGTCTGCATTCGGGGTGGAATGGCGACGGCTAAAATCACCAATTATGCATGCTGCAGGCAGCAACCAGGTGCAGAGTCAATGTATGCCGCCGAAAAAGCCACGTTAGCAAGATGCGGAAGAAAGTGGAGCTTCCTGGGACCAGGGTGCAATCAGAAGCAGCTCCAGAGTAGCCGCATGCATAATCGGATACTCTGGGTTTTGCCGCCGTTGTGTTCTGTTCCATGCGTAAGTGGTTTGCTTCGTTTCTTCCTCCTCCGCGTTCTCCATACCGCCATTTCAGCAGCCATGCATAATAGGCCATAGTGGTAATCTGTCACTGATTGGTCAGGGCAACAGGTCAAAGACTGCTGGTTCCCAGTTGCCATTCCCTCGCAAGATTTCCCCCCTCATTTTTAAGTGACCATGTTCTTGTCCAAAAGCCCACACTTCTATGTGGCAAGCTTGGCATTTTGGATTGCTTTTTCCCCCTCGTTCTTCCCCTCCTCGCTCGTTCAGGAGAAGAAAAACAAACAAGCTGCCTTGTGCTCCACCGCCACCACCCCCTCTTTCTTTGGCTGTAGAGGAGATGGCAGGAAATAAACCCCTCTCCAAACTTGTGCTCTTTCAGTGCTGGCTGGAGCTTCATGACCAAACACTCCCCTCCCTTCTCTAAGCTTCCCTAATCAAGCAGGAAGGAGAGAACAGCCACACAATTAAGTGTAGAATGCAGTCTATTTCACTTCAAGAAAAACAAATGTGGAAGACCCAGGTTCAGATCAATCTGAATTCAGCAGGATTGACAACAGGCTAAAAGTAAGTGTAGAACCAGCCCAGGTCTACTACTCCATTTCTGCTATCATTAACATAGTCTAGGGGCAACAAAAAAAAACCCAGTTCCTCCCCCCCCACCTAAAGTGGTTACATTCAGTCCTCACATTGACCTGGCACTTTATGTAACCCCCACCCCAGCTTGTTTCCAAGCTCCATTATATCCCTGCTCCTCCCCCTTCCTCCCTTCTCAAGCAAAAGCTTCTGGTTGAATAAGAATGCAGGCACACAGAATTCTGGATCAGGCTTAAGGTTTTGGTTATCACCTTCAAGGCCATATGGGGTTTGGGCCCAGTATACCTGAGGGATCGCCTCTGTCTACACCCCGCAAAGAGCCTTGCATTCTACCACCTCCAACCTCCTTGTGGTCCCTGGCCCCAAGGAAGCCCGCTTGACCTCAACCAGGGCCATAGCCTTTTCCATTCTGGCCCCCACCTAGTGGAAAGAGCTCTCAGAGGAGATCAGGGCCTTAAAGCAGTTCCACAGGGCCTGCAAAAGGGAGTTCCTCCACCAGGCATTTGGTTGAGGTCGACCTATCCATGTCTTCCAATTGGCCCCCAAGCCCTCCCCTCCTATCATGATTGTTAACAAATTCACCCAACCCCTGGGTCTCAGTACGAGTTGAGCTAAGGCTCTTTGCAGTTTCACCTTCCTTCAATGTTATTGTTATTATGTTAATGTTATTGTTGTTACCAGCTTACTGTTACCAGAATGATGCTACCTGTACCATTTTATTGTTTCACGTAAACCACCTTGAGCCTTCAGGGAGGGCAGTATATAAATACAATAAATAAATAAACAAACAAACAAACTAGAGTAACCTGGGCTTCTTTATCCAAGCTTAGAATCCTGGATTTTCTCTGATGGGATAACTAACGCCTATTAGCCTATGGGCCTGCATTTGGGCAGAAGTAAGTGGGAAGGGAGGGATGGAGGATAAAGGGGTGAGGGTAAGCCCAACAAAAAACCAAGCCACAGATTTGGACACATTTATGTGGTCAAGTCTATCTTTGTATGTGCAAGTCCTCCCAAACACCTGTCTTCTTCAACAATCCTAATTTTCACCACCTAATAATGCATTCAGAATATAGACATACATACGACTGCAAAACATCCAGCTGCATATATTTAGCTTGACCCCCTGCCTTACATAAATTACTGTATTCGAAAACCATGCTTTAGTTTATTAAGAAAAGACTGTATTTGCATATATGCTAAGCAACAGAAACAAACCTACCTGGTGGCTATATTCAAAGTATCCAGGCCAATGCAGCTCTACATATGCCTGTTTCTTTTATGAATCAAGTATGGAAATCTGCCTGTTATAAGAACAAGAATGTATCCTTTCACAAAATGTAACTTTGTCTGTTTTAATAAACAGGAAAGAACACCAGAATGATGAGGTATTTTCTTGCAGTCTTGCTGCAGGAACCACTTTCTAATAAAACAGCAACTGCAAAGGGAAGTGTCAGTCAAAGAGAAGGATGTATACAGTGGTTGCTGCTGCTGCTTTGTGCTTCCTGCCCACTGTTCTTGAAAAATGCTGGTGATAAGGCTGTGCTTTTTCACACTTAAACATGAATCTAGGGATCCTGAGAGATCACTGGAGACTAGTGGGGCTTGTTTGCTTTCCCATTTCCCTGGCTGCAACACGAAAGGTAAAATGTCATTTGTATATTCTGTTTGTATGTCAAGTCAAGGGGCAATTCACATGTTACCTGAGTGGCATGGAAGGGACTTTGGTAATGTTTGTAAGAAGGAATCACATGTTCTGGAGACCCAGCTTGATGTAGTAGTTAAGACTGACAGCTTCTACTCTGGAGAGCTGGATATGATTCCCCAATCCCCACTGCTCCACATGCACCCAACTGGGTGACCTTGGGCTAGTCACAGTCCTGAGAGTGCTATTCTCAGATCAGTAATGCAAGGGGTGGAATGCCCGGGCTGGTGGTGACAGGGCTGTGGGCTAATCCCCGATAATGCCAGACATCACCACCATCCCAGCTGCCGCCCAGCCCTGCCCTGACTCAGGTCCTCGGATGGCCCATGGAAAGGGAACATGGAATCTTCCATGTTCCCTGAGATGCTGCAGGTGCCAGAAGGGGCTAGGTCAGGCCAGCATAATCGGACACCGCACACCCAACAGGTCCACGGAGCCGCAAAGCTGGCCAGAGCGTTCCCCCACCTTGGTGGGAGAGTGGCATGCTGCTCCCCTGCCATTGTGTGGTGGGGCATCATGACCCCTGCTCCTTTCCCACTGCTGCTGCTGCTGCTGGGCAGCACACAGGGCTTTCTGGCCCTGGCATTGTACGCATGCGCTATGCCTGGGCAGTCTGCATATGCCAGGAGATTCCCCCCCCCCCATGCGTACACAGGAAGCAGCAGGGCATGCCACCCCGTCGCAGGGACCTGGCAGCAGCTGGGTGTGGCTGCTGCCATGCATAATCGGTCTCACAGAGCAGCCCTGTAAGAGCTCTCTCAGCCCCACCTCCCTCACAGAATATCTGTTGTGGGGAGAGGAAAGGGATTATAAGCTGCTTTGAGCTGCCTTCAGGCAGCGAAATGCAGGGTATAAAAACCAACTCTTCTTCTTCTAACATTGTTATTACCCAAAACATTCTTTCCTTGTTAATTGCCAGTGATGAACCAATATTGTGAGAACATCCTCATGAAAAAAGTCAGCAAACTATTGTCTTCAGAATTATAGTGGAAGTGGCTGTAAGAATTAGGCCTTAAAAGAACATTTAGTCTTAGTAACTCAGTACATTAGAGAATCACTTTTATTTATTTACTCCATTTATATCCTAATGTGTCTTACATCAGTGGTCCCCAACCTTTCTGAGGCTGGGGACCGGCAGGGCATTGGGCCGCGCCTGCGCGGACCACACTTGCGTGCCGCGCCCGCACGGGCCGCACATGCGTGATGCGCGGCCCAGCCCTGATTCCCTCTCCCCGCCCTCCCACAGTAAGAAGCTTCCCGGGCCGCAAGCTTGTGACCTGGGAAGTTTTTTACTGCGGTGGGGGGGGGGGCGGGGAGAGGGAGCCGCGGCCCGGCGCCATGGCCTTTACGGCCCGGCACCGGGCCACGGCCCGCAGGTTGGGGACCACTGTTTTACATCATTCTTCTCTCCTGCTTTTTATCCCATCTCAAAAGTTCTATCATATCAAAGAATATCACATCAAACATGTATCCTCGTTCAGCCAGATATCTTAGCCTTGCCAGATCATGAAAGTCTGCCTTTTACCAAATCTGAAAAACAAATGGGAATCACAGTGTAAAAAACCCCCAAACAATCAATCACTGTATTTTATAGTTAATAAAAATACATATGGGGATTGCCTATCTGGGTTTTGTTTTTAACCAGGGCAGTCTGCACTTACTTTCTTTATTCCATTGTCAATCCTGTTGAATTCAGATCGCTTTGAACTCGGGTCTTCCTCTCCCCCCCCCTATTGAAACAGGAAAGTCTTCTGCACGTGGTTAGGGAGGCTCAGAAAGGGGGGGAGCCAAGCCTCTTTCTTTCTTTTCTTGAAGGGGGGAGGGGAGAGGAGCCAGGCAGGGAGCTTCTTTCTTTTCTTGGAGGGGAGAGGGAGAGGATCGAAAAAGGCAGAGGAGGGAGGAAAAATCCAGGATCGACAGAAGTTAAGAGAAATTAGGGGCTTCTCCTTTAAGGCAAGCGTGTCACATGACCAGGTGTAGCCTATCAGAGGTTCTCTACCACGGAGATTTCTTTCCCAATCCGGATATTGAGGATTAAAAGCACTCTAAGATATTGCACCATAAAGGTAGGGTCACTCCGGATCAATCCTTCTTGCTGCAGAAGGAAAATTTAAATCGCCCAAAATCCAAACGGAAATTGCATTCTGTGTAGAGGGCAGGGACTGAATCAATCTGGGGTTGGAATAAAAGCTCCGTGCAGTTTACAGTGGGCCTTCTCAGACTAGGGCAGCAGCAGCAGCATGCCTTCCCTGTGCCATCCTGCTAAAACTTTCACTCTGAAATTCTTCATTTTCTGCATGTGTCTGTGTGCAGTACATACATTGTCAACAAGTATACAATTATACCATTATACTGCTTATTTGGGGAGGATCCACTGAGCAGTCATTTCCAGAAGAAGAAAGCATGTTCACACTAGAATCCCTTCCTTGATCAGGAGGGCAAAAGTGAAATGAAATACATCAAGATCCATGGTGTGGTCACATTAAGTTTTCAGATAAATTTTACAAAATTTTCCCATGAACAATCTGTGGTTTCCTATATATAGAGTGGCATCTAAATGAAATGACTGTACACAGCAAGGGGATTCACATGGCCCAGTTGAGAAAGGTGGGGGATATTCCAAAGGATGACACACTTTTGGTATTTTCAGAGGGCACCTGAACTAAAACTGGGGATTAATTTGGTCAGTCTTAAAACTCATGCAATGATTGTTTGATTATTTGATATGCATTGCTCAACTATTTCCCATGCAATTCAATCTCAAGTGAATACAAACAAATCCAAATTGCTGTTTTTTCCTATTTATCTTTGGAATCTGTTAACCATTTTCATTATGCTGTATGTTAATTTACTCTCACACTTTGCCTATAAGTATGAACTAATTACTTCCATTCCCATGACATTGTATCTGAGGAAGTGTGCTTGCACATGAAAGCTCATCTGTACCACATATAATGGCTCTCCTATATAATTGGGAAGAGCCACTATGGGTGGAATGGTGTCTGGGCCCTTTCTGGGTGTCTGGACACCACATCCGCTACATGGGCGAGTCTGGGCATGGCCAGCAAAGCTGGCCACACCTGAATTGGGCCAGCCCATGGAGTGCCCGCACCCAAAATCTGGCCGCAAGGGGCATGCTCTGCCTCATAGCCGCACACTCCCCAGCCACTGCAGAGCCCTGCCCGGCCTGCAGCTCCACCCAACCAATGGTGGCACTTGGCGGCAGCCGAGGCTACAAAGCAGAGAGACAGCACAGGCTGCGAGGTGGCGGTGGAGATGGAGAGGCAGAGAGGTGGGGCAGTCTGCAAGGCAGCAGCTGAGGCTCCGAGGAGGCGAGGTGGCAGTGCTGAGGCGGTGGAGGAGTTTCGATGCAGCGGGGGAAGTGGCGAGGCGGTTAGTCAGCAGCAGCACTGGCAACACCGAGGAGCACCAGCTCCAAGGCTGCCATGCGTTCACCCATGCACCTTGGCTGCAGAAGGTGAGAAAGGGGCTCCACGCCTTGCCAGAGCTGCCTCTCTCCACATCCACCACCTCCCCCACAACCGCCCTGCTAGCACCCGCTGCATTTACGGCTGCAGTGGGCTTTCCTGCTAGTCCCCTGAATAAAGCTGCCACTGGACTCTAAATTTGTTCTCTCAGTTGGTTGTCTATTGGATATGTGTGTGTTAGAAACTATATTATTTCAAATTATGCTATCTGAAACAAAGATTTTGCATAGTTTTCTGTTTTTCTAAAGGAATCCTGGATATCCTTTCACCTTTGAGGGTTTTCTGTGTACCTGATGGACTGGTAATGTGCACCTCCATGATCTAAGCATGTTACCCACAGCTAGAGTGCCCTGCCCTGGAGTATGGCTTTTCATTCATTCATTCATTCATTCATTCATTCATTCATTCATTCATTCATTCATTCATTCTATTTATATATCACCGCCTTTCTTAAGAACCCTCGATGGTTCACAGAATAAACATTAAAATACAGTAGAAATCCCATAAAACTCCAATTTACAATAAAAGCAAGTGGCCAGACATACATCTGAATAACCAATCCCATCCTGCCTTGTTCAGCCGGAGGCCGAGTCCTCTTCCACTAGGAGTGAGTGGGTGCAGGTCTAATAGACCTTGGGAAGGGGTCCTTGGTTGGAATACTGGGGTTCTGCCCTGGCCTCAAGCATAAGCCTGGTGGAAGAGCTCCATCTTGCAGGCCCTGCGGAAAGCTGACAATTCCGGCACGGCCCTAATCTCTTCCAGGAGCTCATTCCAGCAGGTTGGGGCCAGGACTGAAAAGGCCCTGGTCTCGGTCGAGGCCAGGCAAATATCCCAGGCGGCTGGGACAACCAGGAAATTCATACCCACAGGCCCACGTAGAGTTACAGTAGTCTAGTCTGGAAATGACAATTGCATGGATCACTGTGGCCAAGTGATCCGAGGACAGTTGGGTGCTAGTAGTCGGGCTTGGCAGTGGAAAAAGATGGAAAAATGCCATCCAGGCTACTTTAGTGACCTGAGCCTCATGTTCGTGTTCACTTGAGATTGAATTGCATGGGAAATATTTGTTGTACAATAAATATATCAAATTAAGAGAATAATGGGCAACTAGATACTCAGTTGCTGACAGCAGTTAGCTGAGAACTTTCCATTTGGTCCCCTGCCTGTCCTCTCAAGCAAGGAAGCATCTTAGGGCATCTTAGTGCATTGACTTCTTAGGGCATCAGGCTCATACCTTGAATAAAACTTTGCTGGTCTTAAAAGTGCCACTGGACTCTAAATTTGTTCTGCTGCTTCAGACCAGCTACCCACCTGAATCTATCCTCATTAGTGTCTTTTTCTGTGAATGTGCAGAAAGGAGGGGTCATCTGTCAATATTACTATGCCACCATTGTTACTACAGTTGTTCATTTGACGTTATTCTGAATTATAATGTTCTCTCGGGGAGAAGGGTATAAGGGACTGAAGGAAAGAGTTAAAGTATGTGCAATTGGGTGCCTGATGGAAACTATGTTTTGAAAGCCATGGGAGGGAGGAAAAAATATAGCTATTAAGGTGAGGAAAGGTGCTGAGTGCATGTTTTGGAGAGTGTGTGGCATGTAAGAACAGGGGTGTATTGGAGGCAAAGATAAAACATGAGTTTTGAGCCACTTTAAAGCCTTAGAGAGATTTTGTTACATTGTTTTTTATTTCCTAGGCATCTGTACCTTGCTTATCTCTCAAAATGGAGGTCCAAAACAATTTGCAAGCATCGATCTCTCTGTTTTTGTTCTCACAACAACTGTGGAGGGTATGTTAGGCTGAGAGAGTAACTTGCCCATAGTCACCCAGTAGCCTCTATTGCAGAGTGGGCATTATGAAGGACAGGCTAAGGAAATGCAAGGAAAGGATTGGTCCTTGGGAGCAGACTTGAGATTTGGTGGAGAATGAATTGGTATGTTTGAATCACATAGAGATGATGGAAGAAAAGGGCCGATTTAGTGGTTCCAGTCATTGATAGGTGGCTGGTGAATCTGTGGAGGGTTCATAATTTTTGTGGTGGATTGAGTAAGTGTTGAGGGAAATGACTCTTGTTCCTCGGAGATTTTATATTATATGTGTGCATTGTTGGAAACAGATCTCTGTGTAACCTCCTGGCGGTTTACATGAATCTAAAATGCCATAAAACAATAAAAGGAGATAAGAGGTCCCTCAGATGAGTGGGGCCCAGGCTGTGAATGACCTTAAAGGGAAGAACCAAAACCTTGAACCTGATCTAGAAGCGGATCAGCAACCAATGCAGCTGCCTCAGCATATGCTGGACATGGGTCCTCCGAGATGATCTCGTGAGGACCCTAGCAGCTTCATTTTGTACCAGTTGTAATTTCCAGATCAGAGACAAGGGAAGGCCCATGTAGAGTGAGTAACAGAAGTCTATTCTGGAAGTGATCATTACATAGATCACCATGGCCAGGTGGTCTGAGGACAGGTAGGGTGCTAGTAGCTGAACTTGGCATAGATGGGAAAATTCCACTTGGGATACATTCATTATCTGATCCTCCATGGATAGGGAGGCATCAAAGATCACCCCCAAGTTCCTGGCCACAAGCCACAAGCTGCACCCTATCCAGGAAGGGGAGATTCACTTCCTGTTCCTGTTCCCTTCTATCCAGCCACAGACCTCCACCTTGGAGGGGTTGAGTCTCAGCCAACTCTTCCTGAGCCCTCTAGACTCCACTTCCAAACAGCTGGCAAAAGTTTCCAGGGGGGGGGGGAGTCCAGCTGGCTATCCTTCAGGAGATAGAGCCGGGTGTAATCTACAAATTGATGACAGCCCAATCAAAAACTCTGGACCATCTTGGCCAGAGGCACATATAGATGTTCAAAAGTGTGTGGGAGAGTATTGGGTCAGGGAGCACAAAAGGGGCAGACAACTCTTCCCCCACAGTGACCCTATGTGTCCAATTCTGGAACAAGGAGATCAGCCATTGTATGGCTGTCCCTCTAATCCTTGTACTGGCAAGGCAGTGGGGTAATAACTCATGATCGACAATGTCAAATGCTGCCAACAGATCTAAAAGCATGAGAATAGCCAAATCACCTCAGTCCGGTTGCTGCTGGAGATCATCTATCAAGGCAACCAGTGCAGCCTCCCCCATGGCCAGAATGGAAACCCCACTGGTATGGATCAAGAGCCAAAGCTTCATCCAAGAAAGCCAGGAACTGGTCTGCTGCAGCCCTTTCAACCACCTTCCCGAGGAGCACAAGATGCGATACCAGGAGGTAGCTGTCCAGGTCCTGTGGATGCAGCAATGTTTCTTTAAGAAGAAGGTTCTCAATGTTTTCATTAAGGCTCTTGGGAAACTCTCCCAGTGTCAGGGAAAGGTTGACAATGTCCCTCAAGGGTCTCCCTATCCGGTGGTTGTCCGATTTGAACAACCGTGACAGGCAGGGATCAAGGTGGCAAGTGGTTGCCCTCACTGACCCCTGTAACTTGTCCACTTCAGTTAAAGAGAGCTGCCTGAAGCCATCAAACAGCATCCCTCACGACAGCCACGGAGCTCCCAGTTCACATTCTGTATCAAATGTAGCAGGAAGGTCTTGGCAGAGTGATAAGACTTTGTCCGCAAAAAAGCTCGCTAATGCCTCACAGCTCAAATCCAATCCATTAGTGTATTGGCGCCCCCTGCTCAATAAATAATTGTGTCCAGTGAGAGCTAGTGGACACGATTTCATTAGCAAAAAATTCACATTTCACCACTTTCACCACCATCTCATATGCACTCATAAGAGTGCAATAAGATGTTCTTGCCACTTTGTTGCAAGTTTTCCACTACATTCGCTCTAGCTCCATTTGCAAAGCTCATGGGAGTACCATGAAGCCTGCTTGCAGTATGGGCAGAGAGGGTGCCTAGGAGTGATCACATTAATAGTGGCCATCATGCAGGACTGCCAGTCCTCCACTTAGGCCAATGAGTCACCGTTGAGCATTGTGTCCTTTAGAGCAGGGGTAGTCAACCTGTGGTCCTCCAGATGGCCATGAACTACAATTCCCATGAGTGCCTGCCAGCGTTTTATGGCAGGGGCTCATGGGAATTGTAGTCTATGAACATCTGGAGGACCACGGGTTGACTACCCCTGCTTTAGAGCATTCAGGAATCCCTCAGTTTCCGTAAGTCTCCATGTGAGGGCTAAAATATGTCCATTGCCCAAATGGGGAGGGAGTGGATGGACCATGGAATTACTCACTACCAGATCCACCTCTACTCCAGCGCCAAAAACTAGATCAAGGTTATGGCCAGCCTGATGGGTAGGACTGGTAACAATTTGTGAGAACCTTGATGCCATGGCCAACACCAGGCCTGGGCCCGGACCTGAGAATGGCGCATCCACAGGAACACCTCTGCACTACTGTTATGCAACACCTCTGCACTACAACATACTGGCTCTCAATATACAAGATTACCAGATCTCCAGTTTTGGACTTAAGACTCAGTTTTGGGGAGATCATTATTAGGCAGCAGATCTCTGGGTCTCAGAATCTAAACATGGTCAACCCTGGTTAGTTTTTGGGTGGGAGAGCCCCAAACGCAATGGCAAGCCAACTATGAATGTCACTTGCTTTGAAAATCCAATAGGGTCACTATAAGTTGGCTGTGATTTGATGGCACTTTATATATACTCACACAAAATATGAGACTGAATGCTGCATAAAATGCACCACTGGTCCAATCAGACAGGACTCTTCTTATGTTCTTTAGTGTCTGAACAGCCATCTTGCAGAAATGTCCTAGTCTGGATTTTCTGCACTGAGCACAGAGTTGGTCTAGATAGCTTATAAGACTTCTTCTGCCTTTATAATTAAAGAAGATAAAGATAAAGGACTTTATAACCCTTTACTAGTTGTTTGTTGACACCGGATTGCAGTTTCAAAAGCTGTTTTTCTTCTTGATGGCTAGGGCCCATTCCGCACAAATAGGATAATGCACTTTCAATGTGCTTTGGCAACTGGATTTTCCTGTGCAGAACAGGAAAATCTACTTCTAAAGTGCATTGAAAGTGCATTATCTATTGTGTGCAGAATAGGCCCTGGAGATTCAGGCCCATTTCTTCTGCCTCTCAAAAAGAAAAGGCAGTGTGGTGAAGGTTGATATTCAGCAAACAAATGGTTGGTATGGAAGGAGTTAAATGGCCTCCCCCCCCCTCCCTGTTTTCCTCCACTTTCCTTTATGTGGTTAAAAAAACCCTTCTGTGGGAGGGGGGGAATTACAGAATTATGTACTGTTCCACTCAAAGAGTGATCTAATTTTGTATCATGCCTCCCAGTTTCAGAGAAATGGCAAGATCTAAGGACTTTCAATTATTCTCCAGACAACCATATATTGTTCTGTAACATTTATACCTATTAACCAGGAAAGCCATATGTTTATATCCCTTGAGGCATGGAAACCACAAAAATAGAACTTAGGACAGTGATCCAGGTTTAAACTAGTACACTGGATTCTCAGCTATTGTCAGTTGGGGCAGCTGTCCTGGGCCCTGCCCACACTGAGGGGCCATACTTGGAGGGGGGGGGTCTTGACTTTTGATGAACCTGCCTTGGCTGCTGCTCCTGCAAGCATCTTGAGAGGTGACAGTGAGTGACAAAGTCTGGAGGGCAGGATGAGAGGGGAAGGGGACCATATAGCCAGTGCCAAGCACAAGGGAAGGACCGGGTATCAGGGACCACTGCACCCACCCCTCACTTGCCCCCCCTGTTTCAGCCACTTCCATCCCAGGCAAATGGCTAAGACAGTTGTGTTGAGCACCCCCCCCCCCAAACCTTAACACTCTCATCTTGTGCCAGTACCTCCCAATTAAGGTTGCCAACCTCCAGGTAGTGGCTGGAGACTTCTGGCAATGACAACTGATTTCCAGGCAGATTACAGGGTAAAGAGATAAGTTCACCTGGAGAAAATTCATGCTTTGGTAAGTGGACTCTAGGAATTATGTATCATTGAAATCCCCTATAAACCAGCCAGCTTCCTGCTGGCCCTGGCTTTGCCTTTGCTATTGCTGCTGGAAGATGTCCAACCCATGGGGTTCCCAGGATGGTAGCAGCTTCCTTCTCTGCTGGCACCACCTCCTCCGTTCTGTACTGGGTTCCTGGGATGGGCTTCCTTTATTGAAACAGTGCCCAACCTTGGTCAAGCTTTTCCCCATTTCCCAGGTTTCAGGTGCAGCTCCTTTAAACTTCAGAGGAACTGCGAAAGAAATCTCAAAACAGCTGAGTGGTTGGAGCAGAAAGCAGACATTAAAGGAACCAGCACAAATCCCATGAACTGCCTTAAAAGTTCATGGAAATTTGTGACTGTGAACCCATCAAGGATTTCAGTTCCCAAACTACGAACAAGGCAAAATTCACCATAAATTTTCCTTTGTGGTTTGGTTGGTGCACCTCTTTACTTGCTTCACCACAAAAGTAGGGGTAAATTGAAAAGTAACTGGACAGAATTAAGACCTGGGGCTTTTGTGGGACTAGGAACAGTGATATTGTCAACCAGATGTCAGGTTCCTGCAGATTGACCCCAAACACAAATCCTTGAATTGGTGCATAAGATCAATTTTAATGAAAGCAAGCAAGTTAAACTAAACAATACTTTGTCAGAACTGAAGTACAATGGAACAAGCTCAGCATAAAATCCCTCAACCAACTTTGCCTCCCCTGAGAGCCCATGAAATGCGGGAAGTCTTCAAAAGGCAAAACAGTTCTGATAGCCAACAATCCAAGGTCGAGACTTCACATTCCTGGAGACAAGCATAGATGGGTTTTTTTTGGGGAGGGGGGGAGGTGCAAAAGTGAAAGGAAACAGAACAAACAATAAAAATGGTCAGAAACCCTTAGATCTACACTTCTAATCAATGCTAGTATTTATGGCAGAAGGATGAGACTTCTGACATCTTGCCACTCCAAAATCAAGATCCACCTGCCAAGACTTAAAGAGGTAGGCAGAATGAAAGTCCTAGACCAGCATGGGTGCCTGAACAAGGGCAGCTTCCACCCATTCCCTCTCCCTCACTGGAAACCCCTTCCAGTCCACAAGGTACTGTTAACTTTCCATGGTGGACTCGAGAGTCCAGGATTTCGTTGACTTCATAATGGGCGTGTTCATCCATGTAGACAGGTACTGAAGCATCAGGTGCCGCATGCCATTTATCAGGGTCAAGGGTGCGGCAATGCATACTGCAATGGAAAATAGGGTGAATATTTTTGTAAGACTTTAGGAGAGACAATTCCACCATGACATCATTGATTATGTAGGTAACTGTGAAGGGACCCACAAACTTCAAATCCAATTTGCCAGAGGACTGCTGGCACCATAGGTGCTTGGTGGACAGGTATGCTCAGTCCCCCAGATTCCAAGGAGGCTAGGGGAGCTGCTTTTTGTCTGTCCTAAATTTGTACTCAGCCTTGGATTCCTCAAGGGTGGCAACAATGGTTGGCCAGGCGTTCTGGATGCGGCTGCCCAAGCCTTTAAATTCAAGGGACTGTTGGGACCAGGAGTCCAGCTAGGAGCTGCCAGGACATTTGTGCCATAGACAACCTTGAAGGGGGGCATGCCAGTGCTGGCATGGACTAAATTATTGTACCTAAACTCTGTGAACAAGATTATGTCAGTCGAGTCATCCTGTTGGTAGTTAATGAAGCACCAGAGGTACTGTTCCAGAACTTGATTCACTCATACAATTTGGCCATTAGTCTTGGGGTGGTAGTCTGAGCTCAGGACTCATTTTATACACAACAGTTTAATAATCCAGAACCTGGCAACAAATTGAGAACCTCTATTGGATGTGGCTTTTTGGAGTAAACTGTGCAAACTGTACATATGTTGGACAAAGAGGGTTGCAAGCTTTTGTGCTGTGTAAAGTGAAGGGCTTACATGAAATGGACTTACTTAGAGAGCAAGTTGACCACTAACCAAAGTACAGTCTTTCACTGACTATGAGGCAAGTCTGTGATGAAGTCCATGGAGATAGCCTGCCACAGGGGTCTTCAGAGGCCGCAGGAGTCCCCATAGTTTCCCCTTCCCATCCATTTGGCTGTGAAGCAAGTGGGATAGCCTTGGACGTAGCTCTCTACATACTTACATAGAGAACATCACCAGTAGTTCCTGCGGACCAGATGGAGGGTTTACACAGAGCCAAAATGCTGCACTGCTGAGGAATCAAGACAGTTTCAGAAACTCAGGTGGGGATGTACAGTTTGGCCTCCTTGAAGAAAATCCCCTCATGCTCCTCCAGGTCCATCTGTAGCACATGGAATTCCTCATCCTCCCCTCCCCTCTGGAGCCACCAAGTAGAGGATGGGGTACTTGGGGCTTGTCCCACCTTGGTGGACTGGCTGTATGTTATTGCAATGAGACCCAAGTGATCAGGCGAGAACACCAGCTCTACTCTGCTTTCATGCTGCGGAAGGCATGACAGAACATCAGCAAGAAAGTTCTGTTTGCCTGGCAGATGCTTGAGAATAAATGAGAACTGGGAGAAAAACTCTGCCCATCTGATTTGGTTGATGAACAGTTTTCATGGCTGCTAGAAAGCCTGCAGGTTTTTGTGATCTGTCCACACTTAAACAGGCTCGGGCAGTCCTCCAATCAATGCTGCCCGGCTGTAAGGGCCAGTTTTATTTTGTCCACTTCCTTATCCCAAATAGCCCAGTTCCTCTTGGTGTTGTTAAACTTCTTCAACAAGTAGGCACAGGGATGCAGGTGCCCCCCCCACTGGAGGAGGAACACCCCCATTTCCATGTCACTGGAGTCTACTTGCACCACAAAGAGTTTCTTTGGGTTGTTGTGGCAGAGGATGTGTTCCATTGTAAACAGATGTTTCAGTTCATCAAACATGCATTGGCACTCTGCCATCCACTGCAGGAAGGCCCCAGGGCACTTAGCCCTCACCCCACCGCCCTTTGTTTTCAAATAGTCCATCAAGGGAAGGGCAACTTAGGCAAAGTTTGCCAGGAAACAATGGTAGAAATTCGTGAAGCCCAAGAAACTCTGCAACTGCTGCCAGTTGTGTGGTGGGGCCCAGCCCAGCACCTTGGCTATGGCCATGCCTAAGCCCTGGGGAGATACCTGATAGTCTAGAAAGTCCAAGCATTCCTTGTGGAACTCACATTTGGACAGCTTAGCATAAAGGTGACAGTTGCGCAGCCTCTTAAGTACCTCCCTGGCCAGAGAAACTTGCTCATTTATTTATTATTAGATTTATATACCGCCCTCCCCAAAGGCTCAGGGTGGTTTACATTAAACTAATCAACAATACATGAAACAGTCTTCGTTAAAAACATACAGTAATTAATAACAGTATAACAGTATAACAATATAACAGTATAACAGTATAACAATATAATAAATAGTATAATGATGCAACATTGCAATACCACAACAGGTCCAGAGCACTCTGGTTGAGTTCTGGGAGGAAGGGGGGGAGCGGGGGGGAGCAGGGGCCCTTCATTCGCTGTTGGATGTGCCTGGTCTCAACCAAATGCCTGGCAGAAGAGCTCCTTTTTTTTCATCCAAGGTTTTCTTTTTGAATAAATTATGACTTCATCTAAATAAATAAATAAACCAAGACCCCCCCCCCTTGTACAGCAGGTCATGAAGCACCTCATTCATGGGCTTCATAGAAATGCCAGGTGTGCTACTGGCTCCAAATGGCATCACTTGGTACTAAAACTGCCCTAGGTGGGTATTAAAAGCGGTAAGGTACTCTTGTCCTTCTTTAATTTGCACCATGTAGTACGCCTTCCTCAAGTCCAGTTCAGTAAACATTTTCCCCAAGCCCAACTGGTCCAACAAGTCTTTAATGAGTGGCAGACGGCAGGCATTCTAGGTAGAAATGGCATTAATCACCCAGTAGTCTGTGCACAGCTATAGAGGACCATCTTTCTTTTTAGGAAACAATACCAGCACAGTCATGCTCAAAGTAGCCAGTTGAATGAAGCCGGTGGTCATATTTTTATCCAGAAACCTCCTCAGTTCCTCCATTTCTCTTGGGCTCATGGAATGTTTTTTGGATTTATGCAAGGGTTCCCCTGGCTTCAGTTTGATTGCACAGTCAGTTTTATGGTGTGCGTGTGTGGGGAGGAAGCTTGTCATACTCCCTCAGGTCCTGGTATTCCTATGGGAAGACATTCAGTTCCCCTACACTCAACCCCACCCACTCAGTCCCAATGGAGTTCAGGGGGAGCCACTGCCTCTGCAAAATCCTGGGCAGCATGACTCGGTGCTGGTGTACATGGCACTCTGGATCACTAAATGTCATCATGCTGGCCCTCCAGCACATACTGGGGTCATGCTGCCAAAGCCAGTCTAGTCCAAGGACAAACAGAAAAGCCTCCTCCAGGGCCACTAAGGTTGTAGCACATCCCAATGATCCCTGATGTCCAGGTGGAGGGGGACCAAGTGGTGAGTAGCTGCTCCCCTCCAGGACAGAAGACTGTGCAACATCTCTGCCATGTTGTTGGCTTGTTGGTCTATTGTATTTGTATTTTTGCCCATTTTAATAGGGTTTTAATGGGGGTTTTAACTGGACATCTGTAACCACGAACCTGCTTGGGAGTGGTGGGTAATAAATTTAACAACAACAACAACAACAACAACAACAACAACAATAACAATAGTGAGGCAGATGTAGAAGTTTGCTATCAGTCTTTATAGTGCTGCCAGCACTCTGTGAATTGGAAAATGTGACCACCACCCTACTTCTGGTACAGCAATCTCAAGATAAGTCCTGGAATTCTTCCAGAATTAAAAGTAATCTCAAGATTACAAAGATCTACTTTGCCAGACTTAATGGCCATCCCAGAGGGAAGACCGGGGAGTTTATATTTAGTTTTAAAGGTAAAGGTAAAGGTATCCCCTGTGCAAGCACCGGGTCATGTCTGACGCTTGGGGTGACACCCTCTAGCGTTTTCATGGCAAACTCAATACGGGGTGGTTTGCCAGTGTCTTCCCCAGTCATTACCGTTTACCCCCCAGCAAACTGGGTACTCATTTTACCGACCTCAGAAGGATGGAAGGTTGAGTCAACCTTGAGCCAGCTGCTGGGATTGAACTGCCAGCCTCATGGGCAGACAGCTTCAGACAGCTTTTCTGCTGCCTTACCACCCTGCACCACAAGAGGCTCTATATTTAGTTTTATTAGTATTTAAAATATTTATTGGCTACCTTTCTACCTTGCAGAACTCAAAGCAGCTTACAATAATGATTATTTAAAAAACACATGGAAAATACAATATAAAATCTCACTAGGGACTGCCAGTTAATATTATTTATTATTCAGATTTATAGGTTGCCCCTCTTGAACCTGTCATCTCAGGGCAGCATACAGTACTAAAAACCAAATTCGTCAAATGAACTCCTAAGTATAATTGTGTCCCACTGCCTCCTGAACACTGAAAGTGAGGGGGCAGCTGCACCTTTCATGGGAGGTGGTTCCATAACTGTGGGGGATGCCACCAAGAAAGCCCTCTCTTGTGTGCCCACAAGATGAGCTTCTTTGATTGCTGGGACAGTTGAGAAGACCTCTCCCCATGACCTTGATTCTTGGGCAGGAATGTATGGAAGAAGACAGTTCCCAAGATATTCCAGTCCCAAGCCAAGTACAGCTATAAATATCAAAATTAACACCTTGAATGGGGCTCAGGAAGGGATCAGTAGCCAGTGTAAATTCTATAGCAGCAAGGCCACATGTTCCAAGCAGCTGGCCCAGATCAACAGTCTAGTGGCAGCATTCTTCACAAGCATTCTTCAAGGGTTGCCCCAAGTAGAGCTTGTTTCAGTAGTCCAGTCTAGATGTAACCAAGTCATTGATCAATGAGGAGACATATGACTGAAGCAAGCAATTATTTGAAATTGTAAGGAGAGATTCTTAAAGCTGCTCTCACTTCCAGGCTGCCACTTTCATCTTCTTGTCTAAGTTCCAGTGTTGCTTAAGCATTTAAATTTTTATAAGCTCGCCCTCTTAAGTCTTGTGAGAATCAGAGTCCAGTGTTTTTCTCAGAAATACAGACAAGCCTTTCATGTGGACCCCCTCCGGCTGCTCCCCCCTTCTTCTTGAAATGTACATCACACAGCAGATGGGATGTGTGGATTGAGAAATTCTCCCAAAGAAAACATGGTACTGTCATATTCCCAAGGAAAATATGGTACAGTCATTTGTACCCTGTATTATTTCCTTAGACTCCAGGCATCTAATTAAACAGCAATAGCTCCATCGTCACACACACAAAAACATAGTTGTCCAGTCAAAAGATAAAAACAACAAACAGTTAAAATGCAGCCAAAGTTATCCAGTTTCTCCTCCATCAAGTGCCATCTGGAATGAAACCAATTTAGACACCTTCTTGAAAGTAGCAACTAAAGATTCCCTCTGCACTTTCACAGAAAAAATGCACTTCCACAGACCTACCACAGAAAAAAGGCTATGAAAAAACTGTGGTCATATAGGAAATTAAAGGAGACTAATAAAGACTAAGTAAAATTACACAAACATGACACGTTATTGCTAATTGCAAGCTGACTACAAATAATCTCTGTTTGAGCCAATAAAACAAATGGATAAGATTTGTGATGATATTGGTCTTATGGATGCCTGAGGAGGTCAGGCACTTCTGTTGTTCAACAGAATATGGAAATCTGTATTGTACAAATGACCATTTAAAATATTAGAACTGTAGCTGAACAGCCTGGGAGGGCATCTTTATAATGGAATAGAACTGTAGTTCACTGCAGTAATTATTGCTGGTGCCACCTGCTTTTACTGTATAAAATCCTTGAAATCAACTTTCCCTATTATTTACAGTTTACTTGCTTTAGTTTATTATTCCCATTGTTCCATAATTCTGTAAACTTAGTCCCATTGCAGTGTTCATTGGGCATTTTATACTGTTTGATTGAAAGAACTATTTTTATGCCCTGCTTCTGCTACCCAAAGGAGACAAAAACAGTTTACAAGCACATTTCCCTTCCTCTCCCCGCAACAGACACCCTGTGAGGTAGATGGGGGTGAGAAAGCTCTAACAGAATTGCTCTGTGAGAACATACCTAAGAGAACTGTGATTAGTTCAAGGTCATCCAACTTCATGTGAAGGAGTGGGGGATCAAACCCAGTTCTCCAGATTAGAGGCTGCTGCTCTTAACCACTGTACCACACTGATTCTCACTGTTTATATTCCGTCGTCTGCCTTCATCCTCAACATGAAATAAAGTAAATAAATAATAAAATAACATAAGGAAGGAACCAACCCTGCATTGTGGAAAGAAGGTTTTCTGTTCTGAGATCTTAGGGGAGACAAAATGCCATTCTCTCAAGAAGGGGAAATCCAGGGTATGGTGTTTTGCCATCCACTTTTGAAACTGGCAAATTTAATCCTAAAGGAGATAAGAGTTTCCATTGGTCTATCACGTGTGATCTCTTCTCTGCACACTACCCTCAAACTACCCTCAAACTCTACAACCATCTTTAAAAGTCCTGAGTGCAAAGTGCACAGCATATGGAGCAAATAGACCTTTTGTTCTCCTTTGAATAAGGTTCCCACTTTTGTATCATTCAAAGGTGAAACACTTTCCCCCTTCAGCCTGGGGGGGCAGGGGTGGTGTTTGCTGTCTGCCGCTGGTTGTTTTATCAGCTATGTGTGCTTTCCTCTGTAATTGGTGATCTGTCTGACCTGCATCCAGGAGGAGGCGGAACTATTTATTTATTTATTTTTATTTTATTTATCATACTTTTATACCGCCCTCCCCGGAGGCTCAGGGCGGTTTACATTATAACAGAGAACCATACATAAAACAGTCTGTAGAACATGTACACCAATAACCAACAATTGCAACCAAACACAACACAGTATAACAATAAACAATCATAACACAAACAGGTCCAGGGCTTGTTGATGGGATTCTGAGGGGGGTGGCTTATTGATTGAATTCTGGGGGGGGGTGGGGGGAGCAGGGGCCCTTGGTCGCTGTAGATTACATCTGGTCTCGGCCAAATGCCTGGTGGAGGAGCTCCTTTTTGCAGGCCCTGCGGAACTGTTTAAGCTCCGTCAGGGCCCTGATCTCCTCTGGGAGCTCGTTCCACCAGGTAGGGGCCAGAACAGAGAATGCTCTGGCCCTGGTCGAGACCAGACGGACTTCTTTAGGGCCAGGGATCCTTAGCTGATTGGAGGCAGTAGAGCGTAGAGCTCTTTTGGGGGCATAGGCGGGGAGGCGGTCCCTCAGGTACACTGGGCCCTGACCGCGTATGGCCTTGAAGGTAATTACCAGAACCTTTAGTCTGATCTGGAATTCAACTGGTAACCATTGCAGCTGATGGAGAATTTGAGAAACGTTGTGTTTGTCATCTATGACGCTTTTTGTTTACTGCATTCTGTGCTTCCTAATAACAGCCCTATTGTTATTTGTGTATTGTTATCTATACATTTTTCATTTTATATTTTAGTTTGCTTCTAAATCAGGAATGGGCTTCTCCCTCCCTCCCTCACACACACACACAGCTCTCCACCTGTACTGCATATACTTACTAGGGAGTATTCCATGCCATACTGGAGACTGCTGAAGAGTAGCAGGATTCAAGTGTGCTGTGCAGCATAGAATGGTGACAGAATAAAAAGGGTCACTCCACCAATGTTGTGGCATCACATCAAGGTTCTCCATGTAATAAGCAATGTCTCCCTTTTCTAGGAATCTCCAGAAACTGTATTTATTTATTTGCTTATGTTTATGTTTAATCTTCTATACTGCATGCTCCCAGAGAACTGGCTCACGTGATTTACAAAAAAGAAGAGTCACATAATAACCAATAAAACATATGGGGATGATGTTATCTGTTCAGTGATGTCTGACCCTCAGCGATTCTATAGGAAAGTTTTCTCCATTCATCTCTGTCCATTCATCTCTGTCCATTCATCTCTGTCAATCTCTGTCACTTCTTTCAGTTGGTTTATTGTCAACCCTGTATCGGCTTTGATCGTGTCGAGCCAGCGGATCCTTTGGTGACCACGTTTCCTTTTGCCACTGACCATGCCGAGCATTAATGATTTTTCTAACGATTCTGATTGCATGATGTGTCCAAAATGAGCTTTAGCCGTAATATCTTGCCTTCTAATGACATAGTTGGTTTGCTCCTCTCTAAAACTATCTTGTTGGTAACTTGGGCTGTCCATGGTATTCGCAGCATTTGTCTCCAACACCATAATTCGAAAGCATCTATTCTCCTCCTGTCTTCCTTCTTCAGGGTCCAGCTTTTGCATCCAGAAGTTGTTATAGGGAAGACAATAGGGTTGACTAGCCGGCACTTTGTATTACGGCTGATATCCTTACTCTTCCATATTCGGTTCATGCCTATGGTAAAAACCCCTTAAAAACAGATCATACCCACAAAAGATGGCAGTATCCAGCTGACTAAAAGTAAATCCCAGCCCACATCTTGGAGCACAGATGACAGTTACACCCCATCCAGGCAGGCAAGTTGTGCTTCCTGATCTTACCCCTTCCTACCCAGCCAGAGGACCTCCATCTTGGTGGGGTTGAGTTTCAGGAGACTCTTCCTGATCCATCCAGCTACTGCTTCCAAACACCCAGAAAATTTTTTTGGGGGGGGGGGGGAGTCTGGCCAGCCAGCCATCAGAAGATAGAGCTGGGTGTCATCCGCATACTGGTGACAGCTCAGATCATAACTCTGGAGCAACTGGGCAAGTGGGAGAGAGGACTGCCCCTTGTGACATGTCACACTGTAAAACCATAAAATTTCTGATGATTCCTAGAGAAGTATGACATCACTGCTGATGGCTTCTGCCATATCCCCACCCTGCCCATGCCCCTCTCCATTCTCGCACTGGATGCCCAATTTGGCCTGGCAATTCTAGGTGAAATATAAGCTTATTTCTTTCCATCTTATTCTTCACTTTCCCCTTCCAGTTACAGGTGGATTTTATAGAATTGAGTATTAAATTATACATTTTAAAGATTCTATATTAAGTATTGATAAAAGTTTTGATTCTTTTTCCAAGGAAGCCATTTTTAAGAACATTTTATCATTGTGGTTTCCTACTTGTGTATTTTTACTCAATGATATCCTGTATTTACTAGATAACCAGTAGAGGAAGTAGGCCTCTGTTACTGTGAGACTTCTGTAAACCAAGCTAATAACAGCATGATCTGAATGCCAAAGAAACTGAATGTAAAATCCCACTCACCCATCCCGAAACTTGAGCAGGACACAACAGCTACAAACCCAGAGATCAAACCAGGAATACAACAAGAAATAACCAGAAACCTTCTAAACATCTGTAGAGTAATTTCAGAGAGTAATTACATTAGCCTGTTGCAGCTGAAAGAAAAAAGAAGTCTTGAGGCATTACATAAACTGATTTCTTGTAGCATATGCTTAAAATCCACTTCATTTAATACATGACTGAAACAGTGCTACCTCTGCGATTCTAATCTGTAACTGCTTGGGGAGTGGTATACATAACTGGTTAAGGGCTAAGTGGGTGGAGAGTGGGTGGGGCCAGTCCGGGTGAGGGCCCAATCAGAAGGCGCGAAGCACCTTCTGATTGGGCCCTCACCAGGACAGGACAGAGCTCTACCCAGTCAGGATGCACAAAACCTTAGACAGGTCACGCCCACTCAGGACTTTGGCCCAATCATTGGACCAAAGTTCTGACAGGGCCTGCCCACCCAGCCCAGCCAGGGGCAATCTGGAGTCATCGCTGCCAGTCTGCCCCTGACCACCGCAGGGAGAAGAAGTCTGTAAGGCTGCCACGGGAGATGGGAACAGAGACTTGGACAGGCTGCACCAGCCCTTTTCGCCCCAAGGCTGCCCTAACTGTCATGTCCAACTGTAACTTGTCTCAGAATTCTGACAGAGCTGGCAGGAGGCTGCAGAGTGCTCCCCCTCCCCCTTCTCTTCAGGCCTGCTGCGAAGGAGCTTCTGACAGCCCCTCACTGAGGGAAGGGAGGCATTTCCGAGAGCAATGCAGGGGAGTCTGAGGGCATAGGTTTCTTATGAGCCTTTCTTATGAGTGGTGGGAGCTTTCCCCTTCTGCCAAACAGTTGGCTGATAGGGAGGCCACAGAAAAGCCCCTTCTCACTTAAAATACTGCTGTGACCAGCCATGCTGCTGGAGGGAAGAAACAGCCAAGCAACTCTCTGCAGATTTGAGACCTACCACACAGGGTTGTTGTGCAGGTGACACTGGAAGCTGTTGCAGAGGTTCTTTTGCCTCCTGTTTCATCTGCACAACAACCCTATGCAGTAGGCCTCAAGTGTTTCAACTCCACAAAAACCTGCGTGAGAGGCAGAATTGTTTCTTCTCCTCAACTCTATCCAAACTCCATAGCAGCCCTTTCTGCCTGGGGAGCTGATCTTTATACTCTGAAGATGAGCTGTAATTCCAGGAGCTCTCCAGGTCTCATCTGGAGGTTGGCTACCCCTGAGTTGGAGATATTCCTGGGGATTTGGAGGAGGGCTTTAAAATTGTACAATGTCTAAGAGTCCGGCCTCCAAAGTTGCCATTTTTGCCTGCAGAGCTGATCATTATAATCTAGAGTAGCGATCCCCAACCTGTGGGCCACGGACCACATGTGGTCCATCAACTAATTGGAGGTGGGCCGTGAAGGACGCCTTCCCCCCCCAGCCCTTTACTTCACCCCCCCGCCCTTTACAACACACTTTGGGTGTCATTGTCTCCCATCACTCCCAGATGGGACTATCTCGTTGCAGAGAAACAAGCTCAGGGTTCCCATTGATTTGTCATTGTCATGAGTTAAAATTTCCATGAAAATAAAATGTTCCTTATGTTCATTGTTGTGGCGCATCTGTATCTTATTTTGAAGGGATGTTTAAACATTACCATAGCGATCAGAGGGCGTTGGGACAGTGGTTGAGAGTAGAGGAGTAAACTACCCCCCCACCGGGCCTCAGTAAAATTGTCAAGCGTTGAGTGGTCCCTGGTGATAAAAAGGTTGGAGACCACTGATCTAGAGATGAGCAGTGATCTAGAGAGGAAGGTAGAGGTTCACAGACCTTGATTGGGGTGGAGTGGTTGTAGTTGTGTCCCTCCTGGGCTATGGGCTTTGGCCACCCCTTACCAGCAACTGTTTGAATTTTGGGATACAGACAGACAGACAGACAGACAGACCAATATCAGTCCTGGAATGTTCAGGAAGATCGAAATAAAGAATATTTACAGCCTGAAACTGTAAACAGTGAATAAGTAAATGGCTGTAGAGACATGGGAACTAAAGTTACTTTTTTCAAGCTTGGTCTGGTAAATAAAAACTCCTATGAACTCAAAGGCATAAGTGGCCCAGAATTTCAAGTGTAGTTAGCTTTACAGGAAAGTAGACAGTGAGACTTTGGGGGGAACTAGGTGATCCACTTTAATTAGGCAACAACGTGGCCTTGAAGACAACAACAGGGACTGCAGTTGCCAGGAGTAGGTCTGAGGCTTCAGAAGGGCAGACATCACCAGCTAAGCAACCAAGTGGATTCTGGGGCCATGTGCATTCCGTTTGAAGGGGTGCATGAGAGGGGGGAGAGCCTAACTGCCATTCCATTCAGCCTAACTGCCTAGGGATGAGCTGTATTTCCAGGGGATTCTCGGACCCCACCTGGAGGCTGCCATCCCTAAACCTCAGGGGGATACAATGCTACACAGTCACCCCTCCAAAGTAGCCATTTTTGCCTGTGGAGCTGGTTTGTATAGTCTGGAGATGAGCAGCAATTCTAGGCCTCACCTGGAGGTTGGCTGTCCCTGGTCTGAACATATTCCTTGAAGTCTGAAAATGGGGCCTCAAAAGTGTGTAATGCCCCTGCAGCTACCAAGCACCCCCTCACCTATTTCAGGTCAAGAAAACATTGCAGAGAGGATGTAAGGTTGCCAAGATTCATGTAGGTTCATCTTCTGGAATTCCACACTACCTAGGTGTGCACAAACCTGACTAAGGTCAAGACAGCTGTGCACAGAGGGACCTCCTCTTAGGGTTGCCATCTTCTAAGTGAGGCTCTCTACCCCACCTCCCTCACGGAGAGTCTGCTATGGGGAGAGGAAGGGAAGGCGACTGGAAACTGCTCTGAGACACCTGAGGCCTGCTGGGTCACTGCAGCTCATTCCCAGTTATCTCAGACCTCTCACAGCCTCACATCCCTCAGAGGTTGTTTGTTGTAGGGAAACAAAGGGAATAGTGGTTTGTAAACCACTTTGAGACTCCTTTGGGTAGTAAACAGCAGGGTACAAAAATCCAGCTCTTCTTCTAAGGAGCAACCGTGAAAGAAGCATTTGGGCACATAACATTTTATCAACAGTGAAAAAATGGAGACAGAAGATGCAGGGTGGACACCTTTGTACTGTGACTGTCAGGGTCCGGGGTTTCTTGTTCCTTCTCCGCCACGATGTCGGGAGCTGAAGACCAGGCCAGGAAAGATAGTTCTCAGGATAGGCAGCGTCTCAGAATGGAGTCCTGTTGAATGACTTGCATTCACGACTCCCGGGTTCAGAATAGTTTCCTCACTATGCTGAACCCCGCCTCCTCACAGACGCCGACTGCCCCATTTAAATATCCTTCCTCTCCTCGTCCCCACCTCCCGAGCCCTCAAGAACCTCCCACCAGTTCTTCCGGGTACACCTGTTCTGCATTATCTGTTCTGCCCTCACTTTGAGCCGGGCGCGACCAGTCTGTCGGCGTTCTTCGTTTCCTTTCTGTTCACTTTCCTCCTTCGTCTCTCCCGCGTATGGGTCTGTGGCCGCTGCCCCCTGTTCCCGAGAGACTGCTAGTCTGCCTGTGGGGAGAGGATCTTTGGCTGCAAGTCGGGCCATTCCCGACAGTGACTACCCCATGTGTATTAGGGTAGGGGGACAAGAAGGGAAATGATGTTGAATGCAGAACTGGGAGGAATTGGTTGCCATTTAATCTCCCCCTGAGTCTCCAGTCTGATTTTCCCTTCACATATCTGAAGACATGGCTCTGGAAAGCTCATCTGTAACCACTATGCCACAATTCCCCAAGGTCAGTCCTCTCCCATACTCAATGAACATTCCACACCACAGGTTCTTGACACCCATATCTCCACACCCATGCCCTCATTTTTCTCCATGCCACCACAACCTCCCACACAACACACACATTCAACCCCATGCCCTTACAAACTGGACAACCCCTCCCCTTCCTCTTCCCACCGCCAAGTTCAAGTGCCCTTTGTATTCCTGGATACAAGGGGCTTTGCCCCTAGTGAGACATGTCTCATGAAGTCCCCCCCTTTTCTCCTCTGTGTGCTTACTCTACTTATGGTGAATTGAATGGCTTCAGCCAACACCTCTTTCAGCTGTGGCTCTGAGAAAGCGAGGAGGCAGCACACAGTGACCCTGACATTTAAGAAGGTGACTGGGTGAGGTTAATCTTGATCCTATGTTAAGTGTTTGGCTTTGTTATTCATTATAATTTGAACAATTATTTGGCCCTTTGTCTTGAACCCCTTATTTGCTTCATTTTACTCCACCTTTCTCTCCTGAAGGATCATCCTCTTCTCTGCCATTTTATACTCACAAACTTGTGAAGTTGGTATCAAGGGAACAAGTAAAATTCCACTGTTCTACTCAGCTAACAACTGAGGTTGGTAACTCCACACACAGACTGTTAGTCCACCAAAGTCATCCCATCAAGGCTACTAACTAGCTTACTGGTTTCAGATGTAACCAAATGGAAGAGCAGATGTGCTCAGCTTCCAGAAGATACATGTATCTGAAAATATATTCATGTATTAAAACTTTGGTCTTAAAGTTGCCATAGAACTTGAATTTTATTCTGCTGCTTCAGACCAACAGGGTTATCTACCTGAATCTATCTGTATTTTGCTTTGTTATTTTGAGTGCTCCTCTAGAACTTTATTAATTTTTAAAATACTTTTATTTTCTTTCTAATAAAGCTTGTTTTGCTTTATGTTGTGATGCTATGAATCTACAGATCTCAACCTAGGTTACCTTAGTACCAGAGGGTCTTGCTCTATGGCCTCAGGTTTAAGACAAGGGAACAATTCTCTCAGACCAAGATGCGTCAGCCATGAGAGCTGGTTAGGTAGTGGGTGTGTATGTGTGTGTCAGCGAGACAAAGAGAAGGGCCCAGGGTCACCACTACTTTTGTAGCAGAGTGGTGATTCATACTTGCTTTTTATAGATCCTAGTCTGAAATCTAATCACTACACCAAAACTTGGTCTTCTAATTTTAATAAATAATATTTAAATAAATAACCAGAAGTTTATTCACAAGTTGATTGCCGAGGCACATTTTGATTCTTGGTGCTGACCACCTAAATCCATATGTTTATAATGAGAGTGTATCTTAATTTTAATCTGTCACTGGAATGGGTAGTGAGAATATTAAAGATAACTGCCTTTTAAAGGTAACTGTTGTATTTTTGAAAAAATGTATAAATGTTATTAAGTCTGCAGGTTCGGAAAACAGAGACTCCAATTCTTCAAAACAGCTCTTTTTATTTAGCAACTTCAACATCAAACTCCAAAAACCAAACAGAGAAAAACAGGCATGCTCAGGCACTTTTATAAACTTCATATTTCTTTGTTGCTTCAGCTCCAACTTCACTCAGAAGGACTAAACTACAAGTTACAATATATGGCTGTTCTCCCAAATGTACTCTGTTCTCTTAGTAACATGTAGTAAAATAAGTGTGTTCTGACATCATAGTGCACAGCTTCATTCCCTGCCACTAGCAGAGGAAGAAAATAAGTCAACATAGAAGCAGAACCATGTTAATTTACTCTGTATTGTTCCATTTTTAGTATATGTACTGCCAAAGTGAGCACTAAGCAGAACCATGTTGATGATAATATCTTTCCACACACAGAATTCAAAGTAGAAATTAATTCTTGGGCCAGATTCTTGAAAGCAAACTTTTTCTTTTGAGTAGTTTCTTACAGGATTAAAATTCCTAGTTATATTTCTGAAGTTTTCAACAACAACTGAGGGTGCTTTGGGGGTTCCTTCCACATTAGCCATTTACAGTGAATTCCTGAATTTTACTGAGAATTTTTGTAACTTAGTTGCAACATTTGACAGCTTAGTTAACTGGGTTCTTTGCATTCTGAAGTGTCTCCTTTTAATCCTTGGGGGGGTTTTTTTTGGGGGGGGAGGTTTGTACCACACTGCTGCTCGTTCCACATGTTCAAAAAACTATACTTCCATTATCCTGATGATAGGCAGTTATCAGTGTTTTCAATTCGATTTCATGGGTAAGGGGCCCATAAGATCATCTGTAAATATTTTGTACAGTGGATATGTTCTCTTTCATTCTATGTTTAATACTGAACTTTCTCTCAGTGCAGATTGATGGGACCAAGTTCAATTAAAGGCAATCCTTCTGCAGATGTGTGTCTGTTTGCAGAAAAATGCCCCCCTCCAATGAGCAGAGGGAATGCAATGTGATGATTATGGGTCTGATGAGAGAGAGCAGGAGCCAGAGGAGGAGCAAGACATGTGGGCAGGAGGAAGGGATAGTCAGAGCTGCCACCATATATGCTAGTTAGGGAGGGAAGAGGGAGGGAGAGGCAGAACTAATACAGTGTATGCCAGGCAAAAGGAGACAATGACACTGTGGATGGGCAGGGGTAAGAGGGAGTGCTGGAGCCTTTCTCTCCCCACTTTGGCAGTAGTTTTGCAAGTGAGTAGGCTGGCACGATGGTGGGTGGCCCAGCATGAGTGTGGGACATAAAGAATGGGATTCCCCCCATGATGTGATTCTCTGTGTGAACATACATATACATACAATATCTATCCTGTAGCTATGTGGGCCTGGGAGAACGTCTGTAGCCAAAACAAAACCATTGTTTGCAATGAGGTGGAAACAATTCATATTTAACTACTATCATAGATGGCTATTATATACATTGTTGTTTCCATAAAATTAGATTTGAAAAATGGATTGATGGTCAAAGCAATTCATTCTCGAGACATAGTTTCAGAATATGGCATTTATCAGCTCATTTTGGCAGCAGTAGACTCTTTGTGAAATGGAGTTATCTGACATCATATCCTTCCCTGACTAATTGAAAGCAGCATGCTGTTCTTGAATCTGGAGACAGGGCAGAAGCAGAGAAAGAGAATCAGTATTGTAGCCTCATCCAAATCTTCAAGCTGGATGAAGTTAATGACACATCAAAGAACCATTTATTTGTCCTTTAACTTAATCTCATCATTAATCAACCATGCTCTAATTCTAGAAGGAATGTCGAATGCTTTAATATGAATCAGACAATGTGATTGGAGGGGCTATTCAAAAGCTGTATTCTGTATAACTTGTCATTGTGCTAATACGGAAGTAAAATCATATTTTAATTTGTCCAGTCCTAAGTATAACTTCGAACTACACATTACATCATATGTCATTGTTGTTAGGTGCGAAGTCGTGTCCGACCCATCGCGACCCCATGGACAATGATCCTCCAGGCTTTCCTGTCTTCTACCATTCCCCGGAGTCCATTTAAGTTTGCACCTACTGCTTCAGTGACTCCATCCAGCCACCTCATTCTCTGTCTCCCCCTTCTTCTTTTGCCCTTGATCGCTCCCAGCATTAGGCTCTTCTCCAGGGAGTCCTTCCTTCTCATCAGGTGGCTAAAGTATTTAAGTTTCATCTTCAGGATCTGGCCTTCTAAGGAGCAGCCAGGGCTGATCTCCTCTAGGACTGACTGGTTTGTTCTCCTTGTAGTCCAAGGAGCTTGCAAGAGCCTACTCCACCAAAGTTCAAAAGCCTCAATTCTTTGACGCTCGGCCTTCCTTATGATCCAACTTACACAGCCATACATTGCAACTGGGAATACCATAGCCTTGACTAGATGCACTTTTGTTGGCAGGGTGATGTCTCTGCTTTTTACGATGCTGTCTAGATTTACCATAGCTTTCCTCCCCAGGAGCAAGCGTCTTTTAATTTCTTTGCTGCAGTCCCCATCTGCAGTGATCTTGGAGCCCAGGAAAATAAAATCTGTCACTACCTCCATTTCTTCCCCATCTATTTGCCAGGAATTGATTTCTTGATGTTCGTTTTCTTGATGTTGAGTTTCAAGCCAACCTTTGCACTCTCCTCCTTCACCCGCATCAACAGGCTCTTTAGTTCCTCTTCACTTTCTGCCATTAGAGTGGTATCATCTGCATATCTGAGGTTGTTGATATTTCTCCCTGCAATCTTGATCCCAATTTGTGACTCATCTAACCCAGCCTTTCTCATGATGTGTTCCGCATACAAGTTAAATAGGCAAGGCGACAGTATACAGCCTTGCCGAACTCCTTTCTCAATTTTGAACCAATCAGTGATTCCATGCCTGGTTCTCACTGTTGCTTCTTGACTTGCCTATAGATTTCTCAAGAGACAGATAAGATGCTCTGGTATTCCCATCTCTTTAAGAACTTGCCACAATTTGTTGTGCTCCACACAATCAAACGCTTTAGCATAGTCAATGAAGCAGAAGTAGATGTTCTTCTGGAACTCCCTAGCTTTCTCCATGATCTAGCGTATGTTGGCAATTTGATCTCTAGTTCCTCTGCCTCTTTGAAATCCTGCCTGTACTTCTGGAAGTTCTCGGTCCACATATTGCTGGAGCCTAGCTTGTAGGATTTTGAGCATATAGCTGCTGCCAAAAACACACCCTTTAGTAACATGTAGTAAAACTTGCATATGTTCTCATAACATGAGATAGACCCAGAGTTGGTGCAGATTGTAACCAGGTTTAGGTGTCACGTTTAACCATTCATGCTGGGAGAATATGCTATAGGCAATTTTGTCTGTACAGTAAAAAGCTCCAAATGTGCAGGAGCTGTGGTATAGCTTAAACATAGTTTTGGCATAATGGGCTCTGAAAACTACAAACAAAAATCAAGGTCTTGTTTTCCTTGGAAAAGACACATATTTTTCAGTGTCAATTTGTACATAAAAAGCATTAAAAGCTCGGGATATATATCTGTTACAAAATCATAGGAAACTTTATTAATCAAAAGTATTAAAAAGTGAAGCTATTGTTTCTGGCAACTCTAGGGAGATTGGGAAGGTCAGGACTTATCCCAATGGTACCTGTGGATGCCATGACATCAGTTCCAGCTGCATGACTGGAAGTGACCTCATTGTATCGTTGTATATGATTCACTCAGAGTTCTGTGGTAAAAAACAAAGAATTTCAGGTGAATCCTAGTATCCTGTGACATGCTAATGTTACTTATGCATCCCAAAGTCACATAGCAGCATTGACTGACACCATTTTACACCTCATTTCTTTCACCACCCTATGGAGTTGTACTGGGATAGAACATCAATTGATATGAGGTTACCCATCAAAGAAAGCAATCAGCCCAGGCTGTAACACTCTCAGCCATCCTTCAGCTTTTGGTGAAACAAGATCTTACTTGTTTATATCCAGCCTGTGATCTCTCACACTTCATTGTAGAGCAGGGGGGGAAATATATCCATCAGTCTTGATCTTTTATGAGAAAAGCAAATTAGAAATGCAATAAGTAAATAAAAGTGCAATGCTTCCTACTTTCTTAAACCATTGGGGCATCTTTCTTGATGGCATTTACTTCTTATGCATAGGAGCCACCTTGTGATCTAGACTTGCCAACCCAGCAGTTTTGTATTCATAAAAGGTAATTAAAGCGAAATCACTGTGGTCATGGAAAGGAGGGAATTTGGAAATTTGTCAGGCATGAGTCATAGAGCTAAAACAGTTAACTATGGAACAAAGACTTTCACAGCTCTAAACTGAGGTTGGCACAAGTAGACAAGATTCAGTCCACTATCAAACGTAAGCTTTAATCTGTTATTTTTCTAGCTGGAAGAATATGTTCTAGTTTCTCCCAGAATAACAGTCATAACCAAAATGTTTAGTGATCTGGGGACTTTACACCTTGTGTCCTATTTATACTTTCAGTGGGGCTCTTGAGCATGCAAAACACGTTAAAATCTCCTAAAAACAAAACACTACTGTAAATCAGTAAAGAAATGCATTCCATTTTGTGGGCTATAACCTTGTCATCTTCATTTAAGATGTCTTTCTGTCAACACAAGGGCTAGGAGCACACAGCCCTTAAAACTTAGCTATATAAATGTTCCTAGGTAACATAGAACTATTGGCCATCTCATACCCTTGGCAGGAATGTGAAAAAGCAGAGACTGGTATATGTCAAAAGCATAATGTTACCTTTACTTGGCAAGGACAGGGAGAAAAAGAATGGCTCAGTGTGTGTGGGGGGGAGTTTTAATACATTACCTGGACATGATGGACATAATGTCCATTTCATGTAGCCCATTTCACTAGGTCCTTTTTCAGCATCCATTTAATCAGAGATCCATTTTGATAAACACCATCTTCACATGGAGCTAACAAATGGCTGGCAGCCTAGACAAAAACCTCAAGGCAATAGGAAGCTTTGAGAAGAGCCTGCCTTAGAATAAGCACAACTAGGTCATGAGGGACAGAGAATAACTGGGGAAAGCCCAAATTTATCCTGCTTCTGCATGGCCCAGCCCCAATATACACCCCGTTGTATTCTGTGGCAAAAAAAATGGAATGTCGATTTCTTCATATTCCCTTGCTGTGGGGCAACTGAGGGGGCAAGTTGGGCCAGCCCTGGGACCCCACCAGAAGAGGTCAGATTCCAGGGGGGAAAATGGATGTCAGCAAATAATGACCAGTGCCTAATTGGTCATGCAAAACTGTCCAATGAATGCTGATAATGCCTACGTGCAATCCATGACTGATGGCAACAAAGTCCTGCTGAAAAGTCCAGGAAACAAACACACAACTGCCTATTTTTTAGTCAAGGTCCTCCCATACCACAATCAAAGCTGCTCCTGTCAAATATCAACAACAGAAAAAAGAACCTATCCTGGGCTACAATAAACAATTTCGCAATGAATGCAACAAACGTGTCTAATCTCTTCTTTTGATTTGAACAACCAAAACAGCCTCTAGATTATAACCGTTTTCAAGTAAGTTTTTATCAGTGGTTGTTTTTTGTTTGCTACTGAAGTCCTTCAATAGGACTGTTCTCCTTTGACTAGACTGCCCCGTACCTGTGAGCCAAAGGCCACATATATATTATTTAAATCCTGTCAAGAAGAATTGATCCAACCATTTTGGTTGTTCAAATCAAAAGAAGAGATTAGACACGTTTGTTGCATTCATTGTGAAATTGTTTATTGTAGCCTAGGATAGGTTCTTTTTTCTGTTGTTGTACTCATTTTGAACTGTCCTTTTTTTCGTGGTGTACTCTTAATCCTGTCAAATATCAGGCTGGAAGCCAGTTGGAAATGGGGCTGGATGGTCAAATTTACTTAAGCATGCCTAGAACTGATCCAGACCAGAATCCTGAATACGTTTTCTGCATCTAGCAGCACAGTTGCTTGATTGCAGAGTTGGCCAAATAGCAACCTCCCCCCCACAACACACACAGCTGGAACAATGGAAGACAGCCTTTATGCAGTTCTAAATCAAAACAATATAAACTTGTCTGTGCAGCTCCTTTTCCATCATTTGAGGTTAAGTCTGTCAACCACTACTTTAAATGGGTGCATTTTCACATCTTTTTTTCTCTTGTAACTGGGTTAATTGCTAGATAAAAATCTTTGTATAGTCAGCATTTCTATAGTCTTGGTATAGTCAGGGGGGAAATGTATAGTATTGCTTAAGATTTATTTGCAGTTTAAACAGCAGAACTAACATTTTGGTTGCAGATTGATAGAATCTGTTTCCGTACATTAGCCTAACACTTAAGTAACAGTGTTTTGGAAATACAAAAATGCATTTCCAGCCTAGGTGAAAAATCAAGAATAAACAAATTTTTTCCATGGAGTCTGGGAGCAATTGAAAGATTTGTATGCATGTATATATGCATGTATGTATGCATGCATGCATGTATTCACATAAAATGCACATATTTTTCTGGGTACAAATAAGAGTACACTTGTAAAATTTCAGGTGTTACACATTGATGCATATTGCATTCTGCTTTGCTTACTAAATACTAAAACCTTCTGAATTACAGCAGTCAATATACATTAGCATAAAGTAAAATCCAATCCCTCAAACAACAGTGTACCAAACAAAACATTGTATTAGCAGGCTGTAGAACAAAGTGCAAATTTAGTGAGCATCTGCATTTTGTGCACATGGTTACCTATAGCTGGAAGTTCCCACAGAAATTGTTGCTCATGATCTAATACCTGCCCTGAGCCAACTGGGAAGGGAAGGCTACAAATTTGTATTATTATTATTATCATCATCATTATTATCATTATTATTATATGATTATTACTCAGTCAGATGTTGTGAGTTACATATCGCAGACACTGGGTAAAACCATCAACAGATTTTAAACCTTGCAAACTCTCTACATATCAGCAGCATTACCCAGATCTGTTCAGGTCTGTCACATGGACAGTGTCCCCTCCATGTGAACAGCTCCTGGAAGGGGGAGAATTGGGAAGAGATGGCTTGTTAGGAACAGCTGAATAACATCTTGCTGAGCTTATCCTCTCTGAATATAGAGCATTTTCTGTTCTGGCCCCCACTTGGTGGAACGAGCTCCCGGAGGAGATCAGGGCCCTGACAGAGCTTAAACAGGTCCGCAGGGTCTGCAAAAGGGAGCTCTTCTGCCAGGCATTTGGTTGAGACCAGACATAATCAACAGCGACTGACTGCTCCCCCCTGCCCCCCCTTCCCTCCCTCAGAATTCCACCAGTATGCTCTGGACCTGTTTGCATTGATGTATTGTTTATACTGTTATATTGTTATATGGTTACAACTATTAGTTATTATTGTAAGGTTATTCACATGTTTATAGACTGTTTTATGTGTTGTTCTTTGTTCTTATGTAAACCGCCCTGAGCCTTCGGGGAGGGCGGTATATAAATATAATAAATAAATAAATAAAAATAGGTAGGTAGATTAGATAGATAAGGACTTGGGTGCCCACAGGTGCAAAGAACAAAGGATTCTTGTCCTTCAGCTCATAGAAAGAGGAACTCAGATCTGTGCATAAGAATCTTTTCCAGCCTGTGGGCAGCTTTTGGAATTCTGACACAAGATGGTGAAGCTTAGCTTCAGTCACACAATGAAGATTCTTTTTCTATGGTGGCAGCAGCTGCCAAATCAACATTTAAAATATCTGCACAGCCAATCAAATCTCCAATGAGAAGTCTTGCTGGCAAAAGCCCTACCTGGCGCCAACAACATTCTAAAAACACTTGATGAGCACCAGGAAAGGAGCTGGTGGGCTTGTTTAACAACCTTGACTAGTTGTAAACACCTGCAGAGCTAAAGTTTTATGTCTGAGAATCCATTCTGCATCCTTCTTCAGTAATTCCTTGTTTTTCTTCTTTGATTTTGTATTGGTACCTTTCCCTGCTTTCCACTAGTTGCTGAAGCTACCACTATCAGGACCAGAAGACCCTGCCAACAATTTTAGCCTTGCTATGTGTTTTCTAGGAACTGTGCTGTCAGGTAACAGAAAATTCCACTGATTTCTATTCATATCCACTGGTAGTTAGCTTCAATCTTAGGTCTCTCACAGTGTCATTCTAAGAATGACACTGAAGGCTTAGAAGGGGCCTAGGATTATTAGAGTACAAAGAGTATCAATTTGGGTTTTAGTTTCCTACCAAGACGTTCCAAGAACTTTTAATTTGAAGCTGTGGTTTGGGATTCTTACTGCATCCCAAAGTTTATGTATCCACCATATGCTGCACAGATTGCTGTAAATACAAACATGCTGTTCCATGTGTTATTAGTGGGTGCCAGAGATTGTTCTGAATATAGCTTGAGGACTAAAGTAACATGACTATCTAGAGATTGCATGAATACCTGGCCACGGCAATTGGCAGATGAAAACATTTAGAAATGTTGTACAAAACAAGGTAAATAGCTGTAGTCGCCATCATAAAAAAGTGAAATATGTCCTAATTTTAAGATAGCTTTATGTGTTCACTAAGGGCACAGAGAAGCCATTATTTTATAATGTCACTAGCATCAAGTGGACTTTGAAAGGGGCAGAAGGGGTAAGGGAAAAGGCAAGGGGAAAGCCCAGTGGAATGCTCTGCCAACAGATAACAGGGTCCTGCGGAACCTTCATAATTTCTGCAGGGCCTGCTGTCAGGATCAGTCCCTGCTCTCTGCCATGATTATTGTTCGGTGAACCTGTCTGACTCCATCTTGAATGCTGTGTCTTTGCTGAACCATTCCCATGTAACCAAATGCCTGTAGTTTTCCTTTGATTCCCCCCTTTCTTTGATCCTTGCATTTTCACACTGCATATTCTCCCTGCTGTGAAACAATGTTGCCTGGTTCCTGTAAACATCTTATCAGCTAGCCTGAGGCGCCGGCCTGACCAAGGCCGCACTAGCTTTAACACCTTGGCAGGAAGCCTGGGATGGCACCTGGGTGAGGGGCTTCCCCCCTCCCTTGGGAACGCTCAAGTTTTGGGCAGGAGAAAAGTATTGATAAGTGCTTACTGTTCTTGTATTGAACAGACTTGACTTTGAATGTTATAGTGAACTGATCTGCTTCCAATTAAAGCTTTCTTCTTATAGAAGTTTTGTTTGTGAGTTTTGTCAGCGCTTGACACCTGCAAGACAGAGCTATTTTGCCAGGCTTCTGGTTGAGGCTAGGAATATAACACCTAATAACATCAAATTGGCTGGCCTCCCCCAGGAAAACATCTACTGGAAGATCAAGGGTAATTCAGTCTGTTCAAAAATTACAGCCTCCTCAGTAGTCATGTACTGCAATACTGTAATATGTTTTAAATGTAATATATAATTTCAGTGTTTAATGCTAGTTATGTTTGTATCTTGATTTATTTATTGATGTTATCCACCCTGAGCCTCATAGGATAGATGGGCTACAAGAATAAAGATTTATTATTTGTACATCTGCTGAATATATAAGCACGGCCAATGGCTTGCAAAAGAAAAAAAAGTTTTACTTTCCCCTGTGCCTTTGCTTTAATATTGTTAAAGTATGAAGTTATTTACTTACATTAGGTAACATACCAAGGTCCTTCTGCTGTTAGGACTCCAAAAACTGAGGGCCGTTCCGCATTCGTCCAAAATAGCACAATGGTTACTAATTGAAATCACTACAGTTTTGCCGTTATGCACAACGTCGTTGACAATCTGCAACACTCCTGAAACCAATCCGCAAAAAGCACTTCGTTGTGGCGCTTTCAGGGAAATCCCAAAAAGTGGATTCACGCTCCGGAAAGCGTTACACTCCTGCAACCAATCTGCAACACTAGCGGGAAAGTTTTGTGCGTTACCATTGTTGCGGTTTCTGCAAAGTCCCTCCCCCTGGCTCTCTCCTCTGATCTTCCGGCGAAGCGATCGCCATTTTTTTTTCTCCGAGCGAGCGGAGATCAATGCACCGGCAAGCCTTCGTTTACCCAGTGAGGCTTCCCCGGCTGCAGTCCCTCTGTTTAAAGTCACCAAGCACAAGCATCGCAGAGGCCCGTTTGCTGGTTTATTTTCACTTTATTTTTCACACTGTTTTCGGCCGAAAATCGCGCCCGTGAGGGGGGGGATTTTTTTCCCCCACTCGGGGGGAGCGTGGCAACGATGAAACGGCAGCTCAAACATCACCTGCTAGCTGGATGGGTCTCTCCGTTGCAACGAATCAACGCATATTCGTTGCAATGGGTGTGTGTGTGTGTGTTTTTTTTAAACCTTCCTTAAAGGGAAAGGGGCTGTTTGGGAGCATGATAACGGCCGCCCATTGGCTGCTTGATGGCCAGGGGCGGGACACAGCTCAGCAATAGTGCTTCCTTTCTAGTGATTTTTGCCGAGACCGGAACCCTGTGGGAAACGATAGAAACGCAACTGGATTCCACTACAAAGGCAGGTATGCATAACGACGTATTCCACTATTTAAAATGGCGATTTTTCGTTCCGCAAACAATTTGCTACATGGATCCCGGTGCGGAATGGCACTGAAGCAGTTCCAAGCTTTTCACCACATGTTGCATGACCTACTAAAGTGGGAACAAATGTCCACACATAGTAGATTTTGTGCTTTTTAAGTAGCATCAGGTTATTGCACCTTCTTGTTAAAACTGCATTCTACTGAACCAACAGAAATTACTCATAAATAGGTTGTGTTTAACCTACTCTTTTTCTTGGAACCACCATCCAAAACATTTCCTTGGTCTCTTAAAGCAGCACTCTACCTGTGTTTATTGCAAAGGCTCAGTTCTATCCAACATAATTGTGCTTCAGGATTATGTGACTGCATAAAACAAGAAAATGAGAAACCCCTAGAGGAATAGAAAGCTGGGCCTATTAAGGCACAGACAAATTTATGTGGTGCTCTAGGGACTGATAAAGCAAGAGCTGCATCCAAATGTGCTGCTGAATTCATATACCCCAGTGGGCCAGCTGAGTAGATGGAACTCATTGCCCGGCATTACTCAGGAGTGAATAACAATTGCCTTCACAACTTAGCCGAATGAGGAAATTCCAGACTTTGGACAGGAGAAATAGCAAAGTTAATTCACACTGCTTAGGAGCCCTAACTGAACCACGGAACCTTAACTTATATCTTGATAGGATAATTCTTCAGAAAACCAACAGTGCACATGTCTTTCCATAGAGGAAGTAAAAGACAGTTCTGTAAGGTAACTGACTAATTTGTGGCCATGCTACGTGTAGGGTTGCAGCGGCTAATGCAGGATCTTACACTAACTAGATTGTTGCCCCAAGATCCTTTACTAGCCCTCAGTATTTTTCACAGCTTCTTCTGCTCCAAGAAAAACATGGAAAAATATAGCTTCCACTGCCATTGGTTCGTGTCTCTGTACTGGCACGACTGCACCAAATGTCAGTGCTGGAAATCTGTTCCAAGCAGCCAAAGGGAAGATAACAGTTGCATGACTTAGCAGTATATCAGTTGTACCGTATGGCCCCAAAGGCCTCTCAACTGGCTTGACAGACTAACAGCTAAACCAGCTATGGGCATTTGCTTTCAAGGAAGGCCTGCTGAGTTGAATGGCAGGTATTTCCAACTAGATGTGCATAAGATTTTAGTCAGAATAATCTTTCATCTAGAAAACATGCCTGGTTATGTGTATCAAAATTTGCAAATCGTGATTATTAAGAGGCACACAGAGTATGAGATCTAGGACTTCTTCCACACGAGGCTCCCATTTTATAAACTACCTCTCTATATAACAGAACCAAGTTTGAATCCGTTTCACTCTGGATATAAGCTTTCATGTGCATGCACACTTCCTCAGATGCAAGGAAACCGAAGTCACTAACTATTACATATAGGTAGAGGTACAAAACGGAAAGCAAGGCAAGAGGCCAGGGAAAAATATAAACGTGTAGCAAGTAGAAAACAAAGTTGGCTCTTTCCCTTGATTTTGTACTTCCCTCTGTGGCCTCAAGATGATGGAAATAACCAACTAGTAATGGGAATTCCCAGGGAATATGGGAATAACAAAGGCAGACTTTGCCATGAAAGAAATACCCACCACAAATGATGCTTCTTTCAAAGAAAATTTATTGCACACCCTAAAATTCAATAAAATTGTGTGTTTGAAAACTGGATCAATGACCATCTGTAATATTTCAAATGCCAAATTTTTAGAAGGCAGAAGACCATAGTGCTAAAAATGAATTGGACAAAAGGATTATTTCTGATGATGCGAGAACTGAACAGGACAGAGAAACAGGATGGTGTGGTGATATGTGGGCAGAAATAGCCTTTGTAGCCCCAACGGTGAAAAGAGCTCTTTTTCACTCACTGAGAGACACGATCTTTCCTTTTTAAAAAAGTGCCATCATTCTTTTATAGTAGTGTAGGAGTCATTTCTCAGAAATGAACTGGACTGTTCATACAAAAGGGGGCAGGAAGAAAAAACACTAAGTAGGTCAGTTTCAGTCAACTTCTGTTCTTCCGCATGGTCTTAAAAATTCATTTCCTCGTTCATGGAACCACTTGTTTGATACTGTGGCAAAAAAAAAAAACACGAACAAAATATTAGGCTCCATGTATCCCATCTATTTCCTGTAACAAAATGCTGCTGTGGCAATAGCAAAAGACAAGTGGGGTGCATTGTAAGCAACCTCCAATTTAAGTCCCCCCTTGGAGAGCACCAGCAAGAAGTGACTGTAAAGATTTAGTGAGTGGCTCATATCCCAAAATTATGTTTCAAATAGGCATCAGTCTGCAAATCAACATTAAAATGATTCATTCGCTCCATGGATAAAAGGAGAACAGAATAAAGGCTCAGCAGAGGTCCCTCTGCACACCTCTTTCCCGTCTGATCCTTGGTCACACAGTCATATACGTACTGTGGTCTGGGACCCTGAGGAAGAGAGGTTGAATGTTCATATATACATTCGGCTGCAATAAATGCTGGATAATTTCCCGCTATGGTAGTTGGGCAGCATGAAAAATGGAAGTGGGTTTACATGCCAGTATCCCCTCATGGGTGCTACTTTGGCCACAAAACATGGGCCCCCACCACCACTACTTTAAAGGTCTGTCAATCCCGATGTATACTGAGATTTCAGATGCACAAAAGCGCTACTTAAAATGTTACTTAAATATGGCATTTATCCTAGCTATCTATATGGTATTGTTGCTCTGGAGATCACTGCAGATCATAGTTCCAAAACTGCTTACTTTGCCTTGACTTCAAAATCATGGAGGTAAATTAAACAGTGAGGGAATCTGAACGGAACATTACCCAAAGCTGTCACAGGATAAAATGACAGACAACTTAGTTACTGATAATATATCCAAACCCCAGATCAAAAGCTATCTATCATTTTGTCCTTTGACACCTCAGAGAATCTGCTATTTCTACCATTATGACCAAAGAGAGGATTTACTTACCCCATTTACACCCTACTAGCACTGGGCATGCTGCGTGCCTTGTTCGGTAATCGCCCTCTCCACTTCTGAAGAGGTTGTACCAAAATACTGCTGTCCCCTGGAGAGGAAAACAAGACTTTACTAATTTAAGTGAGTATGAGCAAGAAAGACCTAACTTCAAAGAATACCTGACAGCTTTTCAAACATTTTGCCTCTGCAAGCCCTGAAGATTTGGCTTGAACCGGCTAAGCCAAAAATGCTGTTTGTTTTTAGGAATTTGCAATTATCAGATGCCTCACTTCTTTTGACATTTCTCAGCTACATCTGTGAAAGTGTTCACTTATTCATTTACATTGTTCCCTCGAAGTCTGAACTGCCTAAATTTTCCTCAGTGGAATTCTCAGGATAGCTGATCTTCATGTATACTGTATGGCTAGAATTGCCCATAATCTAAGAATTGGTTTTAGTTGCTTTCAAAAAGACATAATGTGACACTCACTATCAGATTCCTAACCGGGGGGGGGGGGAATAATGTGGCTAATTCAGAGGAGAAAGAGGCAATATGGCACTGGAATTGCAGCAGTAGTAGCTGGAGAAAGACACTGCACCAAGTTATGAGGAACTTACAACAGAGTCCATATATGCACGGGGGCGTAAAATGCATGCCATCTCCTGCTTGTTAGTGGGATCGTAAGCCATGTGTTGGCTGCTTCCTGATGGGAGACCCCTCCTGCGTTATTCCACTTCCTTATTGCAGCTTTTCCCTTCTTGATGAGGTGACAGCAAAGCTGGAAGCATGGGCAACCCGTATGTTTCCCCCCGTTCCTTGACTTGTCAATCAACTCAAGCCACTAATCCCCTCTCAGCAGGGTTCTTGGGGACTCAAATGTCCCCTCCAGGCCCAAAATTATTATTTTTTTAAAAAAAGGAAACTTCCACATTGCTTTGGGGACATGCCACAACAATAGAATTATGTTAGAATTTCTGACTGGCTCGAGACTTATGCTAGCCATGGTGATTGTACCATGAGGATCACATGGTCACATTCTTTTTGCCCACCAACATTTCTTCCCCTCCATGGCACATGAGGTGGCCACCATTTTAGACGACCAAAGCAATGCATCCACGTAGCTATGGCCATTGAAGTAAACAAACATAGTCTGATGAAGAGTGCTTGCACTCTAAAGCTCATGCCTTGAATAAACCTTTGTTGGTCTTATAGGTGCTACTGGACTCTGATTTTATTGGGCTATACTTCAGACCAACATTTGAATCTAAACATATCTTGTGTGTTCACAATGCATAATAAAAATACAGAACATAGATGCCATGCTAATGGGGAGAGATCTGCTTCATGACACCCCCACACACATACACTCTTTGCCTGTTTATGACATCCCACCAGAAAACAAAAACATGAATGTGTTTCAGGTAGGGTTGCTGGCTACTCCCAATGTATAACTGTGCACTTTGAAGAGAACATGACAGTACATTTTATTTCTACAGATACACGGGTATGTCAGTTTGTGTTCCTGTTGCAATGCGAATTGCAGAATTTTTTTGAAAAACCCCAGGATCTGGAAATGGAGAGGGGAGGGGAGGTGTGAGGGCAGGCAAACCGCTACTGAGACTGTTGAGCGTTTCTTCTTTCAGAGAGGCTTGCCCCGGTTTGAACCTTGTTGTATGCCATAACAAAAAAGGGGTAGCAGATTCTGTTGCTTTCCCTCATCACAGGGCAAAAATGATCAAAACTCGCTCCAACCCTTGCACAGCCGTGGGTTGCTGCTGACGTCATGAGGAAGCTGCATTAAAATCTGCAAGCAATGAGAGAGAGCGGCAAATTCCTCATGCAGAAATGGTATTGGGGAAATATTCCCCCATCCCAACTTCAGTCTAAAAATCAAAATGGTTGACTATCTGCCACAACTGGAATGTAAACTTCAGTGCTTATTAACTGATGAGCGTTTATCAAACTAATAATTCCAAAGCAGTCTCATCCTGTCTGTGCTATTTCATGAAGGAAAACAGCCGTCATTTCAAAACTGAAAAGTAGATTAAACAATCTATCATTAGATTGGCCCAACTGTGTCGGATCTTGGAAGCTAAACTCTGCCTAGTGTTTGGATAGGTATTCCTCCCAAGGAATACCTAGGTCACGACATGGAAGCAGACAATGGCCAACCACCTCTGAATGTCTTTTGCTTTGAAAATTCTACCTGGGGTCACCACAACCACCTATGACTTGACAGAACTTTCCACCACCACATATTAATCATGCCAGCGGATTCTTTGTCACTCATCTTGTCAAAGAGTTGATTGGGTAAAAATTGCCCAGAAAGAATGCTTGGGAAGAGTAAAAATGCTGTTTAGCATTTAATTTATCATTTAATTAGGAAAAACACTAATTGCAGACAATGTCAGCACTCACCTTTTGGGGCCAAATTGCAGCCCCAAAATCTGGGAAAACTGTTGCCCCTCCAGCTTCTACATCACTCATCTGAAATACCAACACATACAGAAAACAGCTGAAGATTTAGCATCACAACCTATTTTAGTCTATACAGCTATTTTAGTCTATACAGAGTTTAATTAGATTGAAGACTGTTGGTTGGGATTAAAATACAGGAGTATAGAGTACCAGTTCTCAACGGAAATGAAATGATTTTACAGTTTACACCAGACCAAAAAAAAAAAAAAACCCTACATAGCCATTTAAGCTATTTTTAATGTTAATGAAGTGCATCTCTGAAGCCTCTGTGTGTCTGACATGTGGCAGTAAAACTGATACTATGTCTGTGCTAAACAACAGTATCAGAGCAGTGAACCACAAATGCCACTAACCAGCCCAAACCCTGAACACTACGCTGAGTATGTTAGACAATAATCACTGGCACTGCCTTCCTGAAGGAGATGCAATTGCTACATTTGGGCTTCTTAGATTTAGCCACTGGGCTTATAGATACACATCCAAATTCTTGCAGTTAAAGCTAGGAGTGTGGTCCACTGCAACAAAACCAATAAAAACACTGCTCCTCCACCAAAGGAGTAAACCCAAAGTTGGATTAAATCTTTGTGATGCTTCAAATGCATATACATTTGCAAGCATCACAAAGATTTAATCCTACACAAAAGTATTACTTTCCATTAACCTCAAATTATGTAGATAATTTGCCAACCCGTATGCACATTTCACTTGCAATATGAAGTTGGTAGCCAGGTAATGCTGAGCTGCTGCATTAACTTATTTTGTTGAGAGGAGCAAAGAGGTTTGGTGACTCAGATTTCCAGTACTCTGCCACAGATATTGTCAGTCTGGCAAACGTATGTGCATGCAGAGAGAATACAAAACGGGAATAATAATATGGCAGTAGAGATGTCAGGAGAAGCCAGTACTAGGTCAGAATTAGGAAACCCAATACCAAAATCTTAGAAACCCATGCTTAGTCAATTTTAATAGATGCTGCACAAACGTATATTTATACTTTGCTCTCTAAACATGCGGTGTTGGACAAAGCATTAAGATATGTCAGCTGGAATAAAAGTTTCTACTGCGAATAGATTTACTACATTTCCCTCCTGGGGGCTGGGGGTAAAAGCAAAAATGGAGAGCTTTCCTGAAACACTCACAACATCAAATGCTATCAGGTGCAGCCTGATAAAGATGAGAATATCCTCAGCACACATCCTACACAAATAACCATTTTGGAATAAATTTCTCAATCCCTCTAAACAAAAACAATTCTACTTTGAAAATATTTAGCTCATTCTGAAGCTAGCATAATTTTAACAGTGAACACAGTAAGTTGTATTCTTTTTCCTCCACAGATACCACAATGGCATCAGTTGCTGAGAGTGCCAGGAAATTCCCACAGTCAGGATCTGCCACCAGTAGTAAATCCCTAAAATTCATGCAAGTGGTTATATTTACACTGCTGATGTTGAGGAAAAAATCTCACCCAGCACTTTTATACTTACATAATTTAAAAAAGTGGCCACGCGATTCCCAGTCCCTAACCGCTTGAAAACATCTGGTTCATCTTTCTATAAAAAGAAAGTAAACTACAAACTTCAAGCACGCAGCGAAAGTCACAGAGGTACTTACATAGTTAAGAAATGTTGCTAGCCTATTTCCTTCCGTTTTGACTGTGCTGTCAAAGGGCCGCTGAAACAAACAACAACTTTAACCCAACTTCTGAAGTGGAATGCGTTTCTAGCACTGGAAAGAGAATGTGCAGCCCAATCCCTACGCATGTATATTTGGAGTCCCAGTAAGTTCAATGGGACAGACAGTCAAGCATGTAGGTACAGGACTGCAGCCTTAAAGGCTTAAGCTAAACAGCTTGATACAAGATGCATTAACATAGCATTACAATGGCAGCAAACTTTATCTAGCCAAGCTATGGTTATTTAAATACATACATCACAAACCCTGGGGAGGTGTTCTTTTATTTTATTGGGGATTTATTTTCAGTGATGATGCTATGCACACAGGAACTTTCCTATCATAGGAATTGGGGTTCCCAGGTGTCTTCTTGTGTCACCACAATTGACATATCTATTAGACCCACCCCACTCCCACCTAAATTTGACTTTCACACACTGCTAGAGATGCCAACCTCCGGAAGGGGGGGGGCTGGCAATATCAAAGAAGTACAATCTCCTATGCTTCTGAACAGAACAATCCCTGCACTCTGGGCTGGTTGTTTGCTCTTCCTCAGGGAAAAGGTGCCTGAGATGGATTCAAAAGGCTGTGGCCAAAGCCTGAGCAAGGGGGCTAAAGCTTTCTGGGTAGGATGAGGTGTCCTCCCTCCACCAAAAGCCTAGAGCCCGGCCACAGCTTCTTCCTCCTCACCTTCCTGCAGTGTAATCTTGCAGAAGCCAGCCCTGCTCCTGACTGGGAATATGCACCAGATGGACTGCCAGCTAATCATAAGAACATAAGAGAGGCCACGATGGATCACTCCAGCCCTCCGTGTGACACAGTCACCAAATCCCAGGGAACTTCAAGGCCTTTTGTGTTACCAGCAGGATCAGAACTGAAGAAGTCCTCCCACTGTTGTCCCCCAAGCACCAAGAATAATACCATCACTGTCCCAGTCATAAGGGGAAAAAAGGCGCCAGGATGGATCAGGCCAATGTCCTATTCAGTCCACTAATCTGTGTCGCACAGCAGCCAAATCTTGAAGGCCATCAAGAGCCTTTGCACCACACAGGGAAGGCCATGTGAATTACAACTCTTCCAATAGCGCATGACTTCCGGAAGTGTGTCCAGCTGACATCACTTCGGGGGGTCCTCAAAACCAGAAGAATACTTCAGGGGGTCCTCCATGGTCAAAAGGTTGAAAAACACTGCTCTAATGTGTTGAAACAAAAATAATGATTCTTGCTGAGACAATGCTGTCTTTCTAGATTAATGAGAAGTTAAGGTCACAAAATTCCAGAAACCGTCATTATTGTATCAGGTCACATTAGAGAGAATTTTAACTATCTTCCCTCACAAAATACTACAACTGAGTGTGAGGGGAAAGATAACAGGAAAGAAATAAAAGGAAAATAAATGATGAGGTACAGGGAGAACTGTGAGGGCACTATGGTATGCATACAGAAAAGGGGGTGCAAGGAGATGTAAGAAATTGATAGTTGAGGTGCAGAGGGACCTCTACGGTAGATGAAAGTGTAAACGATAGGTGCAAAAACACAAAAGAAAAACAGAATAGAAATGTCTGAGAACAGAGACCTCTGTAATGAAGCAAGAAGCAGGAAGTGCTATGGGGTGAAGTAGGGAAAACAAGGGATTTCATTGCAGAATGGGACAGCAGAGAATCAGAATTCAAGAAAATAGATACCAAGCTTGTGGGATGTGGAGTCAGGATGGGGCAAAAGCACTACAGAGTATAGAGATATATTACAGAAAGATTAGGATTTGGAGTTAACATAGTGATGTGGCCCTCTTGTGTTTGTAAAAATGTATAATGGCCTGAAGAAGGATGCATTTTGCATACCCCAGCTATAGGAGAATGTGAAATAGGCACATATTAAAACAATTCAACTGCCCCCAAAAGCTATTCAAGTCAACTGCCAAAGAACCATTGTGGACATTTTAATTACTGTAAAGCAACAGTTTACAGCAATTCTAGTTTTAATCTGTGTTGCATACAGAGCCTGGAGGACCCATCCAAATCCATAATAAATCCAACTGTTGATTTCCCATATCCTTGGCAGTTAACCATCAGTTAGATTCCAAGTGCAACACTTCCCCAGACAAAGAGGGTGGATCTTGCTGCTTGTTTTTGAATCCTGACTTTGTTATGTTAATCTTCTTGAATACAAAGGCTTTAAATGCATGCTGATTTGTTTCCAAATTAAATTGCCCTGTTTGGATGGCACTCTATTCTAATTTTCCGCTTGTGAAAAAAAGGTATTCTTTTTCCATGAAGGAGTACAGGAAAAGGGGAACTGAACATGTTGCCTGAACAAGGCCAACACAGCTGCAGCAACAACAGAATAAGAAAAAGGTGATGCTAGACTGAGAGGGTTAGCTCAGAAATGTTGGATAACACAAATAAAATTTGCTTCGCCTGAGCTTTTTTTTTTTTTTTTAATCCAGTACTAGCTAAGATTCCTGCTAAGATTTTGAGTAAGCTACCAAGATCATAGATATAGATCGCCTTTAATGGCATACAATTTAAGATAATAAAACCTAATAAAGTGTATCTGAAGAAAAGAGCATTAAATGCAAATGCTTGGGCTGTTTTTGAAAAGAAGAATGTTGCAAGGTTATCTTTGAAAATTAAAACATAAGAGGCTGGGCATGCAATCCTAAACACCCTGAATGAACTTAGAAGCGTGTAACACTGTTTATGTGAGTTCCTGATGGATGGATACAGATATTCAGATAAGCCATTTAAGATCCTCATCTCAAGCACTGATTCTTCTGCCCGTCTATAAAAGGTGGGCACCAACTATGGATGGGCCATTCTCAGGAGTGACACCTCCCCTATGGAATGTCTTCAACCCTAGAAGTTGGCTCCTACCTACAATTACAGGTGATTAGGTGTCACACCAAAATGTTTTTGTTCACTCAAGCTTTAAAATTAAATTTATCTCCTTCCCCATTTTTAACCTGCCTATTACAGTAGTCACTACTGTGTTCTGTTTTTATACCAGTTTTATAATACTGGTCCACGAGATAATAAAGGTTGGCTTTATTCCTAATGTTTTAAATATTTTAAATTTTATTTTAAATAGTTCCCCCATTTTATTTTAAATAGTCTACTGCACAAAAAGCTGGTGTTCCATAACAGTGGCCACAGTTACCATATCTTCTATGTAAAGCCACCTAGATCATTTAATCTTGGAGCTGCAAAGTGGTCCCACTTGAGTCAAGAACCTTGCATGTCATCTGATCTTTTTCAGGCTCAAATATGACAAGGGACACAAGACTATCACCAACCCACTTCATCACATTCTTGAATTTCTTTGGGTTCACTCCACTTCATCAGCTACCACTTGTATGGGATAGAAAACCTTTGAGTGCTATGATGTCATAACACAAAACTTCTATGCCTATTATAGATTAACTAGGAACCAAGCCCATTGCATTCAGGAATATAACAGGCGCTAGACTGGGGGGGGGGGGAGGGAAGAACCCTGTGGACGGCCTCCCCCTTCCCCCAGGGCCTGGAAAGGCTGCAGGCAGTTGTTTGGGAACTCACTGGCAGGGCAGCTCTCATGCAGCAGGGATCTGCAGCCTCTGAGTGGGTGTTAAGCTGAGTGGTACTGTCATGAGAAACGCTCCTCCTCCAAGCCCTTAACAGAAATATATTATGTAGAACAGATTGTATACACAGCTATCTATGTGATTTCAAGATGATGGAAGCCACTCTAAGCCAGCCTATATAAATATTGGGGAAACATAGTGGGAAAGATGTGTTTGATGGCAGCCAACCTGTTCTGGTAATTTTAAGATGACTGTATGTTTTGAGATAATCAAACCATCCATCACCAAGGGTATTTCTTAACAATTATACTTTGGTACTCATTAGAATAGCCAGAACACTCCAAATAATTGGAAGTATGTTAGACAGAATTTCTGTGGAGCACTGCAATATGTCAGCTATGGCTAATGTGTGGTCTTTCAAAGGACATGCATTCAATCCCACCAACAACCAATGGCATGATGTTTCAGTGGCAACTTCCTAAACAAAACTTCCCATTATGCTGATAGTTGACCATAGCTCATATTGTCACCATTAACCTACAGAAATGCAAAAGAAGTTTGATACTGAGGTACTTACCCTTGAAAAGTCAAAATGTGGCTCATATTGTCCTCCCATGCCATAATTAGCAACCTAACATGTTGAGAAAATGATAATGCTTTCAATAAAATAAATGTCATTCGAATATTTGTTCTGTAGATTTTTTAAAAAACCCAACTAAATCAAGTGAAACCAACTTCAGCACATTTTTGTCTTGGATGGATTTCAACAGCAGCAACGTGAGAAGGCATGACCTCCACCTGTCAGCATACCAGAAGTTCCCAATTGTGCAATGTACTCCAGACTTTTACCACTTAATATTTTGGACCTCTTCTACACTGACAGATGCTAGCAACTTCTTTAATAACCAGTACTTATATACACTGATCTAAAATGAACTCATCAGATTAAAAAGCAAATATGGCAGCACTTCTAATTAAAAAGGACGATGAGAGGGGGAGCATGACATAAAATTTTATACAAGATTCCGAGGAACTATTTTCAAGTCAGGTCAAGCATGCATGAATATGAAAATCAGTTCTGTGTGATGGCACGCCATGCAACACCTGCAATGGTACATAACCAGTTGCCCCACTAAGCAAATCAGGAAGCCATCCTTATGCTGGAGAAAGGCTTCCAAGGTTGGGGGAAGTTCCTCCGTCCAAAAGGAGGATATAGATTTGAAAATATTTTGACAAATTCTTTCCATGACAATTATGTGGATATTCCCCTTGTTGTTGTTAGGTGCGAAGTCAAGTCTGACCCATCGCGACCCCATGGACAATGATCCTCCAGGCCTTCCTGTCCTCTACCATTCCCCGGAGTCCATTTAAGTTTGCACCGACTACTTCAGTGGCTCCATCCAGCCACCTCATTCTCTGTCGTCCCCTTCTTCTTTTGCCTTCAATCGCTCCCAGCATTAGGCTCTTCTCCAGGGAGTCCTTCCTTCTCATGAGGTGGCCAAAGTATTTCAGTTTCATCTTCAGGATCTGGCCTTCTAAGGAGCAGTCAGGGCTGATCTCTAGGACTGACCGGTTTGTTCGCCTGCAGTCCAAAGGACTCGCAAGAGTCTTCTCCAGCACCAGAGTTCAAAAGCCTCAATTCTTTGACGCTCAGTCTTCCTTATGGTCCAACTTTGATAGCCATACATTGCAACTGGGAAGACCATAGCCTTGACTAGATGCACTTTTGTTGGCAGGGTGATGTCTCTGCTTTTTAGGATTTGCCATAGCTTTCCTCCCCAGGAGGAATAATTATAAGATGTGAATAATTATATCAAACAATACATGAAAGTGGCTTTGAGCCACTGAAGCCACTACATGAAGCACTGCTATATGGAAGTTGCTTGCCCATACTCTTTGGCAGCATTAATATATCACTTGTCTATGACTGGTAAATCTGCAGTGCTCATGACCATTTTCTCTTTAATTCCAGTTCAGAACACCAGTCTGAGAGGGAGAAATGAACTCCCATTTGCCCAGGTCCCTGCGTTCAGTTGCCACAGCCAACTGATCCAGCAGAAGGCTTGTTAAAACATGAAGCTTTCAATCTGTTATCCATGTGCAAGGGAAAGATTAGGGGAAAGTTGCATTTGTGTCAATATCTGAATGAACCCTCAGGACTGCCTAAATGAGTGGCATATCAATAAATTTTCAAACCAGGAGTGGATTCAACAGGACAGGACACTGATATGGAACCCCCAAGGCTGTACTGCTCGTAATGCGCCTCAGCACTGACCTGCAGTAATTCAGCTGTTTTCGCTGTTAACCCTGTGATGTGTTCCATTCGACTATTCACCTTGGCAACAACAGGATCATCTTCCTCTTCTAGCCACGCACTTGCAGAAAAGAAAATTTTCATCCATGAATTAGAAAATCATATCCAGTAATTGTAAAACACAAACTGAGAACACTTTAGGGACCAGGAAGATGGCAGGAACCAATACATTGTTTCTCTGAGTTTTAGCCTTCTTATAATTCCAGCTTTTTAAATTTTGCATATTTCTAGCAATTCTGTAATTGCAAAACATTAAAAAATTGCAAAATATAAAAATATAAAAACATAGAATTTGCAAATAGTTTTAATTTATGCATAAAACAGTTTTTATTCCTAGAATCCTTACCTTTTAGATACCCTATAGCTGGCTACAGTTAATACACCAGTTTTGGGATCACGCACTGTAGCTCTTGCCAGCTGTGGACAATGAAACATAAAGATTTAATAATTGAAGTATTACTGAAAGTATGTTACAGAGCATGGGTTCACATCATAACCTCCATTTTCAAGCATATATGACACAGTGATGTTGCGAAACAACTAGAAATTTATTCTGCACACTGGTGCAGAATTCCATGGCAAACAAAATTTAACTCATATGAACTCGGATTCCATCAAAAGCTACATAAATAAAGCAGTAATATCTGAGCAGTAATATCAGGGCTCTCTCAGTCTCACCTATCTCACAGGGTGTCTGTCTTGGGGAGAGGAAAGGGAAGGTTATTGTAAGCTGCTTTGAGACTCCTTCTGATAGAGAAAAAGCAGCAACCAACTCTTCTAAATCACATCACCTAAGAACCAGATTCTAAAACAAAGACTTCCAGCTGTCCTGAAATCTTCTGAACTCATCTTGCTTCAGTGCAATCTGACATGAGTGGTAAATAGAAAATGCCCGTATGTTAGGATGTTCTCATATTTTACAATGACCAATCTGGAGCAATGTACAAGCACACAGTGAATTAGCAGACACAACACATGGGAACACATATTATGCCTGTGTCAGTTCACCATGCAGACTACTTCTGGTTTGGACAAGAGCTTAAATAAGATAAACATGGGTAGTGCAATGACAACATATCAAATATGTGCACCTCCTGTTCAAGGCACTTGGCACTTGCAGCATGTTCTGTACTGGTACTCCAAATGCTGTATGACAGGTGTGGCTCAGCTCTCCAGATGTCCATGCACTACAGTTACCATGAGCCCCTGCCAGCACAGAGCTCATGGTAACTATAGTCCATGGACATTTGGAGAGCCACAGACTGGCCACCCCTGCTGCAGGATTTGCTCTCTGGGTTCATCCTAAAGAGCTAGTGTATTTAACATTACAAAGAGAAATATTCCGGATATGGTCGCAAAAATATTTTAATAGAGGATGTTTATATATAAAATATCATGCATTTGTTATAGAGCAGTGCTGTAATATTAAAGGTAAAGGTAAAGGTATCCCCTGTGCAAGCACCGAGTCATGTCTGACGCCCTCTAGCGTTTTCATGGCAGACTCAATACGGGGTGGTTTGCCAGTGCCTTCCCCAATCATTACCGTTTACCCCCCAGCAAGCTGGGTACTCATTTTACCGACCTCAGAAGGATGGAAGACTGAGTCAACCTTGAGCCGGCTGCTGGGATTGAACTCCCAGCCTCATGGGCAGACAGCTTCAGATAGCATTTCTGCTGCCTTACCACCCTGTGCCACAAGAGGCTCTTGCTCTAATATTAGTCCTGGAGAAAAATCAGTTTTACTGGAGCAAACAACGCATTTGAGTTTTGTACAATGTTTTAGGCAAAACTTCAATGTGTGCACTTGCTCATGTCCCCAATTAACATGCATGAAGAATATAAATCAGGCAACTGATACACCCATACACCGATTCCCATCTCTTTATGTTTAAATATTAGATTTGATATAAAACTAGGCATAGACAGGCACTAGGGTCAGAGGGGAGAAAATCTTGCAGTCTGGCAGAAGAACCATAAAACCTGCAGTCAAGGGCTTTTGAAACACTTTACATTGGCTTCACATAATGGAATGCAGCTGCCTTTTGTCTCAGTTTCTTGACCAGCATGCACCATGCAAAGTTGCTGTACTGATGAATAAACCTCGTTAGCTACTATATCTATACTGCCTCACCCATTCAGTCATCTTATCAGTTTCTGATATGTAGAGGCACAGGAGCAAAAATACCAAAAAGAGTTGCAAGGTGTGTGCAATTTGATTTGGGTCAGAATGATTCATCATATCAAAATCACAAGATGTCATAGTCCCATTGTATATGGCACTGGTCAGACCACACCTGGAGTACTGTGTGCAGTTCTGGAGGCCTCACTTCAAGAAGGACGTACATAAAATTGAAAGGGTACAGAGGAGAGCGATGAGGATGATCTGGGGCCAAGGGACCAAGCCCTATGAAGATAGGTTGAGGGACTTGGGAATGTTCAGCCTAGAGAATAGGAGGTTGAGAGGGGACATGATAGCCCTCTAAGTATTTGAAAGACTGTCATTTGGAGGAGGGCAGGATGCTGTTCCCATTGGCTGCAGAGGAGAGGACACGCAGTAATGGGTTTAAACTACAAGTACAACGATATACGCTAGATATCAGGGGGGAAATTTTCACAGTCAGAATAGTTCAGCAGTGGAATAGGCTGCCTAAGGAGGTGGTGAACTCCCCCTCACTGGCAGTCTTCAAGCAAAGGTTGGATACACACTTTTCTTGGATGATTTAGGATGCTTTGGGCTGATCCTGCGTTGAGCAGAGGGTTGGACTAGATGGCCTGTATGGCCCCTTCCAACTCTATGATTCTATGATTATCCTAGAAAACTGGGGGAAAGGCCTGAGCTGGACAGCCCAGGCAAGCCCAATCACATCAGAGCTCAGAAGCTAAGTAGGGCCAATCCTGGCTACTATTTGGATGGGAGACCACCAAGGAACACTAGGGTCATGGTGTGGAGACAGGCAGTGGCAAAGCACCTTTGGATGTCTCTTGCCTGGCTGCCAGACCAATCCTAGAATCTCTTTCTCTATGCTGCGCACGTGCCATATGATAAATCAATAATACTGGAAGGAAGGATCCCTGGTGTTTCCAATACACACACACACACAAAATATAGTTTGCTAGTAAAACAGAGGTCAGAATTTACTTAGAATGTCAGTCTCTGGATCCATTAGCACTAGATGAAATGAGAATGCACAGATTGAAATATTCCTGTTAGCATTCTGAACTTCTCATTATGGCTGCCTCACCATATGGTTTATTTTTTCTATGAGCTTTTGTTATCCTAAACAAATAAGAATTAAAATGCACTGGCATATTAATTAGTATTTTTGAATGTTACTACATCAGCAATCCCATCCTACTGTTTACTGCATGTTAGAGCTGGCAAAATCGGAAGAGTGCACATGGTGACTGGAAAATAAAATTCTTTCCCAACCCTATCAGTTATTTCTTTGGCAGAGACACAATATGTTTTATAGAACTGATGCAATTCACAGCCATGCAGCAAAATTTATTTCATTATGAATCTTCTTCTTAGCTCATTTAGTAAAACAATACATTGTAAGCAAAAGTTTCCTTGAACTTAGTGTTTCTCCTGCCTGGGGCTGTATCACCACCGTTTCAAAGTATCATTTTTTGGTACAATCAACAGAAGCTGGCATAGCATAATTCTTTTGCTTGCTTTACATCAATCTCTAAAGGAACTTCATCCAGTTATTTTCAGACCTGTTGCACACTTTTCAATGATCCATCTCCAAAAAGGATCTCTTACCAAACTCAAGTATGCATCCATTTCAAACCTTACATGACTTCAGGTTAAAATACCGCCCTTTGTAGTGGTGATATTAACTGTACAAAGCACTCACTTTGAATAACATGAAATGAAAGAATTCATGCTGCTGCTTTTATACTGTCCCAAACAGTTTGAACACGAAGCACAGCTTTTTTAAAAGTATGAGGTAATTGTAAAGCATTATAAAAATGTCTGAATTAATAAGGGTAAAAAATATGAGGCAAACAAAAAAATTCAGTCAAAGAATTGGCTGACAAACAGAAAGCAATGACTTCATGACTTCAGAAATACCCTGAATCACCTTCATATTTTTCATGTTCTTTTAAAAGGTTTCTCTCCCATTCCCAACATTTCCTCCATCATTCATTCAGTGCTAAGTGCAGAGAAATTCTATTGAAACTGAAGTACTGTATTTCTTTGTATGTAAGCTCCATGAACACCAACTCATATAATCATGTTTTCAGTAAATGATAGAACGTCAGCTGCCCTGTACTGTACCTGGATAACATGAGACCAAAGAGGAGGAGGAGGAGGAGGAGGAGGAGGAAGAGCTGTTTTTTTTGTACCCCTCTTTTAACTACCCAGAGGAGTCTCAAAGTGGCCTACCCTTCCTCTCCCCATAACAGGCCACTCTGTGAGATAGGTGAGGCTGAGTGAGCTCTGACAGAACTATGACTAGCTTAAAGTCACCCAGCTGGCTGTATGGGAAGGAGTGGGGAATCAAACCCAATTGCCCAGATTAGAGGCTGCTACACCACTACACCAAGCAGTTTGAATGCATGTGAAATCTGGCACAAAAATCAATGGCCTTTAAAAACTATGCAAGGGAGCTCAGCACGCAAAGTACTGTAATAAAGGTATTTTATAAGAATGATTGGGGAGAAAGAGAAAAGGTCAAAATGAAAAGGTTCATTATAACATGGTCCCATTAAAATATTTTAGTTTTTTGCTAGGCTGTACAAATTATAATGAATAAAACATTCAAGTATACACATTAGTCTAAGACCTTGCATTACTTTATGTAGTTTCAAAAGGAAAAATTGAGATTGACAGGCCTAGCAGAGATGCTAACCTCTATGCCTATTTGGAAGCCAGTGTTTCCACAGTCAGTGTGACATTCTAAAGTAAGGGTATCTAGGATTGCAGATGCAACCACAGTTCCTCATGACAGATGGCAGCACTGGGACTGATACAGACCTTGTGCTGTACGAAAACAAAAGAGGAGGAGGAGGAGGAGGTCAGCTGGAAAGAGTGTCCATCCAGCATGAATACTTCACTGTGTCGGAATCCCCTGATTACTGCCATAATATATTCTGGTTTAGCCCTAGTGTAGCCATGTTGTCTGTCTGTTCTCTAACCCTGAACTGTCTGCTAATCTGCCAGCAAAGTAACAAGTGCTGTTATCACTGCAAGTAGTAACTCTGGGTGCTCAAAGGCCAGGAGTAGGCATGTTATTATTACTGGACGCCTTCCCGGACGGCACCAGGACATGAAGAGCTTATTGTGTGTGTGTGTGTGTGTGTGTGTGTGAACATCTTTGGGCAGGAAGGTTTGGGGGATAAGAGCTGCATTTTGAATTGACAAGTCATTTTCAGCTTTAAACATCCTGGATAGATCCGCTTTGAAATAAACGCTTGCTTGCAAAAGAAGCTGTTGTTTTCGAGTCTGTCATCCTGACACACTTGCAAAGAATTTTGCCAATGGCTCTGGGGGAATTGAATTCTAGTGTAGTCTAGAGCAGTGGTCCGCAACCTTTTTAAGCTTGCAGCCCGTTGCCAAGGGGTGGGGGGAGACAGCGACCCGGCGACCCTGCAAAAACGCTCATGTGCGGACCCGCCGCACATGTGCATTTGTGCATGGCAGCGACGCAAACGCACATGCGTGGCAGTTTCGTGCATGCACACATACTGGACCCGCCGCACATGCACATTTGCGTATGGTGGTGGCATGCACAAAACTGTCGTGTATGTATGTTTCTGCTTCCACCATGCGTGAGCATGCATGCGCGGCGGGTGCACACATGCACATTTGCACCACCTGCATGCCGGCGGTCGCGTTTCCCTCTCCCCCCTCCCACAGCAAGAAGCTTGCCGGGCCATGAGCTAATTGGCCATTTCAGCGGCCGATTTGCTTGCAACCTGGCAAGCTTCTCGCTGCAGGGGGGGTGGGAAGAGGGAGCCGCAGCCCGCTGCCGAGGCTCTCGGGGCCTGGCACTGGTCCGCAGACTGGAGGTTGATGACCCCCAGTCTAGAGCTCCTGTGCTGACTTTCAAAAGAGGGCTCATGACTACATAAAGCCTGGTTAAACACTATGACTCAACTACTCCCAACTTAAGTTTTCAGATAGATTGTCTCCACATGTATTGTTGCAGTCAAGAGTTAGCTTGGTTGGCCCTTACATATTTAAGCACCAAATTCCATATTTTCATTAATTAACATGTCCCACTAACCAAATGAAAGGCTGACACAGCATCTTCTCTTTGGAGACCTGGAATACTTACTTTCGGTTTTGCCAACTCTTTAATCTTCTCTATTTCTTCATCTGATAAGACATTATAGTATCTGACAATGTGTGGACTGTCCCATTCATCCTCTTCTTTAAATGGTGCTATAATCAGGTTGGGATTTGTGTTTCCATTGTGGTACCTGCAGAACAGCCTCTTTTGTCTTCGAGGTGTCTGAGTACAAATCCAGAAGAAAAGGTGACAGTTTAAAAACACAAAACTTTACTTAAATGTGCAGATATTGGCAGCATAACCTTTCTCTGGGTGCCCCCCCCGAACTATGGCATCACCCTGCACAAGGTGAGAAAGGGCCTTCCCTGCTTTTCACAAACTGTTCCATTCCAACAAGCAAGGGGGGTTGTTGCTTTTGTTTTTATGTATGTCTCTAATTTTTAAGCAATTGGCTATTTAAAAAAAACTTTTTAAGCAATGTTTTTTTTTTTTTTTAGTGAGCTGTAGTGCTTTCAGGTAATGCTAGATTCAGGAGGGTAGCCACTTTGGCCTGAACCATCAGAACAAAGTTTGGGTCCAGTGGCACCTTTTAGAACAACACAGCTTTACACTGGGCATAAGTTTTCATGTACCAACTTAGTTCTTCAGATGCATCAGAGGAGGTATGTGTGAACACTAAAGCTTATACCCAGAGTGAAACTTTGTTGGCCTTAAAGGTGCCACTGGACTCAAACTTTATTCAGAAAATGCTGCTTACTTTTGTGACAGTTTCTGATCATGTGTTTTAAGATATATTTCGAAAGCTGTTTCAAGTATACTGTGAATCAGGATGTCTGTTTTGGAAACAAATAATTTCTGGCAGAGAGGCAGACAAAGATAGTTCTACTGTCTTCGCTGGAGCAAACCTGAGCTTCATGTATCCTTATTTCCATGAGGCAGCATATCAACAAGTTCCTGTAATGCAGTATGGCCTCGAGGAATGCATTTCCACAGTAAATAGTTATTTTTTTACCCATCTTCTTTACTCTCTCACCATTTTCACACCTTCTCCTCTGCAGAGGGCCTCATAGATCTCACGTTCTGGCAGATAGTCCTGAGGCCTTTCATACATCCCACCTTGGGGGGCTGCTTCCGTTGCGTCTGAGGTCTCATTTAACACCTGGTGCTCTTTTTCTCTTTCCAGTAGTGTCTCAAAGTACCGCATGTTGCTGCCTGCTCTTTCGTGACTGGGATCTTGGTTGGAAAGAAAGGTAAAAAGAAGTACAATTACATTATCTAATTACCTTATCAGAGGGAACCTCCAATTTTACATTACCCCAGTTACTTTGCACAAGAATTCCTTCTATGCTTCTCAAACAAGCTTGAAGTAAATTTAAATAACTATTTGAGAACAGATTACAGATAAGAAATGGAATATTAATAATATGATCCATGCTTCACTTATACACTGCACCTTTCTACCTTAAAAGAAACACCAGTTAAAGAGGAAAATAAGTATTCACTTTGTGTTATGAGTTAGCCCAAGAACATTCCAACCAAACCATGGAATAAGAAAAGTCTTACCTTTTCTGGAAAAAATGCTATTTGTCAACCATACATATGGTAGAGGAGAGTGAGAAGATGGTTAAGAACATTCTGAATACCACTTCTACAAGAGGCTTCAGAAATGGATTTTTTTTGTTAAATACATGTCTCCGTCAGTTCTTTAATAAGACCTTAGCAACTGCACTGAAAAATTACACTGACAAGAAGTTTCCAACATTACAAATGGAACCATTTTTTGTCTGCAGTGTTGACATAATTGATCCTTGACACAAATGGAAGGAAAGATTGTTCCACACTGGGATAAAATTAACTCTAATGTAAGAGATGAAATGTATTGACTGCTGCCAGAATTTAAATAGAAAAAGTACTCTGAATTATTTGGTATAATGAAAGGAGTGCCAAGTAATTTAGTTAAAAACAGCCTGCATATGAATGGTCAGCAGGTCGTTTCTCCTACTGTTGGAGAAAACTTCAACTCCTTAGTGGTTATAGCAGTACCTTTATATCATAGCCTCAACATTTTTCTTTACGTTCTTTTTTTAAAGCCCACCTGGGCCGCCTTTGTTTTCGGATACACATTTATAGAAATGGTGGAAGAAAACTGAACTGGGAATTACTGTGGCCCATACTGCACAGATTCATTGTAGCAGGAGTGTGTTATGCACAACGTCGTACACAATCTGCCACACTCCTGAAACAGTCCCGCTTGAAGCGCTTTGTTGTAGCGCTTCCAGGGAAATCCCAAAAAGTGGATTCACCCTCTGGAAAGCGCTACACTCTTGCAACCAATCTGGAACACTAGTGAAAAAGTTCTGTGCGTTCCCATTGTTGCAGTTTCAGCAAAGTCCCTCCCCCTGGCTCTCTCCTCTGATCTTCCGGCGAAGCGATTGCCATTTTTTTTTCTCGGAGCGAGCGGAGAGCAACGAACCGGCAAGCCTTCATTCACCCAGTGAGGCTTCCCCGGCTGCAGTCCCTCCACAGAGCTGTTTTAAGTCACCGAGCACCACACAGCCCCGTTTGCTGGTTCCCTTTATTTTCAGCCGAAAATCACGCCCATGCCCGGGGGGGGGATTTTTTTTTTCACTCGGGGGGAGCGTGGCAACGATGAAACGGCAGCTCACACGCCACCTGCCAGCTAGATGGGTCTCTCTGTTGCAACGAATCAACACAGATTCATTGCAGCGTGTTTTTTTTTTTAAACCTGCCTTAAAGGGAAAGGGGCTTTTCGGGAGCATGATAACGGCCGCCCATTGGCTGCTTGTTTGATTGATGGCCAGGGGCGGGACAAAGCTCGGCAAATATCGCTTCCTGGATAGCGATTTTTGCCGAGACCGGAATCCTGTGGGAAACGATTGAAATGCAACTGGATTCCACTACAAAGGCAGGTATGCATAACGACGAATTCCACTATTTTAAATTGCGTTTTTTCTTTCCGTGATCAATTTGCAACATTGATCCTGGTGCGGAATGGGCATGTGTCTTTCAGGAGCAACGAATCTTTGAAATTAAGTTAGGGGTGATGCACGAGGCATAACCTTACCATTCGGACAGGGCTGATATGTATCTTTTCCCCACCCAATGAGACACTTACTTCATCTAATGAAAGCTACTCATTCTCAGAACATATGGGGAAAGGAGGGTTAGCTAGGGATATGAGAAGTGCACACAAGCACATCTCTCTGTTACATTTTTCTCATGTCAGGATAGCACAAAGTTTTTGCCTTCTCTGTTATACTCCCAGAACCACCCTGCATGGTAACTGAAAGAGCAGCCTTCCCTCCCCCCCCCCCCCGCAAAATCCCCTCATCTTGCTTCCTGTACATATCACCGCATGTGTGCAGGAAGGGCTCTATTGCCAAGCAATGCCCACTGAGTGAGAGAAGAGCTACCAAAAGGGTCATATTAACCACGTATACTAATCTGATGCTGAGATCCTATAGTGCAGAACCTGCTTTCATGCTGTTTTGTGCACATATAAATTGGTTGTAAGCTGCTTTGAGGCTCCTTTGGGTAGTGAAAAGTGGAGTATAAAAGAAAAACCCAGCTCCTCTTATTATTATTGTTGTTGTTATTATCATACATTAGAATGCAAGCCTGTTGTTAGCCCAGGTCCAATTAGTGAGGACTCATCTAAGGAAGACTCTGGCCAGGAACTCCCAGCTTCACTCAAGCCTCAGCTAGATGAGAGCTTAGCTCAGCCAGATGCAAAACAGGTGGAGAGCTCTGACCATCAGAAAGAAACTGAGCCGCAGACAAACCAAGGCTTAGACTCCAAAGTTGTTGCAGAAGCTTCTCATTCCTTTGTCCAGTCTCCAAATTCTGCTAGCCCCCACCTCCGCTCACCTGAGCCAATTAACCAATGCAGGCTATCATGTGCCCGATGATAGCTTCAGTCTAAAAGGCACCATGCCAGATTAGCAAGATGGTTGCTGTCTGCAGAAGTCTGTAAATAATCACAACATGAGGACTGAGAGGCTACTGGTGACTTACATTACCCTGGGGCTAAGAAGCTTCTGATACAGATGCAACTTTGCAACTGCCTGGGACCAGCTCCTTCTGCCAATATTCCTGAACTGCCTGAATGAATCCTTGACTCACCCAACGGTCTGACTCTGCATTCCATTTATCCATTCAGCATTTTCTCTTGGACACTGAGTTTTTGCCTGCCTTCAAGTCAGCCTGTTGCTTCCAGCAATGGGCTGAAACCTGAACCCAGCACAAAGCCACTGACCCAAACCAAAGGCACAATCACTTGCATAGTGGATTGGTCTAAGAGCTAGGGGTCTAATAGGGGTCAAGTATTAGAAGGACAGGATGTTAGGGGGGGATGAGAGGTCTGTGGGTCCCTCTCATATAACCTTCCAGTCTCCTGTCTTTCCTTAAGACAGGAGCCAGTTTGGTGTAGTGGTTAGGAGTGCGGACTTCTAATCTGGCATGCCAGGTTCGATTCTGCGCTCCTCCACATGCAACCAGCTAGGTGACCTTGGGCTTGCCACGGCACTGATAAAACTGTTCTGACTGAGCAGTGATATCAGGGCTCTCTCAGCCTCACCCACCTCACAGGGTGTCTGTTGTGGGGAGAGGAAAGGGAAGGTGACTGTAAGCTGCTTCGGGTAGAGAAAAGCAGCATATAAGAACCAACTCTTCTTCTTTAGTCTTACAAGTCCCTTTGTCCTGAATCCAAGTAACTTGCACAGGGTAGCAAAGGAGATATGCAAGTGGAGGTTGCCCGGTCTCCCTGGCAAGGGACCGGGGGGTGGGGTGTAAGGGCTACCAATTCCAGGTTGGGGAACTCCAGGAGATTTAGGGAGGACAAGAACCTCAGGGGGGCACAGTGCCATAGAGTACACCCTCCAAAGCAGCCATTTTCTCCAGGGAAACCAATCTCAACAGTCTAGAGATGACCTGTAATTCCAGTTCCCACCTGGAGGCTGGCATCCCAATGTGAGGAACTCAAACCTCATATACTCTTTAGCATATGACTGAACACCCAGCATGCATGACTGCATTTGGGCATAGGCAAGGGGAAGACATATAAAAGGGATCTACTGAGTTCAATCAGAATCTTCTGCACTGCATCAGCACTCCAGATGGATCTTGCTTTACTGATTTATTGTTCTACTAGTAATCAAGCCCGCTGCAGCTAAATGCAGCGGGCGCTAGGGACTCACTGTGGGTGGGTGCTCCGTCGGCGGTGTTCTTCCGGCGGCGGCGGCGGTCCGATGGGGCGGTGGCTGCCCTGGGCGGCGTTCTTTCGGCGGCGGCGGCCTGATGCGGCGAGAGGCGCAAAGCGCCTCTTGCCGCGTCAGGCCGCCAGGCAGGGAGCCCCCGGACGGCGGCCTGACGCGGCGAGAGGCGTCAGGCCGGGAGCAGCAGTTGCTGGGGCTGGGAAGCCCACCTCTTCTGCTGCTGCTGTTAAAACGGCGCAGGCCAGGGAGGCAGGGCGGCGCTGCCGTTCCAGAGCCAGCGTCTTTCATCCCGACATGCCCTCGGGAGGCTTGAACCCGCTTTCTCTTCGCGGGGTTGCAGGCGCCCAGCCCTCCGCGGCGCTTCCTTCTGGCCTCGGCTGCCAGCCATCGCGGGCAATTCAGAGCCCCGCCATCTCTGCCTGCAAGAGCGCCCCCTCCCCGCCCCGAAGCCCACCTTCCCGGAGCAAGCGAGCCCAGGCCACCTTCCAGCCACGCCTTTCCCCCAAGGGACACGCAGGAGGGCAGGGACGCCCACTTGACACCCCCTTGACACCCCCACCCCCGTCTCTTGGCGCGACGCGACGCTTCCTCCTCCCCCCCCTTCAAAGGCTCCAGCACTTGAGCACGCCAAGGGAAGGGGGGGGCAGACGACGGACGTGCTTACCCAGCAACTCTCTGGGAACGTCGGAGCTCTCGTCAGTCATCGTAGCCCTTTGGCTGGGGGTTTTTTGGCCGTGCTCGGCTGCACGGGCGGGTGTGTTGGTTGCTGGTGACAACGATGGGCTTCTTCACCATGCACGCGTAGATGTAGAAAAATAATCCCAAAAATGTTCTTTACAAAAAATAGAGCGCTCTGGCAAGAGGAAGGTCCGGAGGGGGAGCAGAAAGAGGAAAGTCCCGGCGCTGCTGCCACCACCGCCCTCCCCTTCGGGCGGGGGGGGATGGAGAGAGGGGGGTCTCCCTTCCGAGCTTATTGCTACATGATGTGTCAGGCCGCCAGGCAGGGAGCCCCCGGGGGCTCCCTCGGGTGGCGGCCTGATGCGGCGAGAGGCGCTTTGCGCCTCTCGCCGCATCAGGCCAGGAGCAACTGCGAGCCGCGCTGCACGCGGCTCGCATTTGCTGGGGCTGGGAATCGGAGGGACCAATCAGCAGGCGCTTTGCGCCTGCCGATTGGTCCCTCCGATTGTCTGTCGTGAGGAAGGGTCCAATCCGGACCCTTCCTCATCACGGACAAATCCCACCTAGCAAGCCCTTAACCATTTATTTAGTCCGTGGCGCCCGCGGCGCCACGGGCGGTTTAAAGATAGAGCCTTGTCCAAGATGAGGCAAATTTTCCTAAGTACAAGCTTCTTACCAAGGGAAACTAGACGCCTGGTGAGCTCCATAGCCCGAAGTATATCACCAAGCTGAAATACTGCATAGCTGAGGTAGTCTAGAATTTCCACTTTAGAGATGGTTGCCTCTTCACTGCTGTCATGCTGTTTCAGTGCTTGCTGCATCCACAGCACTGTGTGGTAATAATCTCCATCATTATACGCTGTTTTCCCCATGCCGAAGCAATCGTCCACTGTGAGGAAGGATTTGTATTTTGTTCCTAAATTTAGAAAGATAAATATAAGTATACATTAAAATTGAGCACTTAGTTGAGTTTCCCAAGCACTGCAGTCATTTCTAGTTATTGTGTTCATATACAACATGCTGTCATTCCTCTTTTCATCTGAGGGGTGCTGCATGTGAAAACGTAGAGCAGCAAAAGAGAGGATGACAGGAGGGGAAGGATGTGTGCCCGAATACAAGGGAAGCTATTGAAATATGCAGGAAAAAACAGTAGATTTTGAACACTGTTCCCTGCTGCCCTACTCTACAACATTAAACATGGAGGGAGGGAGGGGGAGAGAGAGAGGGAGGGAGGGAGGGAGAGAGGGGGAGGGAGGGAGGGAGGGGGAGGGAGGGAGGGAGAAGGAGGGAGAGAGAGAGAGGGAGAGAGAGAGAGGGAGAGAGAGAGAGAGAGAGAGAGAGAGAGAGAGAGAGAGAGAGAGCCAAGCATAATGTCTTTCACAATCAACAGAAAGGAGCAAGAGTAAAAACACACATTCCCTGTTGCCATTCAGAGTCAAGACATGAGCACTATATGGGAGAAGAAGCCATTGTTCAAGAAGTAAAGTAATGATCTCCGATCACAGTGCTTACATCAGTCTGCATGGCAGAGGAGAAGAATGAAGACAAAAGCAGAGAACATGAAAATCCTCCAAGCCTCTTTAGCACAAACTATAGTTTGCCATAAGATCAGGACACAAAAATGATTGTTTGCCCTTACTGAATCAAGTGAGCTTCAAGCTGTGGTTGGAATCTTTGTCTGGAGGACTATACAGGAAAGAACTAAATCTGAGAGCACACAAAAAAGAGGAACAAGGGAGCAATGAATGGGCTAGAGTGCACATACTCAAGGCTTAATTAGAACACACCAATATGTCAATGACTTGGTGTTAACATCATCACTCCCGTGACAATTTTCTAATGAGCTTCATACCAGAACAGGAATTAAAAGTTCCTCCTTGAAAGCAGGTTCTTGAATCCCAAATCAATGAAAGAGAATAAACATAGTATCTGGGAATTTAAGCAGTATGCACTAGTCCAGTGGTGCTCACTTTGTGGTGAGCCATATTCACAATTATCCTCAAACAAAAGAGCAATCTCTGGCATGAGGCCTACACCTCAGGGAGGACCACAGCTGACATTTTCTCAGGTGATGGCTGTCTAAAGGTGGGAACTAACTACAAACAACAAGCCTCACACAGCAAGGGCCTAGCCCACTTTTCTGAAAATGGGACAGGTCTGTGCCACACTGGGGAATAGGGCTCAGAAGGACCACTTGTGGCCCCAAAGCCACAAAGTGAGTATCACTGGCTTCCTAGGCTGGCCATGGGAAGGAATCAGAGGCCAAGGCTTCCTAACCACTTGGCCCCAGATATTCCCAAATAATTGGAATAAGAATACTGGAATTGCTAAAATCCCCAAATATCAATCTGGATCCCAAATATATAACCCTCACTCCAATAAGGTATATATTTGCGCTGAATATATCTGAGCATACATCCCTAGCTATGACTTTCATTAGATAGAAGGTGAGATACAAATTTGGTAGATATGTCAAGGCCCAATATCTTTTGCTTTGTAGAAGCAAATCAGTCACAACTAGGAGTGTGGAAAAACTAATGCCCCCCACCCCCAAATCAGTACATTCTGCTATACCCAGATACCAATACTGGTATTAGTATACAAACTGGCAAGATTCGGGAAACCTCTGGGGCATTTAAAGGGACATTTAAATGGCTCGGCCCCACCAAACAGCTGATTCCACTGAGATAACTCTCTTGGCGGGATGCCTTGGGAGTCTGCCAGGGGAACCGGTTTGAACCATTCCTCCCCTCACAATCTGACAAACAGCTGATCCATGGAGAATATCCTTTCTGTGGACTGCTTGGGTTGTGCAGGGAAAGAGGTTGACTGGGGGCCCCCACAGCCTGACAAACAACTAATCATGCAGAGGGGCTTCTCTCCCTGGGATCAATTCAGACTGTGTGGGGAGGGTTGGTTTGAACTACCCTCCCCCCACACAGTCCAACAAATAGCTGATCTGTGGAGAGAAGCCACTCCTTGGATCACTTAGACAGTGTAGAAGACAGTATGAAGGCTAGCAGTCCCTTTCACCCCCCCCCCCTTTGGAAGGCAGGGGAAGAAAAGGGAAGGGTTTAAATGGCTAGTGATCATTTAAACTTAACAGCTGACCAGCGGACCAGTCAAGCTGTTAAGTTTAAATTGGCCAGGTCTCCCTTTCGCTTCCCCCTTCTTCCAAATGGAGGGAAGTGAAAAGGATTGCTGGAATGGCTTGGAGCCAGCCTTTGAGGATACCAAATCACCTGCTTTACATGGGGGAATCGTGGTTGGGCATAGGGGTTCTTAGCCCCCCCCCCAAAAAAAGAAAACTGGCATTGATTTAGGTTTCTTGGGACTAAATTGAATTGACCTTTACATCCCTAGTCACAATTCCTAGGTATTGAAGGTACATTTATAGTTGTTAGTCTCCTGACATTGTTCTTATTCTGTACAGACTTGGATACCAGAATTAAAATGTAAATGACTTAAAGTAAAACACATTTATATTCAGCACAAAATCTGATTCTGAGTTACTTACCTTGTTTCAAAAGTTTCTGATAAAGGCATGCAAATTTCAGCTACCATTTAAATGTTCGCAGCTTGCCAAATTCTTGTTCTTTCTGTAATGCTATGAGGTGACCTCAAATTGCTTTCTAGATCAACAACTCTGAGCTAGCATGCAAAAACAAATTGGTACAATACTACCATAAACATTCCTGGATTGAAAGGAAGCAAGCTGTAGAAAACAGCATGAATGTTTTGTGGCTCACACAATTGTTGCTGGTGTTAATGGAATACCCAAAACAAAAGGGTACCAAAAATACTTAGGCAATCCAGTCAAGTCATCATCACCTGGAAATTCTCCTTTGGAAATTGTTTCGGGGTCCAGCTTGTATGTGTCCTGTAAGCGCATTAATGCCTTGGCAGCTCCTGTCTCATCTTCTTCATTGGGGAAGAACTGACGCTGAATCGTGAGATTTGTAATGAAGCCTTTATATGAACAAGACCGGAAACAGTTAACACCGTGCCTCAGATGCATTTAATCCTTACCACACCAATCTACAATTGGGAACATGTGCTTTGTTTCACTGTTAGATTCAAAAAGCCGAAATCTAAATTTGAACAATGATCTCATCAGGCACTCTAAACTATAGAAATGGAATTTAGCTGGAAGATGAAGAATAAACAACTAAACAGTCTGAAGCCATCAAGAGTAAGTTGTGCACTGGGAAGCAAGTAGAAGTAAATTTAAGTAATGGACAGAAATATCTGCCAGGGCCACAAGATGGGTTCATACAAAGGGACAGGGTCATTCACAGGGGCCTCAAGGAATCTGGATCCCAAATCTGGAATCTGGATTCCAGGAGCACCACACTTCCCCATTACTCATACCATGCCCGTACCCCACAGAGGAAGGAAGGGAGACTTGAACCCTGACTCTACAAAATGAAGATAAAAGGGGGAAAATAAGCAAATATAGAAACTGAATAAAGTAGAAAAAAGGTAAAAGTCTAGCATAAACCAAATTAAAATAAATACGTGAAAACTTGAGATAATAAATAAAAAGGGAATCCCCAGAGACAGAGTGCTGCCTCGCAACATCCACCAATACTGCTCCAGAAACCCTTTCCCACTATACATACCTGTGAGCATGGGAGCCATGGAACCTCCTATACATTGACTGCATTAATCAATCCTGTTTCTTAATTAATGTACCGGGGGGGGGGGGCGTGCTGACCATCTTAATCCATCCAAAAGGTAGCAGCACTGCAAATATGCATTCTGATTTTATATGTTCTTTACACACCACTGTTTTGTTAGCCTGATAATGCCTCAAGTAAAAGCAAAACCAGAATTCACCCTGTGTGATTAAGAAGGATTGTACAAAGATTCAGCTATGGGCTGCCTGGCAACAGGCACTAGCCTAAACTTAATGCCGTATTTATTAGGATATATTTAAGTTCTACAACACCACTCATATTCATGACATGATGCCATAAGCCTTGAAATGTTCTGCCAAGTGTAAACTTTGAGTTCAGTGCTAACCCAGTGACCCCTACATTGTTCTTTAAAATTTGCACAGGAGCTTTGGACACTTAGCCCCCCCCCCCCCCCCGGGTTTCTAAGTCTGCAATGTCAATGAGTAATATCACACAAGGTAAATGAACTCTGCTTGGCAGCACAGCTATCAGCATTGCCATTATAATGGACAATGCTTACTAGGTATATGTGAAGACAAGGAGAGCAGAAGCTGGTCCTACATAAAGATGAAGGTGAGGGGTGATAGAAAGACAACCAAACCAGAAGCTTGATAGCAACAGAACTTACAGTCTAAGTTAGGTACAAGGAGAAAAAACAGAAAGAAGAATCGTGGCAAAGAGTTTTGATTATGGCTGGGAATGGAGATGGACTAGACACAAAGGCCACACACGGAAAATGGGTTTTGAGGACGGAAAGTAGTACATCTTCTTTTTTTTTACCATTGAGAACCCCCCGAAACATTCTTCAGGCTTTGAGAAATCTCAGAAGTGTTGCAATCATACAGAATATGGCTGGGAAGCTTAGCTGTATACGCACCCACCCAGGGCCCCTCCCCCTTCCCATTCCATCCAGGCCCATCATTGGCCACTTTGGGAGAGGAGGTCAACATGACCATATGTAGTGATATCACCAGATAAATGTTTAACGCATTTAAAAAATATATTAAATTAACTCCCACCCATTTGGGAAAACTTTCCAGGGCCATCAAGAAATCAATGGGTTCTATGAAACCCTGGTTGAGAAAGCCTGTCTTAGAATAATGTTGCATGAGTCAAACAGCACACCCTCCAGTGACTGAAAATAACAAGAAACAAAGAATCTGTTTGAAAGACTTAACAGAATAGAGTGCCAAATTCCCCTCCCCTTATACTAAGAGCTGTTATCCAACAAAGATTGTGCATAGCCAAATTTTACTGACATCTATGGAAGAAAAAGAACTCCAAGAACAAGAAGTTCTCAGCAGACAATGGGACAGGCCTGGCTCCACTCCCAAGATTCACTCACACATGGCCAAAACCTAAAAAGTGGTGGAAGGATGGAGCACTGATTGTCCTGAGAACTCTTCCATCCTCACTTCGGCAATTCCAGCCCCATCCCTCAAGAAAAGATAGGCATGCTTCTGACACTTTCAAAGATTGCCATTTTCATTTGGAAAACCATATCGACATATGCTACAATTCCTGCATGGAAATAACATATACTCCAAAGCCTCTAAACTTTTAACCTAAGAGAAGAAGAAATATGGTCTAGTTCTGAGAAAAAAAAAACATTTCCTCCCAAAGCATTAAGAAAGCAAGCTGTTCTCACTGAAAGTTGTCTCCAGTTTATTATATAAAACATTTACTGAAGAACACATGAATGATAAATTATATATAAAGCTTTTCTCAGCAATTCTTGACTCTTGGTTCTACAGGTCAAAACCTTTTCCAGATGACATCTGGATAGCAGTTTGATTGCTGTGTACCACAATAGTTCACTAAGGTCAAATATTAAAAGTATCAAGGGCAGTTTGTGCACAAAAATGACACTAAATTGTTAAAGTTTACATATCACAACAGCAGCTTGTACAACCCAATACTGGACACTATGATAGGGGGCAAGAAGAACCCTGCTTAAAAGTCATGCTTGGAATAATAAGGTACATTACTCACACATATTAAGAAAATGACAGAATCATCCCATCTTCACTTGAGGAGAGAGTAGTGGGTTCCACCACTAAATGGTTGCAATGAGAGGTAACACATCACAAAATGGCTGACATGCAGGAGCTATAATAAAATGTTTGGAGGTTCCAGGCTAAGCATCCTGCTATGATAGGGGCAGATATTTCTGAGTAGTGCTCCCTGCAAACTTGGAGACAAGTGAGTTCACTCACAGTTTAAATGTTCTCTGCAAGAAACACCCGTTATTGCTTGCCTATGAAACTCATCTACCTACAGCAAATCCAGATTGGAACCAACCTCAGGAGCTTCAGCTGAGATGACCGTGCAACTCTGAGAGGAGCAACCACATACTACAAAAAGGCCTTTATGGCCCATAGAATCATAGAGTTGGAAGGGGCCATACAGGCCATCTAGTCCAAACCCCTGCTCAACGCAGGATTAGCCCTAATCATCCTAAAGCATCCAAGAAAAGTGTGTATCCAACCTTTGCTTGAAGACTGCCAGTGAGGGGGAGCTCACCACCTCCTTAGGCAGCCTATTCCACTGCTGAACTACTCTGACTGTGAAAAACTTTTTCCTGATATCTAGCCTATATCGTTGTACTTGAAGTTTAAACCCATTACTGCGTGTCCTCTCCTCTGCAGCCAACAGAAACAGCATCCTGCCCTCCTCCAAGTGACAACCTTTCAAATACTTAAAGAGGGCTATCATGTCCCCTCTCAACCTCCTTTTCTTCAGGCTGAACATTCCCAAGTCCCTCAACCTATCTTCATAGGGCTTGGTCCCTTGGCCCCAGATCATCTTCGTCGCTCACCTCTGTACCCTTTCAATTTTATCTACGTCCTTCTTGAAGTGAGGCCTCCAGAACTGCACACAGTACTCCAAGTGTGGTCTGACCAGTGCCGTATACAATGGGACTATGACATCTTGTGATTTTGATGTGATGCCTCTGTTGATACAGCCCAAAATGGCATTTGCCTTTTTTACCGCTGCATCACACTGCCTGCTCATGTTTAGTTTACAGTCCACAAGTACCCCAAGGTCTCGTTCACACACAGTGTTACCTAGAAGCGTATCCCCCATCCAGTAGGCATGCTTTTCATTTTTCTGACCCATATGCAGAACTTTACACTTATCTTTATTAAATTGCATCTTGTTCTCATTTGCCCATTTTTCCATTGTGTTCAGATCTCGTTGAACTCTGTCTCTATCTTCCGGAGTATTTGCCAGTCCTCCCAATTTGGTGTCATCTGCAAACTTGATGAGTAGTCCCTCCACCCCCTCATCTAGATCATTAATAAATATGTTAAAAAGTACCGGGCCGAGCACCGAGCCCTGTGGTACCCCGCTACTCACCTCTCTCCAGTCTGATGAAACACCACTGACAACAACTCTTTGAGTGCGGTTCTCTAACCAATTCCCTATCCAGCTAACTATCTGAAAATCCAGATTGCAGTCCTTCCATTTATCCATCAGAACATCATGGGGAACCTTGTCAAAAGCTTTACTAAAATCCAAGTAAATGACATCAACTGAATTTCTCCGATCCAGCAAACCTGTTACTTGGTCAAAAAAGGAAACCAGGTTGGTCTGGCAGGACCTGTTGGAGACAAATCCATGCTGACTTCCTTGGATCACCAAATTGTCCTCCAGATGTTTGCAGATTGCTCCCTTTAATATCTGCTCCATTATCTTCCCCACAACAGAGGTCAGACTCACTGGTCTGTAGTTTCCCGGGTCATCCTTCCTCCCTTTTTTGAAGATCGGAATAACATTTGCTCTCTTCCAGTCCTCCGAGACATCTCCAGTCCTTAAAGAGGTTCCGAAGATGATGGACAAGGGCTGTGCAAGTTCTCTGGAAAGTTCTTTGAGTACTCTCGGGTGCATTTCATCCGGACCAGGGGATTTGAACTCATCCAGTGCAGCTAAATGCCTCTCGACAACCTCTCTATCCATGTTAACCTGCCACCCAGACACTGTCCTTTGGCTATGGCCATCTCTAGATGTGCCTAAACACTTTGACCTGTGGGAAAAAACAGATGTAAAATAGGCACTAAGCCTTTCTGCTTTCTCTGCATCTTCCGTTAGAGTTTGTCCATCCGCACCCAACAGTGGGCCTATTGCCTCCTTTACTTTACATTTGCTCCTCACAAAACTGAAAAATCTTTTCTTGTTACAATGGGCTTCCCTGGCCAATCTTAGCTCACTCTCAGCTTTGGCCTTTCTGATGATTGATCTACAGTGCCTAGTAACCTGTAGGTACTCTTCTTTAGAGCTCTGTCCTTCCCTCCATTTCCTGAACATTTTCCTTTTCTTTCTTAGTTCCTCTTGAAGTTCTCTGTTCATCCAAATAGGCTTCTTAGAGCTCCTGCAGTGTTTTCGTCTTTCTGGGATAGTCATTGATTGAGCATGCAATAGCTCTTGTTTGAGTAGCGCCCACCTTTCACATGCTCCTTTCCCTTCCAGCATTCTCGTCCATGGTATGACACTCATCATGTCTCTGAGTTTATTAAAGTTTGCCCTACGAAAATCCAACATCCGCGTTTGGCTACAAGCTTCCTTGGCTCCACATCTCAAAAGGAATTCTATGAGGACATGGTCACTTCCCCCTAGGGTCCCCACCTCCTTCAACTCATCCACCAACTCTTGCGTGTTGGTCAGTATTAAGTCCAGTATGGCTGAACCTCTTGTGGGTTCATCTACCATTTGATAAATGAAATTGTCAGCCAGGCAGGTCAGAAACTTGCATGACTGAGGACGCTTCGCAGAGTTTGTTTCCCAGCAGACATCTGGGAAATTGAAGTCACCCATGATGTCAAGGTCCTGCCGCTTGGATATTTGCTCAAGCTGCTCACAAAGTGCAGCATCCACATCCTCTCGTTGGTCAGGCGGTCGGTAGCAGACACCAACCACCACACTGTTTGTTTTCCCCTCGCTTATTTTCACCCAGATGCTTTCCACTGTAGATATGCTCTCCTTCACTAGAATTTCCTGACAGGTAAGCCCTTTCCTCACATACAGTGCCACTCCTCCACCTCTTCGATCTATTCTGTTTTTTCTGAACAGTTCATATCCATCCACCATTACATTCCAGTCATGAGAATCATTCCACCAAGTTTCTGTGATACCTACTAGATCATACCTTTCCATCAGCATGAGAAGTTCCAGCTCTTCCTTTTTATTGCCCATGCTTCGGGCGTTAGTATAAAGACATCTGAATCCTTTTACTTTTGGTTCCCTATGAGCTGGCCTTGCCGGTTGGACTGCCTCCGATCATTTTCCTTCCATACACTCCCTATGTTGATCGTCTCCTTCCCCTAGTGGCTTTAGTTTAAAGCTCTCCTGATGAATCTCCCCAGGTTCCTGCCAAACACATTCTTCCCCAGTTTTGATAAGTGCAGTCCATCAGGTGCTAGTAGGCCTTCCTCAAGAAAGCCTATCCCATGGTCCCAGAAACCAAATCTCTCCTGCCGGCACCAACTACGCAGCCACTGATTCACCTCCATTATCTTCCTCTCCCGACGCATTCCTCTTCCCTTGACAGGCACAATTGAAGAGAATACCACTTGTGCCCCCATTTGCTTGAGCTTCCTCCCCAGATCTTGATAGTCTTTTTAAATAGGAGCGATGGTATTCAGGGATATGTAATTTGTTCCCACATGGACCATCACAAATGGGTAGCGATCCATAGATTTGAGGAGTTTGGGCAGCCGTTCTGAAACATCTTTAATTTTCACCCCTGGCAAGCAACACATCTCTCGGGTTAGGGGGTCGGGCCCAGCCACATGGCGATCCATTCCTCTTAGCAGGGAGTCTCCAATTACCAGTACTCTCCTTTTTTTTTTCTCAACTCCATTTCCTTCTGTCCCCGTGGCCTCTTCCCTTTGTCTTGGACTTTGTTTTGGGACCTCTTCCCTTGTTGACCCTTGCACCTCCTCTGCAAGGGCCTGAAATCTATTCTGGAACTCCAAAGGCCCCGAGAACTGTCTCGCCCTTCGCCGTTCAGTCTTTTTCCGAACTGTCTGCAGAGGCTCCCTATTATGGTCAATCTCCTTATCCTCTTCATGACTAGTTGTATTGTCTTTATTCCGAGTTGCAGGGCTCTGGTCTATGAACTCCTCCCCTTCCTTACTTTGGGTCAGAGTAATAATTCTGTTTTCTAATCTCCTAATCTTTTCCTCCAAATGTCTTAGCAGTTTACACTTGGGGCAGCTGTAGTCCATCTTGTCTTCTGGGAGGAAGGCAATCATGTCACACTCACTGCAGATGATGGGATGAGTGTCCTGGAGGTCCATTGTAATGTCTAGTACTAGGGAAATATAATCTACTGATATAATCTACTGATTCTAATTGCTCGGCGAAGAACCCCAGGCTAAGAGCCACAGGCCAAGACCCCTTTGTCTCTCGCCAAAGGCTCGCGCCTCTGGCGAGGAGCAGCCCTTTTTAATCCTCCCAACAATTACCCAGCAATCACCTCACCCAGGCAGCACAATAGCCTCACCTGGTCAGCAACAACTCTCCCCAGTAGCTCTCTCCACGTGCTCTCAGTTGTCTGAGCTCTGCCTCTGGCGAGGAGCAGCCCTTTTTAATCCTCCCAACAATTACCCAGCAATCACCTCACCCAGGCAGCACAATAGCCTCACCTGGTCAGCAGCAACTCTCCCCAGTAGCTCTCTCCACGTGCTCTCAGTTGTCTGAGCCCATGCACACCTTGGAAAAGTAGTTTCAATAGAAGGAGGTCTTTATCCATTTCCTGTTCACCTATGCTAACTTTATCAACCTAAATTAAATTAAACATGCATTGGAACCTTTTAGGTGGATAAACTTAGCACAGGTGAGCAGGACATCTGAATTAAATTAAACATCTGAAATGCTGCAAGGTGATTAAACATGTGATCAGAAGATGAATAAGGACAGGCGAGATGATTAAGTATTCCCCCCCACACACACCTCTTTACTCTCAATCACACACTCCCAAATTGTTTAAGGGCGGGGGAGTAAGGGCTCTATGTATATTTTCCTGTAATGGAAAGTTAGTCCTGAATTTGTTCAGCCTGTCAATTTCAACAGAGTAGCACTGAAGTCCATAGTAGTTTAAAAAATTCAAGTCCAATTGCAACTTAAAAACCAATAAAACAGCATTTCCCAACACTACAAATATATCTTCACTCAAATCAAGCTGAGGACATTTTGCATTGTGCTTCTGCAACCTGACTCCAGCTGGCCCTTTTTTGTAACACCTCCGCCACCTTCTGATACAATATAAGGCTGGTAGAGCTTTGTTTTCATTTGTATCTGACAAAGTGAGTTTTAAGTCACAAAAGCTTATCCCCCTGGAAAATTTTGCTGGTCTTTTAAAGCACTACTGAACTTGAATTTTATCAAGGTCCTCACCCTTTGTTGAATCCTGGAGGACGAGATTCTCTAGCGCCAGCCATTCTGTGTTCAGACGTTTAACCAGTTTATAGGCATTGACTGGGTGTGCAAGATAACCTTCTGGATCGGAAGTGGATTTGATAGTTAGGGATTCCATCTTCTCAGCCCAACTTGAAAAATAAAACAAGTGCAGAAAATAAGCCAAAATTGACTCTTCGCTGTTTCATACTAAGTGCAGAGTTGGTAAACCCCATATTTATCCAAAGGCCCTCACATTTATTAGGGATGTATTCTTCATTCTCATTTCTGTCTTGCCTATAGCTACTGTGATCTTAGCACTTTTCATATTTCGCTAATTGCAGAGTGAATCATAGCAGTTAATTTCTCACAACCTTTTCACAAGTCATTACACAGATACCAATGGGGTTGAGCGCACTATTGTCTGATGTCACACATGCTTCTCTTGCATAGGTGCAGAAACGCCACTGAGTTCATATATATGACTGCTCCTGTATCAGTGATAAGCTCCCTAAACTGACAAGTGTGTGCTACTGAAAGATAGTTACAGCATGTTCCTCCTGACAAGGGATTCATTAGGCCTTTTCTCTGGTCTGAAATATTTGCTAACTGCAAGAAATAGTCTAGGGCAGGATGGCTTTAAACCTCATGAGCTGCAAGAATGAAGTACATGAAGCTGTAGCAATATTAAGGAGAGCCAAGATGCAGAGCTATGCCAACATGCCAATGGGGACAACATCTGATGTAGGGAGTTGAACTATCAAGAAAGATGAGTATGAGAAACTTAATTTCATAAAATGTTTTCTCCATTTAAAAATGAAAAAGACTCTGGCCAATTCTTCATGGATATCTGAGACAATTTCCAGCAACCTAATTACTCAACAATAAGAGTGCAAAGTGGTAAATGAGACTGTAACTGCTGCTCAAAATGACACACTGAGATAAATAGTTGGAAAGCTGGGAAGAATAGTGATTGCATCACACAAAAACTAGCACATCAAAATAATTATTTTAGCCCGTTCTTTAATGGAACTATATATGGAACTGCAGCCTGCCTCTCGTCTAGCTCTTCTAGCTTATTTAAACACTATATAAATATTCCAGCTAAAGTGATCTATATGTGGTTATTCATCACATTAAAGATACATGAAATGAAACCAAACACAATGTAAAGAGACAAAAAAAGCTCTTGTCTATAAGCTTTGATGTCATTTGCTTGGGAGTTAAATTTAGAGAAGATACATGATGATGCTTCCCAAAGTGAAAATAAATTAAGGTTATGAGTACTAACAATTTAATTAACAGATAATCCTAAATTTGAAGCCATTCTTTACCCAGCTTACATTTAATTATCACACTGAGGATAAGAACTAGAAAATATTAAGCCAATGGAATATCAACACATTTTTGTTGGGCTTGAGTATCACTGTAATAAAATGACATTTGTATGAATTGTAAATTGCCTTGTGTGTCTGGAAAGCCAGAAAAGCAATTTCAGATATACTCTAAATAAATGAAACCAGTTGCAGTGACAGTACCACTGAGTAACCAAATAGAGGAAGGGCAAATGGTGAGTAGCATTCAATCCAGTCTAGACCAGCCTTTTTCTCAAACTTTTGACCATGGAGGAACCCCTGAAATAATTTTCAAAGCTTCTAGTAGCCCCGGAAGTGGTGTCAGCTAGTCACACCTCCCTGTCACGCCCCTGGAAATATCATGTCACCAGAAGTGGTATCACCACATATGTTAACAGGCAGGCGCGAGGAGGACTGGGGGGAGTCCCTGGTCTAGACCGAGGAGCATTCATACAGGAGAATGTAATAAAGAGCCCTGAAGGCTGCTTCATACATTGTTTCCTTACACCAGTTAGAATAATAGGCATTTGAATTGTCATGACACTTCAATGTTCAAAGGAGAAGGTAAAGATTTGCCACATCATTTTACCTTTTAATTTTTAATAGCTTTGTCTCTTCTTCTTGAATATATGCCTTTAACGACTGTACCAGATCTTTTTCTGCATAAATCAGGTCGGTCATCTGGCCTTAAATAAAAGAAAGTCAAATATTATTACTGATTGACTCCCCCCCCCCCATACACTAAAGGTTAAGGGGGGGAATTAAGCAAGAAAGGTTAATTAATTGGGTTTGAACCAGGGTAATGAATTTCAGGGATGCTTCAGGCTTTCATGTGAAAAGAGAATGGAAAATCATGCTCTGCACATAGAGGTCTTTTTGCCTGTGAAAACATTAGTTTGGTTCCAGGCTATTATGCTACTGACATCAACCCCTGGTTCCTATGCTACTGACATCAACTTATTTTACAAGTTGTTTATTTCCTATTACTCCCGGAACTCCCACTCCACTCTGGCATCTCAGTCAGGCTCAGGAGTACCAACCCTTCCCCTTGCCTCCGCTTGCAATTAAAAGAGTCATCCTGCTTCCGCGGCTCCTCGCTATCTCCCTTCATGGCAGTACTCCCTGGATAGGCTAAACAACAGATGTTTGAACCACTTTATCACTTTCTCATGTCAAAGAACACTCTGATCCCATTTTCCTGTGTGAATGCCCAATTCTCACCTCAGGCAGCTCTATTGCCCCTTTCCCACGGCCCAGGTATATAAGTCATACCACCCCCTTCTTTGGTGTCTGTCAATAATTCCTGTCTGTGAGCATGTGCCAAGTACAGACTCTTGATGCTGACTTTCTCAATAAAGACTTTTACTTAAAGCTTCACCCTGAAGCCTGAGAATGATGTCTGTGGAGTGAGTTCGCTGGGTCTCAACTGCTTGGTTCCTGACAGCTACATAGTTCCAGTAATACCATGGGTGCCAACTCTTAAGCTTGGAAATACCTGGAGATCTGGGGGTAAAACCATGGAGGGTAAGGTTTAAAGGCAGGAGGGATTCTCAGCAGCAATATAACGCCATAGAGCCCACCCTCCAAATCACCCATGTCCTCCAGTGGAAACTGAACTCTGTCACCTGGAGACTGGTTGTAATTATGGGAGATATCAAGGCCCCACGTGGAGGCTGGCCACCATGCTTAATACAGGCAGAATAAGTTTCTAAAGTCTCAGTGTCAAGAGAAGGAAATTTTCTTAAGTAACTTTTTTGCTGGTTCCCTTCTTAACAAAGTCCTGTGAAGAAATATACACAATACCTTTTACCAGATCAGTTAAAGTTCAAGCAGCTGGAAGCAAGTTTTCAGAAGTAATTTGAATATTCCACGAAATTTAGTATAATTTTTATAATTTTTATAAGTTTTACGATAATAGCCAAAAAGCTGGCTTTTGATTTATATATATATTAAAGAAACAATGACTGTATGTTTATAAAAATTATGTATGTACTATTGTAGACTAGAATAATGACTATGTTCAGTTAAATATGTTCTCTTCTGTTTTGTAAAAATGGTTGATAAGCCTGTATTAATTGTATGCTTTTGTATTTTAGAAGGACAACCACTGAGGAAAACAAAATTGAAAACGGTGTAATCTAGAGGCCGTTCTGGTTGTGCTTATACACATAAATATATAAGAAGAGATAAGAAACGTTTATTTGTATTTATTGTGGAATTGTTTAATATAGCCCGGGATAGGTTCTGTTTTCTGTTACAGTAATTTGAATATTAGCAAGTTCACTTGCTTACTTTGTTAACTATAATACCATCAAGAAAGCACAGTGAATAGCTTTAATCATTGTCATGGCACTCCTGAAAATTAAGCCTGTTTATGGATTTAAAATATTGGGGCAATCTCATTCCTTTGAAAACTCCATAAAGGAAATGGGATTAAGGAGAAGAATAGTCAAACTTCAAGGGTTTTTTTATATAGAAAAAAGCCCATTTGTGTCTTTAAAAAAAAGATTTTAAAATTCAGGAGATACAGTGAACAGTTCTAGAGTGAAGAGATCTCTCTACTTAATTTTTTTAAAGACTCACCCAGATGTAAATTACCATGAAATAACAAGGCATTCTTGTGAGGAGCTGTTGAACATGCTTGCTTGTTTGTTTATTACATTTATATACCACTCACCTCTAAGGCTCAAACCTTGATCCCAGTGGCACCTTTAAGACCCACGAAGTTTTATTCTGGGTATAAGCTTTTGTGTACATGCAAAATAGTGTGCATGCACATGAAAGCTTATACCCAGAATCATAAAGATGCCACTGGACTCAAACTTCTTTCTGCTGCTTCAAACCAACTCAGCTATCTGTCTGAACCTATTTTTGTCAGTTACAGGAATACTAAATTGGTTAGCTCCTATGTAGATGACAAGGCCTAATTTGTTTGCTGCAGTTTTAGAGACAAGGGCTAGATGAAATGGACACAAATTATGGGAAAGGAAGTTCCAGTTAAATACCGGAAAGCATTTTCTGACTGAGATTTCATTGATGGAATATGCTAACTCTGAGGGTATTGGGAGTCTCCTTTGTTGGGAGGTTTTAAAAGGAGATAGGATGAGGACCTTTCAGAAGTGTGATTTTTAGTTCCCCAAGAAGGTAGGGGTTGGCCTGGATGGCCCTTTGTGGTCTTTTCCAGCTCTGTGTGATTCTGATTCATGCACTGGAGCCACTCAAATTCAAGGTAGGAGATTTTCCAGGGTTCATAACACACTGACATTTTGAAATTAATGTGTTTAAATTATTACAAAATATAAATCTGCATTTGATGGCGTTTTCCACTCCAATGTGATTCCCCTTCCCCCCACCACCACTATCTGCACCATTTGTCCAACTTTCAGGCTCTACCTTCAAGCCAATCCACTTTCCCTTCAAGATATGAGAGCGGATTTTCTCCATTTTATCTGAGAAATCTGTACCTGTTTCACAGTCTTCTGTGAGCATATACAGTTCCTCCATCAGATTTTCTCCCCCCCCCCCCCCCCACATCAGGTTCCACCATTAAATTGTCATTGGTCAGTTTCAGGCTGGCATGGCCTACTGAAACTGAAAGGGGAGAGTCTTAAAGTGGCTTTCACTTTCCATTTTAGCGGACAGTTTTCCTGCTTTATCTTAGTCTAAGAATTATAGAATATGCAGGGTTTTTTTCTTTATCAGCTGCTCTTGGCAATTTCTTTTTGAAAAATTAAGGGAACACGGTAAAATTGAGTTCATTTTTTAAAATAGTAATCTAACAAGCTGCCCTGAAAACTGGTTTTCCCAGTTTCTGTGCAATGCTCACTTTGGGTGTGGTAGACAGCACCAGTAATTGTAGTGAAATTAATAACATTTGCAGATCCAGGACAGGATACGATTTAAGATCAATTTAGGATTGGCAGCTCTTATAATGCTGAGAAATCACTGAGTGTAGACTGTACCCAGGTACACTGGAAAATATTAATTTATTAGCCAAAAGGAGGGGAAAAGCTGTACAAAGGCTGGATGAAGACTATCAGTTAAAGCAAGAAGGGAGGAATCTACCTACAAAGAATAGTCTCCAGAGAATAGGGAGAAATTTTGAGAGAGACCAAGGTATTTTAAAACTGTTCCTCCTGGCAATTTCTCAGGGAACAAACTTGTTTTTGTCTGTTTCATGATATCTTTGTTTTTGAGAATGAAGAACCCCTTTTAAAGAAAAATGAATTAAATCAATGTAAGATGGAAAAAATTGCTGAGTGATGAGAAATTTCCAATTACAGCATATACTGCTAAATTTTGTATGGCTGCTATTAAATTACATATTAACCTCATGGAATAACATTTGTACACAGATTTATGGTCTTTGTTTTATTGTTCACATATTTTAACAACTTCTAAATTATGTCTATTATAGTTTGTCTTGGACTAAGTGACTGTTAATAATAAAGTTTTACAGATAAATATAATCAGCCAACTTTGGAGACTAGAGAAAACAGGGCATAAAGCTGATACTGTAATAATATACCCAGAAAAAGATACCATACTAACATTCCACCTGGTCTCAACACAGAACAGTGTGTGATTTTATAGACACAAATTACAAGGTCTGGGGTTGACCTTTGTCCCAACCCAGAGTTACTTTAAAGAGCATTTAGGGAAGTGTGTCTTGAAGCAAAGAAGTAGGCAACAGAAAAAGTGGCATTTTGATACGGTCACAGGGTGAGCTCCAGGTTAACAAGACTACAATGACTTTTACAAGCTCAGCAGCAAGTAATGCCAGTAAATTTTAACAGTCATTTTGTAACATGGCCCATTACTAAGGTGTCCAGATTATCCCACTTTTGGAGGGACATCTGGGGCACCTGGCAAATTGCACTTATGTTGCAAGTAAAAATATATAAATTACAATACTATTTTTGCATAATATGCATTCTATGAAAAATTTTCTTGCTCCATATAGACCAATTTTTAAATCAAGAACACCCCCCCCCCCCGGTCAATGGTGTCCTGCTTTACCAGTGTTAAAATCTGGTCACCTTACCATTACGTCTAATGTGATATTTTGTTTACTGGAGCCTTCTAAATCTTCATTGCCCTCGCAAAACTGTTATAAGTCACATAAAACCTGCAAAATGATCTTTTCATTTAAGGCCTTTAAAAAAAAAGTGATTTAATACTGAATTCTGAAAATTCCATGCCTGAGGCATAACAGGTGTTCAGCTCCCAGAAAATTCATCAATACTGGGTGTCCTTTTTTCATTGAGCATTTCTACAGTTAAGGATATGAAACATAGGTTTTACCTGAAGGTTTCTTCTCTTCAGTGGGGCAAAGTCATCCACAGATGGTTAGGTCATGACTCTGCTTGCTCATGTAGGGCTATTCTTGTTCAAATTATTTTGAGTGGCCTTAGTGGGTGACCATGGGCTGGCCCTCCATTTTTTAACAAGCTCCTCTGTACAGATCTGTACTCATATTCTGCCTTGTAGTCCAAGGTGTTTTTGTTGTTGTTTGGTGGGAAGTGGATGACTTCACGCCACTGAAGAGATCTTCAGGTAAGACCAATGTTTCATTCTACTTCAGTGGGGGAAGTCATCCACAGATGTTTAGCTATGCCCAAGCTATGCTCCCTAGGGTGGGAAAACAAACAGCACGTGGGCACCATCTGATATTCTGCCACCTGTAGGAGCATACTTCCATTAAAGGCTGCTTCCCCCAAGGTGGATTGGTCTATCTTGGAGTGTCTAATAAGGGTCAAAAGGGACCACCATGTCACACTCTACAGATTTCTCCCATCAGGCCCCCAGTGGTAACAGCATCCAATGTAGTCACCACTCTCATGAAATGAGAGACCTTATGCCTTGTAGATGCACTGTTTTGGCCAGAATGCAATAGAGCTCGCCTCCTTGAGATCCTTCTTCTTAGTCTGAGGCCCCAGTCCAAAAGCTTTGAGTAGGCTTTCAGACGACTAGTTGGAAGTCCCTCTTCGTTGTCTTCAGAACTGTTGCACTAGATCTGTGAGTGGGTGCATCCACAGGAGTCTTTCCTTCGCTCATCTTGCAATTCAATAGTAGGAAAAGGTTTCTCACCAGTGGGTGAGTGGAGCTAGCCATGAGCCTGCTACTTGAGCAGATGGCTATTTGAAACTGGAAGGTAAGCCCATGGTCACACATTAAGGCCACTCAAAATAATATGAACATGAATAGCCCTACCTGAGCAAGCAAAGGCATGACCTAACCATCTGTGGATGACTTACCCCCCTGAAGTTGAACTACATTGGTGCAAGTACATGCAAGTCTAGACTCCAGGCAAATGATCAGAGAAATGTATAAACCTCCAACTTCCGATTTGGAATGATCTCTCTGGTTTTGTTCCATCTACACTGGCCTTCTGCTTGCTTCCAGGCTCAAGGTGCCGCTATTGACCTTTAAAGCCCAGTACAGCCTGTGATCAACATACCTTAAGGACTGCCTCCTCTCATATAAAACTACCCATAACCTCCAGTCATCTTTGGAGGCCCTGCTTTGGCTGTCCCTACCGTATAAACTAGACAATCAAGAAAAGGCCTTCACAGCTAGGGCACCAAAACTTCAGAATTCCCCTTCCAGAGATATTCTTCTGTCTCCTTCGATCAGTGTCTTTTGCCAGCAGCAGAACAAAGTTTGAGTCAGTGGCATCTTTAAGATCAACAAAGTTTTATTCAAGGTATAAGCTTTCATATGTACACACACTTCATTTTTCTGACACTGTGCATGCATATTAAATTTTATACTTTGAATAAAACTTTGTTGGTCTTAAAAGTGCCACTGGACTCAGATTTTGTTCTGCCGCTTCAGACCACCATGGCTACAAACCTGAATCTTCTGCCAGCAGGTGAGACCTTTTCGTTTTGTCTGGCATACTCTCAGTGGTCCTCACTGGCCATCCTTCTGGTGTTGCTTACATGTGTTTTTACTTGAATTACTTGGAATTTTCATTGTATTTTTGCTGGAACTGCATGAACAGTCCTTCAACATGTCTATTGTGTATTCTGCTATCTGTTTCATGCTGGATACGTAGGGCTGATCCTGCATAGAGCAGGGGGTTGGACTAGATGGCCTGTATGGCCCCTTCCAACTCTATGATTATATGATTCTATGGATGCACATATACAACAGGGACTCTTTAGGTTACTTGTGACAGATAATTTTGAACACATGCCTACGATCAGATCAAAACAGGTTTGTATCATGGATGTTTGCTGTTACAAGACAAAACTGATCAATTTGGGGCAGCAAAAAATGGTAACATGTAATGAAACACACGTTTTAAAATATGGCAATTATCTGTTTTTCTGTGGTCCATTTTTTAAAAACAAACGGAACGAATACAACTTTCCACCCCAGAAGGACAGAAATAATTGGAATGGTGACTGGCAACCTTAGTAAGAGCTGCAGCAATGAAATCATTTCTCAGAATTGTGAAACAGAGCCTTCCTTGCTCAAGCATTAAACTACAGAGGGGGAAAGAAATCTCCCACCCTCTCTACCCCTTATGTCAGAATCCAAGGCTCACAATGCACTCCCCAGAGATTTGGCAAAGAAATGAAAATCGCTAGCCAAACCACGCAAGAAGAAATTCTCAAGCTTTTGAGCTATGCAGCCAAAAACCAGCACCACAAAATTCTGCATGTTAGACCTTGCATGAAAGAATGGAAAGAATGATGCAAAGTAGTAAGTTGCTTCTTAATTTTTTTAGCCATAACAGTCCCTACTTTATTTTCCATATACGGATGTATGTCATATACATACCCATGTAGTGTCCCTTGTGAAGAGTACATGAAAGCCATATTCTTTGAATTCTCATTATGTAGTGGTAGAAGGACTAGAAATAAATAAGCAGCTCAGGCAGCGACTGTGGAAGTCTTAGATAGATGGAGGTTTCACCTACTACACATTTATCAAAAATGTTGATAACAATATGAAAGAACAACGAATTCTGGAATAAAAGGTTGAGCTACTGAGGGGGTAGGATGCAGGATGGTCCACTCTCTATCTTATTAATTATTTTTAAATATATGTTTTTGAGTTTAAGACCATATTTTATTATATTCATTCTACAATATTTTCCTACAATATTGCTCTTCCATACCTATTGAAGTGAAAAATTCGCCTTTTGCATGCCACAGGCACACAGAACAGGCTAGTAGCAAGGATGATATCCATGGAGTCATCTTGAATCAATCTGCAAGAAGCCAAGAGAAAAACAAATGTTATCTTTTGAGGAAGGGATTAATCCAAACTTAAAGCTAATGTTTTCAACTTCAGTAATATAGCACAGTCTAGTGGCATTAGTAATGGAAATGCTCTGTTTATTATGAATAATAATTTCTGGACTTCAAAAAATCCATCAAAACGCCATATACAGAATGCCAAAGACTAAATCTAAGCCTCAACAGTATATCCCTTTGACTTTGGTTTAGTGTAAGACAAAACATCTTAATTTGGGTTTGCAGCAGTTTTATTGTAAAAGCTACAGTAGTGTCAGTTATGCTGACAAGCATTGCTTAATGACAATAAAGCGCTGCAGGAACTTCCCATCTGCCTCTATTCATAGTGCAATAGCTAACTAAGGGAGTCAGACCCCTCTGCGGGATCTGCCTCATACTGCTGTCAAATATAGCAAGAGACAACTTGTAGCCACATGGAGACAAATCACTCAGTGGGGCTGATGCAAAGGCAAGCCAGTACATGAAGCAACACAACTCACAAAGCAGATGGCCGCATGGTGGTTATTTCAAGCAGCCTTAGCATGGGCAGCTGATAAGGTCCTTGGAATGGTTTCAGTCTAGCTGCACAAAACATGCCTAGAAATGCTGGCTTGCTACAGAGCAGATTTAAACACACAGCCAAGACAGGAAAAGCTTAATGTTCAAAAGCTTAATGCTAAAAGGCACATCCCAATACAGTTCAACTGTGCAGATACAGCAGTACTGGCACGATTGTGCAGGATTCATTCAGTGACACTACACATGTGTACATTCAAGTGGGCAGCAATAGAACAAATTTAGAGTCCAGTGGCACCTTTAATACCGAGAAATATTTTATCTGAGGAAGTACGCGCGCACACGGGAGCTCATGCCATGAATAAAAATCTGTTGGTCTTAAAGGTGCCATTGGACTCTAAATTTGCTCTACACGTGTGTACAGCTGAAACAGAAGACTGAGCATCTGCTTGTCATATTGTTTCATCTTGTTGGCAGTGACACTGCTCATGGCACTGCTACTAGCTTAGGATAAATGCAAGACCCAGGGCCTTTTCGCACGGGGATCTTTGTTGCAAATTGTTTGCGGAATGAAAAATCGCCATTTAAAATAGTGGAATTCGTCGTTATGCATACCTGCCTTTGTAGTGGAATCAGTTGCGTTTTTTAGCGTTTCCCACAGGCTTCCGGTCTCGGCAGAAATCGCTAGAAAGGAAGCGCTATTGCCAAGCTCGTCCCGCCCCTGGCTGTCAAGCAGCCAATGGGCAGCCGTTAGCATGCTCCCAAACAGCCCCTTTCCCTTTAAGAAAGGTTTTTTTTTTAAAAAAACCGACCCATAGCAACGAATCTAGGTAGATTCGTTGCTACGGAGAGACCCATCCAGCTGCCTAATGTGAGCTGTCGTTTGATTGTATGATCGTTTGCACGCTGCCTCGAGTGATAAAAAAAAATTCCCCCCCCCCTTCTCACGGGCCCGATTTTCGGCTGAATTTATGTGTAAAAAATAAAGGGACTTTATTTCAGCAAACGGGCTTTTCAGTGGTTTGTGCTTAGTGACTAAAGGTGAAGGACTGAAGCCAGGGAAGCCTCTAAACAGAAAGAGGCTCGCCGGTGCGTTTATCCCCGCTCGCTCGGAGAAAAAAAAATGGCGATCGCTTCGCCGGAAGTTTGGAGGAGAGAGCCAGGGGGAGGGACTTTGAAGAACCAGCAACAATGGTAACGCACAGGTCTTTAGCGCTACTGTTGCAGATTGGTTGCAGGAGTGTATCGCTATCCGGAGGGTGAATCCACTTTTCTGGATTCCCCTGAAAGCGCCACAATGAAGCGCTTTTTGCGGGTCGGTTTCAGGATTGTTGCAGATTGTCTACAACGTCGTGGGTTATGGCAAATTAGTAGCGTTTCCAATTAGCAACCATTGTGCTATTTTGAAGCCGTGCGAAATGGCCCCCAGTATTTACATCAGCTTCCACAGTGTGCCTGGAACTATTTTCTTCACAAAAGCATGCACTCCTCAGTACTTTGCCTCAGGTCATTTTTAACTACCCATTTCCTCTTCAGAACACACACAAAATCAATCAGCTTGGCAAGCAGGAGGTAATTCTTCATGCAAAGCCATCCTGGAATACACTATGCCAATCTCCACTCATGCACTAGAAAGATTACAGCTACCTCAATTCTCCCTCACACCAAGGGTGGCATAAGCATGGGGGCTTGGTTAGTATATGAAACAAAAATAAATTGAAATATTTGATCATAATCTGAGCTGCCCTAATATGAAGAGACTGTACTGCTTCTCAAGTAACTCACAAGTAATCTGAACATTTTATAAAGTTGAGTGACAAATACCATGAAAGGTCTGCCAGGAGTAAAACCACAATAAGCGATGTAACAGCACTGGGGGAAGAAGCCAAAATAATTCTGTAGGTGCATATATCTGGATATATTAAACCACGGCTGCCCATCTGCAGAGCTTGTTCTTGCTTCATGGAGACATGACACACAACTTGGCTAAGCCAGACGATGAAGGGATTTTCCAGTTAAAACAGGAAAAGCCCTCCATCCCCCTCCACTTCCCTCCTCACACATCTCCTCAGGTCAGAGTAACTGCCAAGTCAAAGAATGTTTACCTCATCCAGCGGTTTGACTCTTTAGCAGTGCTGCCATTGTACAGGATCATGTGCGTTAATAAGCAAAACAAATCTCCATAAACACACAAGGCATATTTGAGTTAGAAGAGGGAAGACACCTGGCTATAGGATGTTTTATTTCTTGAGCACATTCTTTGCACAGCTGTTACACTTCCAACAAAAGCAACAACACTTCATCAAACCAGAACAAACATGACTTGGTAAATATATTCCGGAGAGGCAAGGAAACATATATATGCATCTCTGCTGGCATGCTTCATGTCTTCCAAGAGTTTCAGTATATGGAAAAGGAAATAAAGAGGTAGTGGGGCAAATTTACAGACACGGATAGCTATAAATCCAATACTGTTCAGTCAGCAAACAAATATTAAACACCACCAGCCAAGAAATGCTCTGAATTAGCTGATAAGTGGAAATCACTTCAATGAACCTATTAACTCTTTGCATGCTACATTCCCCATGCTGGCCAGGTGTCAAAGAGAAAGAAGGTCGCTTTAACAAGCTGATTTACAAGATCCTTTCCTTTGCCAAATGTGTCATCTCTATCTCAATCATTTAAAAGATCATACCCACCCAATTTTCTGATCCTCAGACTCACTCATGAGGACTATTTAGCTATTCCTTAAGGACTGTTGGCAGAATGAGTACACGAAGTATGCAGCACACAGAAGAAAGAGCTCAACAAAGCAAGTGGGGACATCCCCACAGAATGAATGTGTCTTGCAGTATCTTTTATTTTAAACACGTCTGCCTGACTTATTAATGACTCAGTTCACTGTCTAGGGAGGTTATATCCCAGAGTTCTCCAGATTCTTAGTCTTCAGGCTCCACAAATGCATTGCACTCCTAAATGCCTAACAAAACAAATGGCCTCATTTGTCTCATGCTTTCACCAAAAGCACCAATGCCACCTATTCCCACGATCACTTTACTGGGCTGTTTAACTCACAGCAGCAATTGTCATGCACTACACAAGATTAAGTATCAATTTACAGGCAATTTCCACACATAAATTTAAAAAGCATTATATCAGCTGAATGGCAAAGTGCTAAAAAATTTGGGGCTTCCAAGCCCCCCTGATCTTTTCTGCTGTCTCGCCTTTCCCCAAATCTCACCTTCCACAACTGCTGCTGGAAATGGCGGAAGAGAGCAACGCGCCTTATACACGTTGTGCTTCTGCTTGTCAATCAATGCAGGCAATCAATCCCCATTCCCAAAGGAGGGGTAGCCCACCATATGTCATCGGTGGTGGTCATCCTCTTCCCTGATTTCCCAGTGAGGTGAGTGGGTTGGTTGCCGCCGGTTGTTGGTAGTTCTCCAATTGATGGCTTTGCTGAGAGTGGCGGGTAAAAAAATTAATAATAATGATACTCCATATTTTAAAGGTCCCACAATGCCCATTTGTTGCTCCAGGAAGTTAGCCATTTTTAAATGATATTCCTGTCCCCAGGAATAAGGAAGAGGGAAGGCAGGATGAGGCAGGCAACTCTAACGCGTTTGAGCCTCCTTACCTTCCCTCTGCTGGCTGCTCTCCTGTACCTCACACTAAGTAGGCTGGGGAATCCACTTTATGCGATTCCCCAACTAGCCCTTTAAAATGGAGGATGTAGCCAGCTATCTGCTGCCTGGATGCTGGATGTTGGTGACGTCATATAGAGGGGCCAGAATATAATGACTACACTAGGCAAGCATTTCACTACATTTAACGGGTGCGGAAATGCCCACATTCTTCCCCAAGACAACTACAAACAAAGCTCTAACTTTGTACTCACTGTAGAAAAGGAATCTGGACTATGGTAGGTTTATCTCTGTCAGCTGGTTATCACATATATTTGTCTTTCTTGGTGGGACACACATCACTCCCTGAGCCACCTACACTACTAGGGCCTATGTAGCTGAATCAAAGCTATGTAGCAGTATAAAATTTGCACTTGGGGAAAAAAATATGTATTTTTGAGATCCCGATATCGGGGAACTGAAAAATATTGGTATTCCTCATCATCAGGGTTTCAGATATCAGTTTGGCATTCAGATCCATTGAGGGAAGGGAGATTCCAATATTATTTAGCTCCATTATTCCCTAAAGGGAATCTTTCTGGAAGCTGTTTTTGATCAAATGGCACCAAAATTCCAATGGAGTTACTAGTGTCTTTCAATTAAATAACTTCCATGTTTCAAGCAACGTGGAGCAAGTAAAGCAATCACTGGCCAAAAGCCTCCCCAAAGCAGCAGAATCAATAAGACCAAAGAGCCAATGCAGAAACAGGGCATGTCAGCATAAGCATGAGACAATATGGTGAACCCAAAACAACAAATGTACAATCTGAGACCATCTAGTTTAATGGGACGATATTGCTTAAATTTGTTTGACTGTATTTATTGAGTAGTAAATCTCACTGTACTGCTGATTTTTCTATTTATATTGTATTCAATAAAGATCAGTTTAAAGCACCTTCCAGACAAATACTGCCACAAGAACAAGCCTGTGTACAACCAGAAAGAGGAACCCATACCAGGGTCTGGACTTGTGAGGGGGAGGGGCTATTCTCTCAAGCATTCTAGGCAACAGACTAGCTGGCATTAATGTACAATAACAGTTCACATTAGAAAATGGCAATGTTTCTGTTGACTTCATTTTTCACTTCAATGATTCTATTGGATCAGGATTTCTCTACCAGGATTTTTCTGATGGCCCCATTTCCTGAATGAGTGGAAGTTAGTTTTTAATATATATTTTAAATGTGTTAAACCTTTATCAGGTGATATGACCATATATGGTCATGTTGACCCACCCCCTCCCAAAATACATGAGGTGGAGAGGGACCCCGGGTACACAACTATGCTTCCCAACCATATTCTGCACAACTGCGCCATTTCTGGGGCTTCTCAAAGTCTGAAAAATTTTTCTGGGGTTTCTCAATGATAAAAAAGTTGAGAATAGCTGCCTTGAATACATGAACTTTACCCCTTTTATATCACTGGCCCTGTCTCTTGCCAGATTTATGCCTTTGATTCTTACAACACTAGGATCCCCTCCATGACTGTGGTTGGGAAACTTAGCTGTGTACTCGCTCACCCAGGGCTTTTTTAATTCCCATGCTTCCAGGCTCATCATAGACTGTTTTGGGAGGAGAGAGGTCAATATGACCATATACAGTCATATCACCCAAGAAATATTTAACAGATTTTAAAAAATATAATAAAAATTAATTAACTCCCACCCATTCTGGAAACCCTTCCATGGTTGTCAAGAAACCCCAGGGTTTCATACAACTCTGGTCTAACATCATTTCAGGGTTTCTATGAGAATTAAAGGGCAGGGGAAACATGTACCCCACCCTAACATCCCTGAATGAATGGTGTTTTTTTTATGGACCGAGTTAGAGTTCCCCTGAGCTCCTCTTTATACTGGATATTAATCAAAAAAGTAAAGCCTGAAACCTGTTCTGTACCGAGTATGATAAACCAAAATAAAATCTGCATAATCCCACTTGCATTTGTTTGAAAACTTACATGTATGTCACTTCCCGGTTAGGCTTGTCCTTTATCCAGAGATTGCAGTTGGTACAGAATGAGGCTGCGAGGGTCTTCACTAGGACATCTTGGAAGACCCATATTCAGCCTGTGCTGAGACAACTGCACTGTTTCTGGATCAAGTTCAAGGTTTTGGTTTTGACCTTTAAGGATATATGCGCCTTGGGTCCTGCCTATCTGAGGGACTGCATGTCTGCCTATGCTCCCCGCAGGGCACTTTGCTCTGTGGGTATGAATCTACTGGTTGTCCCAACTCCCCGGGACATCCGCCTAGCCTTGACTAGGGCCAGGGTCTTTTTAGCCCTGACCCCAATCTGGTGGAATGAGCTCCCAGAAAAGCTAAGGGCCTTGGTTCCGTAGGGCCTGCAAGACGGAGCTCTTCCACCAGGCATGTGGTTGAGGCCAGGGAGGGGTGCCAGGAGTTACAATATGCAGGTCCTGCCCTATATTTAGGAAGATCACAACCTTCAAGAGCCACAATAGTGGCTCATGACTGTGAAAGGGTTTTTCTCTGAATTTATACCACCATCTTCTTATTGTTATTAGTTGTAAATGTTAGCTTTTAATTGTTTTTAAGGGGTATTGTTATTGCTTTTATTTGAAAGCCACCTTGGGTCAATTTTGTCAGGAGAGGCGGGATATAAATCTAAAAACAAACAAATAAATGTCATCACTACTATGGACAAGAACGACATTCCCCCCCCCCTTCCACTCCCCCCCCCCAGTAAGGAGACATTATTGACAAACAAATCAAAGATTCAAGCGGTGGTCAATATATTCTAAAACAGTAGCATTCCACTGTTTAGCTGCCAGGCATAGACCTCAAAAAAAAAGTTTTAAAGTGTGAGTGTGGGGGTCAGACTTGCCTACAGAAAAGTTAAGCTCACATCCATCATCCTTCCTGCCAAAGGAAAAGAAGTGGTCTCTTAAATTTTTATACTCTGTCTAATTGTATAGAACGGAGAAGTTCATTTTTGCAACTTATTCACACGATTAACTGTAAAACACACAGTACAGGCTTCTTACTGACAGGTTTGAAAAAAAGTAGACATAAAAAGGCTGAAAGCTTCCTCATCTCTCAGCTGTGGAAATCTATAAACACAGTGGAGGTCAATGTGTTCTCCATATGCTGCCCTTACATCTATATACTTCTATAGTAGTTTAAATTTATACAATGTACGGACCGACCAAACTTAACATCTCTAAAATTCATCACTGCATTCCTACTAGGAGTCCAAGACTAACTAACTGGTAAGCCACAAGCCACGTGAAATCTAAGGCATCAAACTAAATGTGATTTAAAAAAAAACCCCAACCCAAAATGTTGCAACTGGAAAGTAAAAATAAATTCAGGAAACTCTGAAGCTGATGTGTTTTCAAAGAAAAAAAATCAACTCAAGAGTATAAATGTTCTCATTTTTATTAGAAAAAATGTAAACATAGCCAGTATTTGAGAATGAGTACCATGTGCTACCTTTTCAAATAAATCTTTTTTGGTCTTAAAGGTGCCATTGGCCTCAAAAATTGTTGTACTACTTCAGACCAACATGGCTATCCACTTGAATCTGCTTGAAGGGCTGTCACATAGAGCAGCAGTCCCCAACCTTTTTCAGGCTGGGGACCCGTGGGGGGAGAGGGAGGGCCGGGGACCGGGGGGGGGGAGATGGAGGCGCAGGCGCCGGCATCTGCAAACCAGCAGGTGTGCCTCCCACCCCCCCACGGTGCGGCGCTTGCTGCGCCAGGAGCACATTGTGGGGGTGGAGGCGTGGGAGCCGGCATACCAGTATGCGCAAACGCGCAGGTGCGGACATGCCACGCCTGCACGTTTGCAGCGCTCGCTGCGCTGGGAGGTGGCCGATCACTCCTGGCGCAGCGTGTGCGCGCCATGGGGGGTAGGGAGGTGTGCCTGCTGGTGCACCCGCGCCTCCCTCCCACCCATTGTGGCACGGGACCGAGGCCTCCATGGCCAGGTATCAAGCTGCCGCCCGGTGGTTGGGGAGCACCGACATAGAGGATGGAGAAGAAATGGAAAGAAACATCCAGAAGAAGTTCCTGACAGTTAGAGCAGTTCCTCAGTGGAACAGGCTTCCTCAGGAGGTGGTGGATTCTCCGTCCATGGAAGTTTTTAAGCAGAGGCTAGATAGCCACCTCACAGAAATACTGGTTCTATGAACTTAGGCAGATTGTTAGTGGCTGGGAAGGTTGGATTGTTTCCATGCTAAGCTCTTGGGGCCCTTTCTTGCATGCCCAAGGAAATGCCAATCAGCACTTTGGGGGTCAGAAGGCGCATTACCCCCCCCCTTTGGTGGAGCTGTTTTTTCTCTTCTTCCCCCCTTTCCCCCCCTTCTCTTCCTCTTTCTCCTCTGGTTCCTTTTCCCCTCTTTCTGTCCTAGATAGCTGGTAACTATAAATCCCTGTGTCACACCATAGTCATGCATAAGGACCCCAAGTTTGTTACCTGAGTGTATTGTTGGTGGATAGTTGTTGTTATGTAAGCACTGACTTTTCAAGTTGTTGCTGTTGTTTGGTTTTGTTTTTGTTTTTCTGTTTGGGCTACTCTGCAGCTTCTTTGCAGGAAAATAATGGGAAGATACTACAGTTGCTATTTTGAAAAATTAATTGACAAAAAAGATAAAATAGAAGGGAAACTAATATCAAAATTATATAAAATATTATTAGATCAGGAATAATCCGCATCACAAACAATAAAAAAATGTGGGAATTAGACCTAAATATCATTATTAATAGGATGGAGTGGAATAAGATATTTAGGCAAGTTCCATTTAAGTCATTATCAAGGAAAGTCCAAGAACATGCAATAAAGTTAATACAAAAATGGTATTAAACCCCAATTAGGGTATATTGAATGAAGAAATCTGGGGATAAAAAATGTTGGAGAGGCTGTGGAAAGGAGGGAACTTTTGTACATATGTCCAGCAATAATGAATTTCTGGGAGAAAATTTTTCTGGAAATTAGTAAAATTATAAAAGTGAAATTGGAACCTTCAGTCCAGTTGGTTCTCCTCAATTTATTCCTCAATGAAAATGCTCAATGTAAGCAGAAAATATTGGTGAACTTTCTGATTGTAGCTGCCAGGATGTTAATTGCTACTAACTGGAAAAACGCAGATTATATATCATTAGATAATTGGCGAAAGAAAATTAGGCAGTTTATGATGTTGGAAAAGTTAACAAATAACAATAAAGTAATTCAAGGGGAGAAAAAGATTGAGGATTTCAATATAATTTGGCTGGATTTGGCAAATTACTTAAGGAAATTTTCAGACTATAAGGTATGTGAACTAGTGTTGTAATGTGTGACTTGGAATTATGATGAACAGTTGAATTGTAATAGATGAAATGGACATTGTCCACAGCAGCGGTCCACAACCTTTTGGCTGCTGCGGACCGCTGCTCCGGAGTGGGGGGAGAGGGCGGCCCGGGGGTCCGGGCACGCACGGCATCCCCAGCGCAAATGCGCGTGCGCTGACTGCTGCGCACGCACGTTTGCGGCTGGCAGGGGTGCAAACGCGTGTGTGCAGCAGTCCACGCATGCGTGTTTGCGCTGCCGCCATACTGGCGGTCGCAGCTCCCCCTCCCGGCCCCTCCGGGCCACCAGCAAATCGGCCGCCAAAGCGGCCGATTAGCTTGCGGCTCGGCAAGCCTCTCTTCCCCCTCCCGAAACAAGAAGCTTGCGGCCTGGCAAAAAAAGTAGGTGCATTTCCTCCAGGCCACACTGGACAGGGATACTGTTCATGTTTTTTTTAGGGGGGAATCATCTGGGCATGGAACTGGGTCAGTGTGGGAGGGCAGGTAGTTGCGCATTTCCTGCATTCTGCAGGGGGTTGAACTAGGTGACCCTGGAGGTCCCTTGCAGCTGTGTGTTTCTATGAGAATTGCATGCTTCTATGAGCTGCAGCATGAGCCAGGCAGGCAAGGGGAAAGTCACTGTCGGCATACAGGAGAATACAGAGCTGCCACTGTATGATCTAGGCAGGTAGAGGAGGTGATACTGCAGGTGGGACCTGCTACCTTTGCTGCCATTATATCCATTACATGGATATAGACAGTGGAAGTATAGGAAGGTGGGGGAGGGTGAGAACAGTAATCACAGCTAAACATGAGTGAAGGATAGGATTTCTCCCCCACCCCAAGTCTTGACAGTCCTTTGCTTGTTGTGATCTAATGCTGTACATTGCCTTACACCAAATCTATTTATTTTGTTCTACCTCCCCTTTTGTTGGACTGAACATCCAGCCTAATGAAGAGCTGTAAAGAATTCATAGTATTTTGTGATGCAAAACACTGTCATATTTTGTTTGGTCCTCAGAGTAATAATAAATAAGAGAAATATTAAACAATCTTTGTTGCCAAATACAGATGTAATGATCTAAATCCCTAGTAAGCCAAGTAATTTCTTTCTCTACTGACACCTGCCACGATCCATTCAAAACAGCCACTAAATTATTATTATTATTTTATTTATTGTCTGCCTCCCCCCAAAGGCTCGAGGTGAGTTACATGTGGATAAAAAAACCCAATACAACCCCTTAAAACCTGTTTAAAACAGCAACACAAAACAAACAATACAAGCAACCCCCATAAGAACCAATATGCTGCAGTGAAAAAATATCCTCCTGAACCTAAAAAAAAAACAAAACCCCCAAATCATCTTCTTGTTTTCGGAAGGGTGCATAAAGGTAAAGGTATCCCCTGTGCAAGCACCAAGTCATGTCTGACCCTTGGGGGCGACGCCCTCTAGCGTTTTCATGGCAGACTCAATATGGGGTGGTTTGCCAGTGCCTTCCCCAGTCATTACCGTTTACCCCCCCCAGCAAGCTGGGTACTCATTTTACCGACCTCGGAAGGATGGAAGGCTGAGTCAACCTTGAGCCGGCTGCTGGGATTGAACTCCCAGCCTCATGGGCAAAGCTTTCAGACGGCTGCCTTACCACTCTGCGCCACAAGAGGCCACCTGCCAATCCTATAGGGGGGTCCTGATCTTCATTGCCACCCAGCCTCAACCATAGACCTGGAAGCAGAACTCTGTGTTGCAGGCCCTGCAGAACGCTGGAAGCTCCCACAGGAATAAAAGGAAGTTACCACCAGAAAGAAAGGAAGTGCCTGACTGATCACTGCTCAGCCCCCTCCCTACCCCATTGAGAAGTCTTTTAATGGTAGGGTTGCCAGCTCTGGGTTGGGGAATACTCTGGGTTGGGGAATACCAGCTCTGGGTTGGGGAATACCTGGAGACGGGTGGAGCCAGGAGTAGGCAGGATTTAAGGTGGGGAGGGACATCAAGGGTGTATATTGCTATGGAGTCCACCCTCCAAAGCAGTCATTGTCTCCAGGGAAACTGATCTTTGTTGCCTGATGAGCTATAAAGCCAGGGTACTCCTAGTTAGTGGTAGACAGATTGTTAAAGTAACATGGATTAGCATTGATGGCTCTCTGTTATAGTGACTGTTTGTGATCCCAACTTGTGTTTCCATGGGCACAAGGACAGTTCATAGAGCATAATTTTCCTGTCTTTTCTCTCCTTTGTGAACCTGGAATCCAGAATAAGACTTTTTTGACGGGCGGGGGGAGATCTGGGCTCTTGCAAGAGGCAAAGTCAAGCTCCGCATGCAGATGCTATTGTGCCTGTGAAAATGCTGGTTAAAATACAATTCACTGTAAATTACCCTGGGCACATACTGATGAGAGAAAAGGAGAGTAAAGTGTCCAGATAAAAATAATAATCCCACTGGTTTCAAGGAGCCTTAAAACAGTTTGTCCTTACAGAAGCCCCATGAACTTCCAGCTTGCTCATGGTGCAAAAAAACCTGGAAGTGGAACTGCTGTATAGGAATGAAATCTTCAGTGAGCATGAAGGAAGGAAGGAAATTCTTAGATGCCACAGAAGGCATTAAAGGGAGTTCCCCAACCTAAGACTACTGGATTTGCCTCAACCTAGTCATGGGCATATTCAGCAGAGGGTTGGTCCCTTTGAATTAACCTGAACTCAATTTATTTGGTATTTTTAATCCACTTTTCTCCACTGAATGCAGACTCCTACAAAATAACATTGTCAACAGAACATCAAATGCAACAAAACAGACTTATCAGGAGGGGAGGAAAGTAGAGCTGTGGGTAAAAGGTTTGCTCCAGTGGGGACAATTTCTCCCTGGGAACTTCCTTCCACAATAAAGCATCCCTTTAAGCTTCCAGGGATATTTAGATATTAACCGTTAGGGGGATTGCCCAATCTGTCTGCATAACAGTTGTACCTAGTTGGCTACATATTTTATGTTGCTTTATGCTTCCTGGGTGTAACTCTGCCATACAACAAATGATAATCTTCCCAGAGATGCTTCTCTGGTAAAGCTGATAGCGAGCTGAAACCCAAACTAAATAAAGCCTTGCTTCCCCATATATCTAAATTTAAACTTTGTTGTGACACAGTTTAACTATCCTAATTTTGATGAATACCTCCTTCTGTTATACATGACTCCCAGTATTTGCTTCAGAGGTGCGGTTCTTCACTGAAGCCATGGAGTCTGGTCTCATAAACAGCAATTAGAGGTTAGCTTCTGCCTTTTGCTGGATACTTTCAGTTTCTGCTGTTGTCATGTACTGGAGCAGGGAAGAGGAATAACGGTACTTCAATACCTCAGCATGGTTCATTAAATATATTAATTGTTCTTATTTAAACAAAAGGGGTCTGATTTTTAAGAGTCCAAAGCATATTAAATGCAAAACATGTGCCTTGCTGTCAGACCGAGTGGCTTCAGTTATGTGGCTAAAAGCATAATCCCACATATGATTACTCAAAAATAATCAGTCACAGAGGCTGAAGTCAGAGGCCTTATTACATCCCTAGCTTCCAATAAATCACCTGGAGAAGATCTGATTCCACCTGATTTATTTAAAGCGTTCCCTAACTGGTGGGCCCCAGTCTTAGCTAGGGTCTTCACCCAGATAAATGAATCAGGCATTTTCCCCAATGGCTGGAAGATGAGCATAGTGGTTCCTATCCACAAAAAAGGCAACAAGACCGACCCACAAAACTACCGCCCCATTAGTTTACTAAATATCGCATCTAAACTCTATGGAAAATTCCTCTTACATAAACTAGAGGACTGGGCTGCTGACAACCATATCTTACACCCACACCAAGCAGGATTTAGAAGAGGCCATTCTACCACTGACCACTGCCAACCCCTCCATTACTTAGTCTACTCCAGTATAGAAGGCCCTACGAGAGCCTTATACGCAGCTTTCATTGATTTAGCCACAGCTTTTGACTCCATTGATAGGGACAGACTCTGGTCAAAGCTGAGGGAAACTAACATCGATAAACGCCTACTGTTTCTGATGCATGAACTGCACTCAGGCACCCACACAAAAATTAGGGTAGGTGCTTCAGGCTCTCTAACTAATGAAATTGCAGTAAGGAAAGGGGTAAAGCAAGGGTGTGTACTAGCCCCTCTGCTTTTCAATATTTATATCAACGATATAGTTCAAAGACTATCGGGCCCAGAATTTGTACCCCCTTCTGTCGGTCAGCAAAAGGTCTCTATCCTGCTTTATGCAGATGACATGGTCCTGGTTTCCCTTACAAGAGTTGGTCTGAAAAAGCTACTTAACAACTTGGGTACTTATTGTAAGGAAGAGTCCCTTTCCATTAACTACACAAAAACAAAAGTTATGGTTTTTAGGAAAAGACCTAAAAAATTTATCTGGAGTATAAACAATATTCCTATAGAACAGTGTAGCACATTTAAATATCTTGGGATCACTTACAGTGAGACCCTAAACTGGAATGCCCACCTTGCAACTATAAAGGCCTCTGGTCTAAAAATCATTGGAGCCATTCTGAGATTTTATTATACCAGGGGAGGGTTTCTAGTTGACCCAGCTCTAAAGCTCTTTGCAGCCAAGGTCATTCCTCACCTACTATATGGCATTTACATCTGGGGCTGGAAAGAACAAACAATCAATAGCTTGGAGCCCATTCAGAACTTTTTCTTCAGACGTATCCTGGCTCTTCCAAAAGGGTCCCCTGCAGCCCTGATGAGGGCAGAGCTTGGTTTTCCCTCACTCAAAGCCCGTGCCCACTTAGCTATTCTGAAATCTTGGAAGAAAGACATCTCAACCAAATTAGATTCTTTAAACCATCAAAGTTTTAAGCTCTTATTGAGCAAGGACAGGACTCGGTCTGATTTTTTCAGCTCCATCCTTTCACGCTATACCATACCAGATGACTTACTGCATACATCAGCCAATATTTCTGATTTACGTGATTGGGTGTTCAAAGCTGACTCTCTGATCGACCACTCTTCAATACAGCTATCACAAGCAGCCCCATGGTATAAAACAATTAAAAAAGACCATTCCAGAGCATCATATTTAGTAAATATAACGACACGTAATCTTAGAATGGCCCTAACATCTTTGCGGTTTGAAATGATGCCATCAGCCATGCTCTCTGGGCGATATCTCCGAATACCCACAGCCCAACGCCTGTGCATATGTGGAAATCCATCTGTGGAGGACCTGCCCCACTATGTCTTGGCTTGTCCCCTGTACTCCGAACCCAGGGGCAAATTCCTTGCCAAGCTATTACCAAACTCTCACCCTATTTCTGATTTTAACAAAGTCACCTATCTGTTATCAGATGTCGACCCCTATATCTCTTATAGGGTGGCACTTTTTGCTCTGGCTGCCAGGAAGATTCGAGCTAATGCATTTTTACAGGAGCCTCCACCTTGATACACCATTTTATCTCTTTTATTGTAACTTAGTAGTCCATGTTTACATTTTTAGGTACACAATATTGGAGAAATATTGTTTTATTTGTTTATATTTGTGCCATATTGTTTTAATTGTGTTTTGTAATGGCCTTTGGCTACATACAATAAATGTTATCGTAGTAGTACTCAAAAATAAATCCCAGAGTGTTCTGTAAGACTTGTCCCAGTTTAATGTGAACAGAACCGAAGCCTAATAACTTTTAAAATGGATAGTGCAAGTGACAAAATATAGAACAAGCATGCTGGGCAGAAGCCAAATCATAAAAGCACACAGAACAGTAATTGGAAGTACATACGAAAGCTATATTTTGTAAACGGAAGAACAGGGATTATAAAAATATTTTGTCTGTGCTGGATAGGATCATAGACGGAGTCATGACAATTGTTATAAAAGCCTATGTTTTAAAACTGCAGGCTCCTTTTTATTGATATATATTCTTCTGTGCTCAAGCAGATTTCCTTCAGTTCACAAAGAGCTCTTTCTAAAAACTAGTATCCTAAGGCAACTTCAGATTCCACAGTTCATGGAACTCAGGGACATTCTATTTTGCTATTCCTATTTTACCCTGGAAAACAATCTCCACAACTCTTTAGCCTTGTACTTACCACCTTTGATATGTTCACATGGATTTTTTACAATGTATTTTCCATTTGATATTTCACCATCATGAAAAACAAACATCCATCCAGTTTAGTCTTTCTGACAGTCAAACTATTCACTGTTTAGCTATTTGAAATATTTCTATGCTGCCTCTGCTTTCCATCACAAGGACCCAAGATAGTCAAGGACAGTTCTCCCCATCAAGGAGCCCAGAATGGCTGCTCAAGATGCCATTAATCGGCTTTCTCCAAGTGGGAGGTGGGAGAAGATTATTCCCTAAACACTTGTTATCACCATCTGGGTACAAGTTGACCCCCTGAGACATTGGAAGTACCGGTGGGGTTTTGCTCAGTCCAGGTAGCCAACAGTTTAAGAGGAGATGGTGCAAGTTAATTACATAGCCAGTACTCCCAGGAGCACAGCTGCCTCCTGGGTATGAGCTGAACCCCTTTAATGCTGCTAGTATAGCTGAGGATAAGCTTACTCCACAAACAGGAGGCGCGATTATATGTAGCGTTATGCCACTCAGCTGGCGTAACGCTATTTTTAACGATGTGCGGAAATGCCCTCAATATATCTACTTCTCAACATGGCCCGATCTGAGGATACTTAAATATGGAGACCAGAACCTGGAAGCATGTACTGGCAGGCTTGGCTGCTTGCTACTATTTCAACAGCAGGATCACCACCCAAAAGCTAGTGTGGCAGAGTAGTTAAAACAGCCTTTCACAACTTTTTTACGATTGAGAAAACCCTGAAACACTCTTCAGGCTTCAAGAAACCCCAGAAGTGGTGTGATTGTACAGAATACGGTTGAAAAACATAGCTGATGCCCACCCAGGAACTCTCCCGCCCCCTTCAGGCCCATCATTAGCCATTTTGGGAGGGGGGGCATGTTGACTTGACCATATATGGTCATATCCATGATCAATGCTTAACAATTTTTAAAGTATATTAAAATTAACTAACCCTCACCTATTCAGGAAATCCTTCCTGGGCCATCATGAAACCCCAATGTTTCATGAAACCCTTGTTGAGAAAGCCTGAGTTAAATTGTCAGACTAGGATCCAGGAGACCCAGTTCTGAATCCCTTGAGTGCCACAGAAGTTCACTCAGTGACATACTCCCCATCTAACCTACCTCAAAGGGTTACTGTGAGGATAAAATGGAGGAGAGTGGTATGATATAAGCTGCTTTGGGTCCTCACTGGGGAGAAAGGTGGGCATAAGTTTAAATGAATAATACAACTGAAGATTAGGGCTGATAAAAGGTTCGTTAGTGGATGGGTGAGGAAGAGAGAAGGAAGCAGGAACGGATAAGGAAACAGGGCTGCCAGGAAGGAGGAAAGAGGAAATAGTGTGGAGAGGGGGGCAAAAGGAAACAAAAATAACAAATCTGGAATGAATTAATGAAATATAGGCATTTGGAAATTCCAAATAACAGGTATTCAGAGTAGATATATAATATGAGGTTTTGGTTAAATGATATCTTCCCCCTTGAATGCTGAATCTCGCAGCATTACCAAAATCCCAGATTTCAGTAAATATTGGATTTCTGTCTGTCATTCCTCCTGATGAAGGGAGGAGAAAAGAAAAGACACTGTATGAGAGGAGAAAGAAGAGCAGGAAGGAAGTATATAGGTTTCTTGTGCACAATAGGCTCAGTTCAAATCAACTATATGTGTGATCAAATGGTATTTCTGCATATTTATCCCCAAATGATACAAACACATGACAATCTTTGGAACTCAAAAGGCTTTTAGCTGAGCACCAGAAATTCTTGCTAACAGCGAAAGGTTACATTTACTTGCTGAAGCCAAGAGCCTTCATCCCATCAGTCCCTCTTTCCCCCAAAGATAACTGTCATCCAACTGGCTCCACCCTTTGGAATTACAACCCCAAAGCACTGCACACAACTTTTCTACATGCCTGCATCACCACCTCTCCTGCCAAGGGTTTAATGTGCATCTGCAAGTAATTAAACATATAAATGCTGAACAAACATTAAAGGAACTTGAAGGTCCCTCAGTATTCCCCCCCCCAGCATGTGGGGGACTATTTGTTTTGCCTAAAATACTGCGTGTTCGGAAATCAGCCAGGGAGAACAGTATTCCAACAGCATTAGCAAGCTTGGTCAAGTCATGTAACGTTCCTTCAAATTACAAGGCAGAGTAAACTATGTTAAGAGTATTTTTAGAACTCCACAAAAAAGCTTAGGCTATGATATTTTTAAATCCATCAATATCTAGAATTTGACCCTGAGAAAAACCCTAACACAGAGATGGCTGTATGAACTAATCAAATCTAAAAGCAGGCAAGGAAGGACATTTCTGCTGGACATTGTAAGCCTTCTCTTCCCCTATTTTGAGCTAGCCAAGACTTTGTGGAGTACTAAACGTATCAAAACCTTTTGGCTTTTCACAGCACAAAATGTTAATATGCAATATGAAGGGCCATATAAATCTGAAAACAGTCCTGAAAGAGACAAGATGTTTCAAGTAAACATCTGTAAAAGCCAATATTTTAAAGATTTGGAATTAAGTACCAAGGAAAGTAAATATAACAGAGGTCTCCAATAAAGCGTGCAGAAACATTTAATTTAAAAGTTGTCTGTTATGATGGAACGTAATAAGAGGATGGAGAGTACATCACATGATCACAGACCATGAAGAACTGAAATAGTAAGTCATGAATCTACAAATGGTGAAGGTCTATCTTTAAACCGCCCGTGGTGCCGCGGGCGCCACGAACTAAATAAAAGGCTAAGGGGTTCTAGGGCGGGATGTGTCCGTGATGAGGAAGGGTCCAGATTGGACCCTTCCTCCGGACAGACAATTGGAGGGACCAATCGACAGGTGCTTTGCGCCTGCCGATTGGTCCCTCCGATTCCCAGCCCCAGCAACTGTGAGCCGCGCGCAGCACAGCCCGCAGTTGCTCCCTTTGCCGCTGGCCTGATGCGTTAGAGGCGCTTCGCGCCTCCAACGCGTCAGGCCGGCCGCAAGGGAGCCCCCGGCAGCCGCGCGGAGCACGGCTGCTGGGGGCTCCCTGCCCAGCGGCCTGACGCGGCGAGAGGCGCTTTGCCGCCTGAAGGAGCCGCCGACAAACGACCGCCGCCCAGGGGAGGCCCCGCCGCCCGAGGGAGTCCCACGACTGGGTAAGTGCCTAGCGCCCGCTGTATTACTCATACAGCGGGCTTGATTACTAGTTTATGTATAAAACCTAGAGAGGGCAAATGAGATGCCAGATAAATATGAATCATTTTGAACATGTTCAGTCATTGCACTAGCAATACTTTTCAGAAGTCTTTGTTGAATCACTGTTTTTGCAGTGTATACAATTGTATCCACGTACTGACTTCTCTTCCTATTTACACAAGTTACCATCTTCAGCCTCTTTGCTTTTTGGACACAAATTACCTACATAAATATAAAGAACTATTATCAGTAAAGGAACAGTCATCTTTTATGAACTATGAACTAGGAGTCTCCAGGGCAAGTCTCAGTTCAACTACAAACTCAGTGGGTGTCCCTAAGTAAGCAATTTCATCTGATAGCACAATTAGTTTTGGACAGGGAAAGTCTGCCTTTGCATGCTGTGATGGGCACAATCCTGGCATTGTTGAGCTGTTTTCAGTTCTATTGGTATCAGTGGAGAGATAAAAGCATGCTGGACTGTTCCCAATTAAATCAATTGAGCTGGAAAAGGCTTAACTGTGGCTGGATTTCATTCAAGCTAATTTGACTTCTTGGATAATGCAAACCGTAGCATTCATAGAACATGAATGCAATTGAATGTGAACATGGAATACACAGAGCCATCCATTTGTGATTCAGAAATCCTAATTGATTCCTGTGGAATGGTGGATTACGATAACAAGTTATACATTTATTATGCGACCTGTTGGGTTTAAAGATTTAAACTAGGTTTGCACAACCATAAGCTATGGTAAGAATGATTTTGGCATGCAACACTCTGAAAAAACTCTGCAAACAACAGCCTGACAGTCTTGATGGAATTATCCTAAAGCTTAGACTACAGCTATATTTGTTAGGCACAGTTATTATTGCTGCCACACAGGCTCTCTCCCCCCCCCTTAACCCCCCCCAACCGGAGTCTATGGCAGCATAGGAAAAAGTGAGCATGTGTACCAAAATTTATTTTTCAGACTTTAGGTATTTGTAATGTTGCTTTGGCAAGGCTTGTGTAGGAATTTCCTCGTCGTTTTTATATTGTGCATTAGCCTATACCAAGCTGCAAGTTATACATTCATTGTGTAGCAAAGCTGTGGAAGGATCCATATATAACTCAACTTCTGCAGATAAGGAAACTTTTCTGTCAGGATTCCATTTGTCTGACTAGTGAGGACTGATTCCTGTCAAAAGAAATATGTCCAATCTTATTGCAAAATCCTGGGTTTCATGCTGTCTTTTGGGAGCTGAGAATCACAAGAAGTGAGCTGAATTGCCTCTCTGGAGAACTTCAGAGTAAATAGGAGGAACAGGGAGGAGCAAAAGGCTTTCCATAGAAAAAGGCAGGAATGCAATACAGATGGCCCATAACCAAAGACAATCAAAGAAGCTGCCATGCCCATTTCTTATCTTTCCCCAAGAAGCAAATAATACATTCATAATGTTCCACATAAGTAGTTCTGTCAGAGAAGAGCTATAAATGCAGGATCAATAGAGATTCTGTTTCTTCTCCAGCATCTTGACTCTAGCTAGCCCTGCCTGACAATAACCCTCCACACACACATACCCTTTCTATGTAACAGTTGAGGTTTTTCTGTTTCTAGAACTTGACCCTGAGAAAAACCCTAACACAGAGATGGCTGTATGAACTAATCAAATCTAAAAGCAGGCAAGGAAGGACATTTCTGCTGGACATTGTAAGCCTTCTCTTCCCCGATTTGGAGCTAGCCAAGACTTTGGAGTACTAAACGTATCAAAACCTTTTGGCTTTTCACAGCACAAAATGTTAATATGCAATATGAAGGGCCATATAAATCTGAAAACAGTCCTGAAAGAGACAAGATGTTTCAAGTAAACATCTGTAAAAGCCAATATTTTAAAGATTTGGAATTAAGTACCAAGGAAAGTAAATATAACAGAGGTCTCCAATAAAGCGTGCAGAAACATTTAATTTAAAAGTTGTCTGTTATGGTGGAACGTAATAAGAGGATGGAGAGTACATCACATAAAATGTATTTATTTGAAAAATGTATTTATAATTCCCCCCACCCCCCTCATCTGAACATGGATAGAGCCCATGGGTATCTCCCACATGCATATTTCCTCAAACGCTGTCAGGCTATTATCATTCCTCTGAACTGACCACTTTTTGGTGAAGTTTTGACCCCCCCCCCAAACATACACACACACACTTTCTTATCTCGAGGGCCTCAGGCTTCACAGCACCTTGAGCAAGCCCAGCTTTCCAGCTGGTGCACACATTTTCGCTACATTCCTACCCTGAAGCATCTCTCATCATCTGCACCCTCCTGAAAGCTGGGATGCCCTGCCTACAGGAAACACTTATAGCCACTCCTGAAAAGCAGCCACGGGGGTACTTCAAGTGGCACAGCTCCCTCTTGCCTTTAAGCCGTTTTGTCTGGTGTTGACTAAAGCAGTAAGTCTCCTCGACCAAACCGCAAGCATTTCCTAGGAGCCAGCTTGGTACTGCGGTTAAGAACAGCGGCTTCTCATCTGGTGAGCCCGGACTGATTCCCTGCTCGTCCACAAGAAGCCAGCTGGGCGACCTTGAGCAATTCTCAACAATTCTCCTAGGACTGTTCTCACAGGGCTTTTCTCTTAGAGCTCTCTCGGCCTCTCCTACCCCACAGGGTGTCTGTTTCAGGGAGAGGAAGAAAAGGGGATAGTAAAGCCGCTTTGAGACTCCTTCGGGCAGTGAAAAGCGGAGTATAAAAAGCAACTCTTCTTCTCAGGAAGACACCCTCCATACCCCACCCTTGTCTTACATGATGCCTGCCTCGCACTCTGTCCTGCCCGCCAGTCTCGCCAATTTCGGGCGGAAAGGGTTTACCTGTAACTCCCGCCAAGGAGGAGCGGCGGCCGGCTGCCCTGCCCAGGCGAGCCCCTCCAAAGAAGTTAGACGGAGTTTACCTCGCAGAAGCATTACACGCGACGGCTCCCCCGGCCGATGAAGTGACCCCCCCCCCCCCCGCGCCACTTTCCCCTGTCGCCAGGGCTCCGGGTTCGCCCCGTGTCCCCGAGGCACGCGGGACTCCGGGAAGCGGCAGGGGCATGCCTCGGGAGGTGGGGGTCGGAGCCAAGAGCAAGGCGCGGCCGCAGGACGCGAGCGAGGGCGAGTTGGGGTTGCAAGGCAAGGCGGGGTGGGCGAGAAGAGGTGGGCAGAGCTGAACGCTACCTGGCAAGTCGCGGCGGCAAAGGAGCGGCAGGAGGCGAGCCTGGCCCCCGGCAACCCGGCTCAAAGCAGCGTCTGAAGCGGCCCCAGGGAGCGCACCCAACCCGCCCTGCTCGCGAGAAGAGGCTCCGCCGCCACAGCCAAGAACAAGCCGCCCGGGGTGCTCCACACTTTCTAGAACAGCCCTGGCACTTCCAGCCGGAGCGGCGCAACCTCCTCCCCCCTCTGCTGATGCGCTTGGCGTTCTCCGCTCCGATTGGACCGCTGCCACGTCGGAAGCTCCGCCTCCCCAGCAGAGTCCTCCAAGGCGTCCTGCCACTACCGTAATGCTTAGAAGAGCGGGTGGGGTGGGGCTCAGTCCTAAAGCGTCGTGGTGACGAGGCCTCGCTGATCGGTCTTTTTGACAAGGTTATAGCTCGGCAGTGAATAGGGAGCGGAGGGTTATGCATGACCTGAACTTGAACGCACAAACTTTCATGCTGGCCGTTCCTTCTTGGAGGGAGATCTAGCAATTGAGTTTTCTATGACATCTGGCGTATCCTATTTGAAAATTGAACTGCTGAGGAGGGTTGTTGTTGTTGTTTTTAGGTGCGAAGTCGTGTCCGACCCATCGCGACCCCATGGACAATGATCCTCCAGGCCTTCCTGTTCTCTACCATTCCCCGGACTCCATTTAAGTTTGCACCTACTGCTTCAGTGACTCCATCCAGCCACCTCATTCTCTGTCGTCCCCTTCTTCTTTTGTCCTCGATCGCTCCCAGCATTAGGCTCTTCTCCAGGGAGTCCTTCCTTTTCATGAGGTGGCCAAAGTATTTGAGTTTCATCTTCAGGATCTGGCCTTCTAAAGAGCAGTCAGGGCTGATCTCCTCTAGGACTGACCGGTTTGTTCGCCTTGCAGTCCAAGGGACTCGCAAGAGTCTTCTCCAGCACCAGAGTTCAAAAGCCTCAATTCTTTGATGCTTGGCCTTCCTTATGGTCCAACGTTTGCAGCCATACATTGCAACTGGGAACACCATAGCCTTGACTAAACACACTTTCGTTGGCAGGGTGATGTCTCTGCTTTTTACGATGCTGTCTAGATTTGCCATAGCTTTCCTCCCCAGGAGCAAGCGTCTTTTCATTTCTTTTGCTGCAGTCCCCATCTGCAGTGATCTTGGAGCCCAGGAAAATAAAATCTGTCACTATTTCCATTTCTTCCCCATCTATTTGCCAGGAATTGAGAGGGCCGGATGCCATGATCTTCGTTTTCTTGATGTTGAGTTTCAAACTTTTGCACTCTCCTCCTTCACCTGCATCAACAGGCTCTTTAGTTCCTCTTCACTTTCTGCCATTAGAGTGGTATCATCTGCATATCTGAGGTGGTTGATATTTCTCCTTGCAATCTAGATCCCAATTTGTGACTCCTCTAATCCGGCCTTTCTCATGATGCACTCCACAAGTTTAATAGGGAAGGCGACAGTATACAGCCTTGCCTAACTCCTTTCTCAATTTTGAACCAATCAGTGATTCCATGTTCAGTTCTCAGTGTTGCTTCTTGACCTGCATATAAGTTTCTCAAGAGACAAATAAGATGCTCTGGTATTCCCATCTCTTTAAAATCTTGCCACAATTTGTTGTGCTCCACACAATCAAAGGCTTTAGCATAGTCAATGAAGCAGAAGTAGATGTTCTTCTGGAACTCCGTAGCTTTCTCCATGATTCAGCGTATGTTGGCAATTTGATCTCTAGTTCCTCTGCCTCTTCAAAATCCTACCTGTACTTCTGGAAGTTCTCGGTCCACATATTGCTGGAGTCTAGCTTGTAAAATTTTGAGCATAACTTTGCTAGCATGAGAAATGAGTGCAATGGTGCGGTAGTTTGAACATTCTTTGGCATTGCCCTTCTTTGGGATTGGAATGTAAACTGACCTTTTCCAATCCTTTGGCCATTGTTGAGTTTTCCAAATTTGCTGGCATATTGAGTGTAGCACTTTTACTGCATCATCTTTTAAGATTTTGAATAGTTCAACTGGAATGCTGTCACTACCACTAGCTTTATCGTTGACTGGGGAGGGTAGGCTTTGCAAAATAGAAAACTATCCTGAATGCTTGTTTTCTTTCTTCTCTTTTTTGGCTGCCTTTCCATCAATGGTTACAATTCAGGGACAGGCAATATCTCTTGCCTGGCTGACAGGCAATCCTAGGATCTCATGGCTATAACTACACACAGGCCATACAGCAAATCAAATAATAATGGCCAGGACATGCAGCCTGGAGCACAGAGAGTAGAGTGCCCATGAGTGTGCAGAGGATGTGTGCAGGCAGAGGATTGCTGGCAATGAGCCCTATCAGAGGCCCTGCATCTTTGCAGGTACTCCACCTCATGTAAGGTGACGTTGTTGTTGTTAGGTGCAAAGTCGTGTCCGACCCATCGCAACCCCATGGACAATGATCCTCCAGGCCTTCCTGTCCTCTACCATTCCTCGAAGTCCATTTAATTTGCACCAACTGCTTCAGTGTTCCATCCAGCCACCTCATTCTCTGTCGTCCCCTTCTTCTTTTGCCCTCAATCGCTCCCAGCATTAGACTCTTCTCCAGGGAGTCCTTCCTTCTCATGAGGTGGCCAAAATAATTCAGTTTCATCTTCAGGATCTGGCCTTCTAAGCAGCAGTCAGGGCTGATCTCTAGGACTGACTGGTTTGTTGGCAATTTGATCTCTTGTTCTACTGCCTCTTCGAAATCCTGCCTGTACTTCTGGAAGTTCTCAGTCCACATATTGCTTGAGCCTAGCTTGTAGGATTTTGAGCATAACTTTGCTAGCATGAGAAATGAGTGCAATGGTGTGGTAGTTTGAACATTCTTTGGCATTGCCCTTCTTTGGGTTTGGAATGTAAACTGACCTTTTCCAATCCTGTGGCCACTGTTGAGTTTTCCAAATTTCCTGGCATATTGAGTGTAGCACTTTTGCTGCATCGTCTTTTAAGATTTTGAATATTTCAACTGGAATGCTGTCACCTCCACTAGCTTTATTGTTGCTCAGACATCCTCAGACCCATTTGACTTCACGTTCCAGGATGTCTGGCTCCAGGTCAGTGACTACCCCCTCGTGGTTATCAGGGATGTTAAGCTCGCTCTTGTATAGTTCCTCTGTATAATTTTGCCACCTTTTAAAATCTCTTCTGCTTCTGTAAGAGCCCTACCATTTTGGTCCTTTATCATACCCATCTTTGCATGAAATGTTCTCTTCATAGCTCCAATTTTATTGAAGAGATCTCTGGTCCTCCCTATTCTATTGTTTTCTTCTATTTGTTTGCACTGTTCATTTAAGAAGGCATTCCTATCTCTTCTAGCTATTCTCTGGAATTCAGCATTCAGTTGGGTGTATCTTTCTCTTTCTCCCTTGCCTTTCACTTCCCTTCTCTCCTCAGCTATTTGTAAAGCTTCCTCGGAAGCCATTTTGCTTTCTTGCATTTCTTTTTCTTTGGGATGTTTTTAGTTGCTACCACTTGTACAATGTTGCGAACCTCCGTCCATAGTTCTTCAGGCGCACTGTCTATCAGATCTAATTCCTTAAATCTATTTGTCACCTCTACTGTATATTCGTTAGGGATATGATTTAGTTCATACCTGAGTGGCCTAGTGCTTTTCCCTACTTTCATCAATTTGATCCTAAATCTTGCGAAAAGAAGCTGATGATCTGAACCACAATCGGCTTGTAGTCTTGCTTTTACTGACTGTATAGAACTTTTCCATCTTTGGCTGCAGAGCACATAGTCAATCTGATTTCTGTGTTGACCGTCTGGTGTTGTCCATGTGTAGAGTCATCTCTTGGGTTGTTGAAAAAGAGTGTTTGCTATGACCATTGTATTCTCTTGACAAAATTCTACCAGCCTGTGCCCTGCTTCATTTTGTACTCCAAGGCCAAACTTGCCTGTTATCTCGGTAATCTTTTGGCTTCCTACTTTAGCATTCCAATTCCCCATGATAAGCACATAATTTTTGGCATTGCTTCTAGAAGGTGTTGTAGGGCTTCATAGAACTGGTCAACTTCATCCTCTTCAGCAGCAGTGGTTGGGGCATAGATCTGGATTACTGTGATGTTGAATGGTTTGCCTTGGATTCGAACTGAGATCATTCTGTCATTTTGGGGATTGTATCACAATACTGCTTTTCCTACTCTTTTATTGATTATGAAAGCTACTCCATTTCTTCTGAGAGATTCTTGCCCACAGTAGTATACCTGATGGTCATCTGAATTAAATTCATCCATTCCTGTCCATTTGAGTTCAGTAATTCCTAAAGTGTCAATGTTCAGTCTTGTCATCTCTTGTTTGACAACGTCCAGCTTGCCTTGATTCATGGATCTGAAGTTCCAGGTTCCCATGGAATAAAAGTCTTTCAGCATCGGACTGTCTTTTCGCCACCAGTTACTTCCACAACTGAGCGTCAAGCCACTTTTAACTTGTGGAGACCCTATAAATTACTAACCGTCAAGACATCCTGTCATTATTAGCCTTGTTCAGGATTTGCCCTGGCTTCCTTTATTGAGTCAATCTGTCTCATGTTGGGTCTTCCTCTTTTCCTGCTACGCTCAGCTTTTCTTAGTGTTACTCTCTTTTCCATGAAGATAGATCAAGATTGGTAGCCATGTCAGTCTGTTTGTAGCAGTAGAAAAGAGCAAGAGTTTAGTAGCACACACACAAAGTCCAAATGCAGGGAACAAAAAGAGGAATTTCAAAAAAATGCTCCAGAGAAGAGGAGAGAAAGAATAAAACAAACACAATGTTGGCAGGTTGTTGTGCTGAAATACTGTTATTCTAATACTAGCTGCAAAGCCAGTTCCTAAGAATGGGCTTTGAACTGCCCCCCCCATAAGGTGGCTTTGGGGGCGCTCACAGCCGGAGCAAGTGGCATGGGTGGGGGCTGGCCAGCTCGTGGGACAGAGCTCCTTAGCAGGGTGGGACCTGATGGGGGATGGGGCTGCTCATTAGCAGCCCAGGGCCGGGGCTTGCTCATTAGTAGCTCTGCTGGGGCTTGCTCGTTAGCAGGCCGGGGCTTGCTCGTTAGCAGCCCTGAGGGCACACCCCCTTCACAACCACCCTTCACCCAGGGCCCTCTCTCCTGACCTGCTGCTGGCTCCACGTCTGAGAGCAAAGTCGCTAACATTCAGGAACGGAGGGCAGGAGCTGTAGGGGCAGATTTTACCTATTCCAACTCGGACACCCTGGACATGTTCCACCCTCCAGGATGTTTCACAAATATTAAGAGGAACAATGGATGTAAAGCCAATCAGATCCCCCATACTTTTCAGAAGCCCTGATGGACAGCAGTCCCACCTAGCCACTGCCTGTTTCTAAAAATACTTGGAGGGCACCAGTTTGTGCTATGGGGCCTGTGGCAGCACATGGGGGATGCAGTAAGGGTTGTAGGCAGTGGATAAATGGGCTTATGAACACCAAATTCCTCTTAAAGACCCAATCAACAAAAGCTTACAGGAAATAGGTTTATTGCTTCAATTTGTTAAAACTACCACCATGCCAATAAAACATTAAAAACATTACAGTGGGCAGTCCGTGCCTATACATTCATTCAGATTTATATATATATATATATATATATATATATATATATATATATATATATATATATATATATATATATATATATATATATATATATATATATATATATATATATATATATATATATATATTTATATTTATATTTATATTTATATTTATATTTATATTTATATTTATATTTATATTTATATTTATATTTATATTTATATTTATATTTATATTTTATATTTATATTTATATTTATATTTATATTTATATTTTATATTTTATATTTTATATTTTATATTTTATATATATATATATATATATACTCCCATAGACTACCAAACCAACGTCTGTAAGATAAAAAGGTGATTTAAGTGTACACAGGCATTCTCGCTGGTTTATCCACAACCTCAAAGTTCTTTTGTTTTAGATAGCTCAGCATCGTCATTTCTTCTGTTTATAATACATCCCTTTCCAAGTGGATTTCTTAAATCTTTAGAAGTGTCTTTGAGCGTGCTTGTTGATGTTGCATTTCAAGTTTTTGCAGATGTTCGAGGATACTTGCCATTTCCCCCCTCGCCTTCCTTTTCAGAGTGGCATTATAGCTATAGGAGTTTACCTCTCCTATAGGCTTTACTTGTTTCCCAAATGGTGATCTTAGTGACTTCAGGAGTATTATTGACTTGGAAAAAATCTTTAATATCCTCTTGGCATCATTTCTGGAGTCTCTGGTACTGTTTCATTCATCCTCCACCTTCTTATTCCTGCTCTCTGTTGTGTCAAAATTAATTCTAAAGGAGAATGTTCAGCAAATGTAGAGGGTAAAATCTCAATTAATTTTCTAGCAGATATAATTCCCTTGGTGATCCAACATTAATCAATCCAAGAATATGACAGATGTGCAGAGAAGAAAATATATTGTCACTTTCCTTTATTCTGAATTCTCCAGAAGTCAACAAGTGAAAATTTTTGGAGGTATTCTAAGGCAGCGGTCCCCAACCCCCGGTCCGTGGATCAGTTGGTACCAGGCCGCGGCTCCTCCTCGTCCTCCTGATTTCTGATGCCGTCAGGGGCTGCCCTGCCACTCTGCTGCCAGCTCACCTTTGGTGTTCTCCGGCGGCCACCATGGCTGGGGCTCACCCTTGGCATGGCACTGCACAGCTGCTGCTGGCAGCGCCCCCCAGTGGCCGGCGAGGGGTGCCGGCAGGAAAGCAAGTGAAGCAGGGTCTCAGGCGGCAGTGACATTCCTCGGCAAAAGACTACCCCCCCCCCGGACCTCAGTAAAATTGTCAAGTGTTGACCGGTCCCCAGTGATAAAAAGGTTGGGGACCACTGTTCTAAGGCAATCTTTGGTAGCACAGATCCCTGCTTTTTTTCCTGACTTGTCCATGATGAACAGCATTGAAATCTCCTATTAGAACAGCTTCACCTTCTACATTTTCCATGTAGTTCTCAAAGAGTTCTTCAAAATATTTCTTCTTTGAATTATTCGGAGCATATTTATTAATGTCCATTCTTTGGGGGGTCTGTAAATTGTACATGAACTGTCAATTTTGGATTGATATAAATAACTACTCTGTTTTGTAGGTGCTGATGATACGTATACATTTTCTAATTTCTTTGATACCATTAGGTGTTCATTAGGTGTTCCTGGCTCTTCTTAATATGAGTTTCTTGTAAGCATATAATATCTGTTTTCATTTTCTTTAGTTATGTAACAGTTTTTTAATGTTTTCTCTGAGATGTTTAGCCCATTAATGTTTAATAAAACTATTTTTAGATATTCCATTTTACTCCTTATCATTCTCCTTGACATCATGGCCAGATTTCTGATGCCGTCAGGATTGCTCTGTCATTTTGCACCTGGATGTTATTGTGGCCATCTGGCCCTTGAATTGCCTAAGCTCCACTCCATCAAAGAGTTTGGCTAACTATGCCTGTGGGATGTTTCTTTGTTCAAGCTAACAATATTAATGAGAGATCAAATGCCTGATAGTTTTATAATAAACTGGGAACCATTTGTAAAGTATCTTTAAAATAATAAGGTAAATAGGGGTTTAAAATAATAAGGTAAATAGGGGACTGGTTATGCTGAATAAATTAGTTAAGACAAGGATGGAGTATATCTTTATCAAAAAGAAGAGAATAAAGTATTCTAGAGTGAAGAGTTAAGAGATGTACTTATGCATTTCGTTATTATATTATTTTAATTAGGAATATATATTATAATTAAGAATGGCTAATGAAATATATAGTTGTGAAATGATGATTTCTAATAATGTTTTTTGTGCATGTGGTATTAGAAAACCAAAGAACCTGCTATTTAGATGGTCGGAGGTCTTTTCTAAATGTTTTTGGTATTGTTTTTTGTTTCTGTTTTTTTAAAAATTTCTTGTTAGGGAGTTATTGTATTCATGGTAGTGTTCCATAGGCTGTTTTTTTCTGTTAAATTTTCTATGTATTAAATTTTCAATAAAAATTAAAATAATTAAATGACATATTGAATGATGCAGAGATTACATAATAGATAAGGCATACAGCAGCTAATAGAACATACTGTCCATAGTAGTACAGTCCATAGTCTCTTTTCCTTTGTTGAAGCAACTTCCTGATCCATTTGATTATAATAAAGCCATATTACCTTTGTGAAAGTGCCCTCCTAAATAATTCAGTTTTGCATAGTTTGTGGAATGCCAGGAAAGTATGGCCTCTTTCATGTGCTGGGCCTGTCACAATTTGAGTGATGTCCATGACTGTCAAAATTCTGGGCCAGCCCTGGTGAGTTATCCTCATGTTGAAGTCCCTCAAGAACAATCAGTCTACCTATATCCAGGGTCTTATCCAAGAACACCTCTGCCAACTCTGACAAGGTGTATATTGGGCAACAAGGCAGCTAAGAAGCTTCAAGCCTAACCTATCCTTAGCCTCCCCAACATCAGGGGCCATTCCGCACCAGGATCTATGTAGCAAATTGGTTGTGGAACGAAAAAATGCCATTTTAAATAGTGGAATTAGTCGTTATGCATACCTGCCTTTGTAGTGGAATCCAGTTGCGTTTCTATCATTTCCCACAGGTTTCTGGTCTCGGCAAAAATCACTAGCCAGGAAGCGATATTGCCGAGCTTTGTCCCGCCCCTGGCCATCAAGCAGCCAATGGGCGGCCATTATCATGCTCCCAAAAAGCCCCTTTCCCTTTAAGGAAGGTTTTTTTATTTTAAAAAAACACACACACACATTGCAACGAATCCGCGCTGATTCGTTGCAACGGAGAGACCCATCTAGCTAGCAGGTGGTGTTTGAGCTGCCATTTCATCGTTGCCACGCTCCCCCCGAGTGAAAAAAAAATAACCCCCCCCCCACATGGGTGCGATTTTCGGCCGAAAATAGAGTGAAAAATAAAGGGAAAATAAACCAGCAAACGGGCTGTGTGTTGCTTGGTGCTTGGTGACTTAAAACAGCTCTGGGGAGGGACTGCAGCCAGGGAATCCTCGCTGGGTAAACGAAGGCTTGCCGGTGCGTTGATCTCCGCTCGCTCCCAGAAAAAAAAATGGCGATCGCTTTGCTGGAAGATCAGAGGAGAGAGCTAGAGGGAGGGACTTTGCAGAAACCGCAACAATAGTAACGCACAGAACTTTCCCTCTAGTGTTGCAGATTGGTTGCAAGAGTGTAGCGCTTTCCGGAGGGTGAATCCACTTTTTGGGATTTCCCTGAAAGCGCTACAACGAAGCGGTTTCAGGAGTGCTGCAGATTGTCAACGATGTTGTGCATAACAGCAAAACAGTAGCGATTTCAATTTGCAACCATTGTGCAATTTTGAACGAGTGCGAAATGGCCCCAGGAGTATACAGGCAGTGCCAGTGATAATTTTCACTGGGCCTCTGCAAAAAAAAGATGGACTGTAAATAGCATAAATAAATACATAAAATATTGCTTATACTTGGAATAATCTTCCCCTATCTACGGCCCCATCAAGATCTTCCCCTTTCCTCAGTCAAATCTGTTCTCTTTTAAGACTGCTTTATTAATAAAGCCTGCTATGAACCCTGTATTTCAGCTTACTTTGTCCCCTGCATCCACTAGATGCACCATCCCTTTGCTTGTTAAACAGAGATGATCCATAAACATCTATTTGTATCCTCTTGTCCTGATTCGGAGCAGGGATAATATACACTGTGCATTTTTTGGTAGCATGTGAATAATGTATGAATAGCAGCAGCAGTAAATCTTTCAGTATTAATCTGCTTTTGTGGTATGCATTATTCCCTGGTACAAAAAAGACCGGAAAAATAGACCTGAAATATCCTGCATATGAATCTGGATACGTGTGTATATGACATCCTTTAATTCTGCTAGCAAAATTTCAGTGGATATTTCGCTGAATGAAACAACAAATGTCAAGAAAAATGAAAGTTACAAAAATGTAATCTTCAGACAGGTTTATATGGCATGTATCACATCAAAAGTATGATAAATAAATCAAACATATAAGTTTCAATATAGAATTTGTTTAAATTGGTTCAGTACTTTCTAGACTTCCAGAAAGTTACCAGTGTTACGAATATGTCAGATATTATGTATCTGCTATTTTGGGGAGCTGGGGGGAATCACACTAAAGGATGTGTTGGCAACTTACATGCCTCATATTAGAATTAAGTACTCAGGATCATGTACAGATCGAAATAATATGTCTGTTGCAGTAGAGATACATTTGTAAAGCCTAAGAAGTAAAGCCTGAACTTTTTAAAAGTTCAGGAACCAGCTTCAAGGTTAGAATGTGAACCAGTAGAAATGAAACTCACAGTGGGCATGCTTGGAGTTGCTTACACAATCAGCAGAAGTATCTAGAAGTTATAATTATTGTGAGGCAGTGCCCTTCCTACCCTGACCAAAAGTAAACACAGACAGATCAGAAGTGATGTGGTAATGAGTAACATCAGCCAAGTAAAAACTAGCCCCACATGGTCTCAGACTATAAAGGATTAGCAAAAACATCAGACAAGCAGAGAAGTCAACATGTGGCTGAGGAAAGTATGAGCTAAGTCCTCCTTGTGATGAAAAGAACAACCTCTACTCTCCCATGGAACCTACTGGACTTCCAGCACCTCACAGACTCACCTTGTGGGAAGTATCTCCTTTATCTGACCAGCTACAATCCACTGTGTCAGCTGGGCCTGGTAGATGGAAAATACCATGTTTGGTCCTGGAATCTTATGGATGCTGAGTTCAGCACTTATTTGTTCCTCTGGTTTCAGACGTCTATTCAACTGTATCAAGAAAGGTATGCATTAATTTTGACCCCCCCCCCAAAAAAAAACTAGCCTGAGAATACAAGGTTTGTTATCTGACAAAAACTGAGGGGGCGGAGGCTTGTTTCATATGTTCATGTTTTATTTGGTGAGACAGTTGTTGTCAGCCATTCAGTCATGTCTGACTCTTGGTGATCCCAGGGGACAGCTGTCACCATGATCCCCGCTCCTGCACCACCTTCCTCAGCCGGGCAGAGAAGTAGACACATGTAATGAAACCAAAAGAAAAACCATAGCATGGGAAGCACAGTCTTCTTATAACAACTGGAAATGATAGCTTGTCCTATCAAACCAGCTTATGAGCTTTCCCCCATCACATACTGCTGATTAACAGAGTGATTAACACAGTGAGGTTGTACAACTTGATCAAAGAGTGGATAAAAGTTTATTCAGGAATTACCATGCTTGATAGTACAGATGAGACCCTAACTACATCTCTAGCTGAGAGACAGAGAGACTGATTTTGGTTCTTTGAAGATAGAAGAAATTGCCCCTAAGAGGAGCAGTCTGGAGGCAGACAAGGAATGACACTTAACAGGCAAGAAGGTCCTACTGACCTCACTATATTGTCTACTTGTTGCCCCCTTCAGGGTCTTCTTCTGTTCTTCTTTGTACACCAGACATTGCCTAGTCCAACATATACATCAGGGAAAGTTCAATCTTTTATCGTTTTGTCACTACTAAAATTTAGATACCAAGTACTGGCTGGATGCAAAACAGTTTAAGCATTCCTAATCCAGCAAGGGAGTGATCTTGGTGATTCATGTTTCTGTTTAATGTAATTATGGTAAAAGAAAATATAGTCTGGCAACGTTGTGAACCGTGCCCTGCTGCACGTTCACAAGGATGCCGAAGTCTTTGAAATACATCAACCACCAGGAATTGCCAGTGGCTTGTGTTATTTTTAAAATGTCTAACTGTTACCATGTGCCATAGGCACATTGTGTGAGAGTTTAGAATGCAGTGTCAACTAAAGGAAAAGATGGATTGCTTTTAGCATGCCTTAGGCATTCTTAAGTACAGTTTAAACATCTGCCATAAAATGTGAGCATTTATATTTAATCCACATTGTCAAATCTATAACAAGGTTTGTCATGTAACTTATCTAGGCACAGACCTACATTTTTAATAGTGTTCTTAACATTCCTTTTCCAGTTTTATCTAATTTATTCATGCTGGCAGCCGTATCTATCCCACTTCCTGGTGCACCAGCACACACCGCTGTATTCTGCAACAGGGAAGAGCCCAGCAGAGCTGTTGATGGGCCGGAGACTCTGCACCCTCCTTGACCGGTCGCACCCCAACTATGATGCTAAGAGGTCTCCACAGTGCCCCACACCTTCGCCCCGAATGACCCAGTCTACATCCAGAACTACAGTGATGGCTCCAACTGGATCCCAACCACCATCACACAGTCAACTGGATCCATGTCCTACTGCTTCCAAGCCTCTGACAGCCCCGACCTCTGCCAGCACGTGGACCAGGTACCCTGCCATGAATCCAGACCAGCCGTACCAGAGGCACTGCCAAGCCTGGCACCTGCAGCTGTCACCAACAACAGGCAGCCCACCCTGCCTGTCACAGCACCAGATATAAGCTGAGCCAGCACCCAGAATTCCAGCAGCTCCTGTCACTCCACAGGACATCGCCCAGCTGGTTCTCGCTCCTGAGCTACACTGGTCTACACAGGCTCACACGATATCCCTCCATCTGCAGGACTTTGTCCACCATCTCCTATGTGACTAAGGTCCCCTGCTTCAGGAGCCAATCCCTTTAAATCAATCAACCATAACTAAGCCAATTAGGCACAGCCAAAGGAGATTCTTTTATCTGTATTATGTATATAAGTTGGGGTTTTCTTGGGTTCTGTCAGCCTTCTTGTCTCCTGCTACAACATGTAGACACTGTTGAGATCACCAATAAAGTGATGTTCATTTGCCTAGTACCCTGGTGTTCTTCCTACAAACCCACATATTTTACAGAAGGCATTGTTGGATATCTCATAAGGCTCCTATTTAATTTTGGCTGACAGTTATACAGTAGTTTTATAGTATCTCAGAAACTCACACATCAAAAACACACACACATCAAAAATGCTTAATTGGGGCTGTAGGGAAGACAGGAAGGAAGTCAATAACTTCAGACTAGTCTTGGTAGCCTTGGACTATCCATAAGCTACCTCCTTTGATGGTATAGCAATACAAATTCAGTAGGAAAGGGCCTGACCATTCTGCAAGCATAGGAAGGAGAATACTCCTTCCCCTGCCTTATATCAGACTGTTTCCCAGAGTTTCTTTGTGTACCATCAGCACAATACCAGTGCCAATTCATCAGCAAACACTTGCAGACTTTTCTCCTCTGGGATGCATACAATATTTCAGTAGCTGTCAGTAAGGCTCTGGTTGACCCTCTCACACACACAGACACACACACACACAAACACCCCAGCCATAGCCAAACATCCAGGCCCAGAGCAGATCAAGGAAGCTGGTGCCAGGGGGCTCAGTGAAGGGGTGCAGTCAAATTGACTGCAGGAAAGGAAGGCATGTCAGTACCCCAGTGGGCAACTACTAGGTGTGCCAACCTCCAGTTTGGTGAAGCAGTTAAGAGTGGTAGGCTCTAATCTGGGGAGCCAGGTTTGATTCCCCACTTCTCCACATTCAGCCCACTGGGTGACCTTAGGCCAGACAGTTCTCTCAGAGTTCTCTCAACAGGGTGTCTGTTGTGGGGGAGGAAGGGAAGGCAATTGTAAGCTGCTTTAAGACTCCTTCGTATAGTAAAAAGTGGGGTACAAAAGCCCCCCCCCCTCTCCAGGTGGGAGCTAAAGATCTCTCAGTTACAACTGATCTCATGAGTAATTTGCTTACTTGTTATTTGAAATGTGTTCCACTAATGGGGTTAGCGTAAGGTGACCATATATAGCGATTATGGTGGGACACTCCCGCTTTTAAAGGAATTCTCCCACGTCCCGCAGCCTTATTGAGAAGTCCCACAGGACACGGGAGTCTAGCTCCATGGTGAGGCGGCAGAGAGTCCACAGGGGGGGGTGGCGGCGGCGCCAGCAGCAACACCAGACCTAATGCCTGGACAGGAGGGGAGGAAGCAGCACTGACTCAGAACAGCTCTGTGATCAGCTGGAGCATCCCGACTCCCAAGAGGTGCTGGTGGCTGCAGCCATTTCCTCTCCTTCCATTTGCCTGCATTTAAAAGCAAGCAGGACCCCTCGTCCACTGCCCCGGCCCTCCCCCCTTCGACGTGAGTGCCAAGATCACAGCCGGCCGCTCTGCCTTTGGGGCCATGCACAGCTGATGCCACTCATGCATGCTAAGGAGACGGGGGGTGCGGGGGGAGGGAGATGAGGGCACGGCAACTCCCCCAAGGGTGCAGCTGGCAGGGAAGTTGGGCTGTCAAAGTGGCACCAGGAGAGGGGAGGAGGAGAAGAGGCTGGGATGGATGGGGCAGATGGGGCCTGGCTGCAGAGTCTCTTGGCTGCAGTGCTCTGTTGCCACCCTCCCCCCTGCAAGCCCGGTGCAACCCTCCCTTCGGGAACGAGAAAAAGGCGCAGCCAGCAAGGGTGCCCCATTGGCCTCTGTGTCTCTTTCGCCTTTTTGAGGAAAGGAGGGAGGCTTCCTTGCAACAGGCTCTCTGTTAGTAGATGTGACCAAGCACACAAAAGGCTTGAAGGGTGTGGGGACGACAACAGGCCTTCTTTCATGTTCATTCCAAAACAAAGGAAAGGACCCAAGAGAACCTCTCCTGCTTCCCCCACTAATAAGGTCGACGCACCACTCGTTTACCACGGCTAACCTTCAGGGGCGAAGACAACTTTTCCCAGCATGCCCCGTGTCCCTGGAACAGCGCCCCTGGTCCCTGCTGCCGCTGCTTTGGAGCGGCTTGTTCTGGCGCCATGGGTGGAGAAAGGCAGTGGGCGGGGCTGAGGTTGGCTGTTGAGGTGCCATGACAACAGGAGCCAAAATGGCGGTGGGCAGAGGAGGCTGGAGGGACGGGGGCCGCTGGTCTTTATTTCTCTAACCTGTTGCGGGCACCTCCCCGAGCCCAGCTTCTCTGCTCTTCTCTTGGGAAGGCCGTTTTCTGTTTCCCCACAGCCTCTGCCAGTCGTCCTTCCCCCGCTAGTCACCCCGAGAAGGCTCCAAATTCACAAGCAGCGCTTGTGGCAAGGAGGGAGTCATCCGTCCTCTCTCGGCCCATGACATGCGGTGGCAGCACCTCTTGATGCACGTTTCACACGCGCACATGCACGCCTCCCTGCACGGGCTGGGGCCGTTGCTCCTGCTGGATACTTGAAGGCTGGTGTGTCTTTGTGTGTGTGTGTGTGTGTGTGTGTGTATAAAGTGGGGGGGGGGACAGCCCCTGCTCCCTCCCTCCCAGAACTCCATCAGTGCTCTCTGGACCTGTTTGCGCAGTTGCACTGTTTGCATTGTTTGCTCTGTTTGCAATGTTACAACTATCATTTACCAGTATTATTGTTACAGTTATTTATATATTATGGATTGTTTTATGTACTGTTTATACGTTTCATGTAAACCGCCCTGAGCCTCCGGGGAGCGTGGTATATAAATATAATAAATTAAAAAAAATAAAAATAAACGTGGCTGTTGCATTTGTAATGTCGTCAAGCCAGCGAAGGATATAAATTTTCCAACACAGGGAATGCAAAAACTTTCCTATACTTTGGTCAGCGGGTGGATGGCTGGGCACGCGCCAAAGGTGCCGAGAAGAGCCGCTGAAGTGGGGGTCAAGGGGAGGCTCTCAGGCATCCTGCAACCAGCCTCGACCCCACCCGCAGCAATGCTCCTCTCGTGCTCCCCTCCCCACCTCCAGGGCTGCGATCCAAGGCTTCCTCATGGTTGCCCTTCCAGGCGGAGCCTCTCTCTCTCTCAGAATGCTGCCTTAGAAGCCAGTCCAACTGAGGGGCAGTGAGTTTTCCCTCCAGGCAAGGTTGCACTGCCCCAGCTTTGGGGCCAGTTTACTCCAAAGCAAGCTCCTCTCTTTTCTAAATGACTTACTCCTCAAGTAAGTGCCTTGACTTTGAGCTGAGTTGCAGCCCATGCTGCTTCTGGCACCGATTTGGGGAGCCAGGATTCTTCCCCCCCCCCATTCTAACTAGCTGAAAGAGTGGGGGTCTTTGTTTAATCACCAGCCCACCCCAGGAATGTTGAGAGGAAGAAGGTTGCCTTCCCCACTCCCCACAGTACATCAGTAGATTGTAGAAAGGTAGGTAGATAGGTAGGAAGCTCTATTCGTTTAATGGGAATCTGTACTATAACTTTAATATCTGGTTGTTGTGCGTTTTCTGGGCCATGTGGCTGTGGTCTGGTACTTTTAGTCTGTGACCTTTGGCCAGTTAAAGTGGCTGGCATCCAGGCCGTGCTTGGACGTCGGCAACCCCCCCTCCCCTGGTGTCTCCAAGCTGTGCAGGCTTGAGTGGTGATTCCAGAACTCCAGGCCGCTTCTGGAGTTTGCCAACCCCCCAGTCAATGGTGTCCCTCTTTACCAATCGTAGCATCTGGTCACCTTAGGTTAGTGGGCTAGGCCAAGAAGAACATAGGTAGGGTTGCCAGGTCCAGGTTGGGAATCTCATGGAGATTTGGGGGTGGAGGCTGGGAAGGCCAGGGACTTCAGTGGGGTACAATGCTATAGAGTCCACCTTCCAGAGCATCCATTTTCTCCCAAAGAACTGATTCCTATAGTCTGGAGAGGAGCAGTAATTTCAGGGGATCCCCAGATCCCCCTGGAGGCTAACGTGTGCAGCCTAGCCTTCATACCCACATGAGTGTGACCCTAGCTGTTGTGGCTTCATGGAAGGAAAAGGAAGGCAGGGAAAGGGAAATGGCCTGGGGAGAGGAAAAGGCTTGAAGGGAGATGGTGTTTGTGGTGGAGGGTAGCCCTATGAGGTAAATTAAGCTGAGAGGGTGTGAATGGTCCAAGGTCAACCAGCAAGCTTTTCTTTGGCAGAGTAAGGATTTGAATTTTTATCTCCAAGACCCCAGTCTGATATTCTTGTCGGAATACGCAGGATCTGAAGAGTGTATTATTCATAAGCATATGGAGAATATCCTACAAGGAACATCATTGGAGATTATTATTTATTTAATGTATATAACACCCTCCCTAGCAGCTCAGGGCAGTGAACAACAGAAGTTCATTATTAACAATAATAAAACATGAACATTAATAAAAACATTAACGAAAATTCCTGTCCCACCAGAGACATCAGGGCCACAAAGAGGAAAATGGTGGTTGCACCGAGGAATACATGCATAGATAGTCTAGCTCTACTTTTGATGGTCCCAATGAGAGGAGCCATGGAAAGCTAGAGAGTCAGCACACACATTCATTCACCCTCAGTGTTGGCTTTTCATGGTCACTGCCTGCCATAGGAAGCCACAAACAGTGAAAGTAGCCACTGCATCCTGCACTGTGCCTCCCACTGACAACTGGGCTTGGCTACTCTCTATAACATGCTTGCCTGTGGTAGTAGAGCAAGGCAGTGCTGCTTTATTACCCTCCCCCCCCCCCGCATGCTGAATAGGGCCATGGACTCCCCACACTCCCACAGAAGCCCCTGTGTGCTGACCAGAATGTCATGGTGGAAGAATGTCAGAATATAGGAACAGGTGACCAATAAATCCCGCAATCTAGTAAGCACACATCCCAAAGATGCTCCAAACTTTCACCCTTATTGCTAGAACATTCACTAGTGCTGCTAATGTGTGTGTGTGTGTGAGGGAGCACAAGTCCAATCACCCCAGCAAGCAGGTTGGCTCTTCTGATTCCAGACCACCATGCTTGAAGGTGTGTGGAAGGGCAACTTGGCATTAACAGGCTTCTAAAATCTCCATATCTGTTCAATCTGGTCTCCCACATTTACCATGATGGAACAGGAGCTTTTGTGTTCATTTTGAATGCCCAGGAATTAAAACAGTTCATTCTAGACTTCATACTTCTCTCTTTATTGAATGAGGGTAAGGTCACCTAGGCTGCAAGAAACCTTGAGTCAGCTCTGCATAGCTGCAGCTGTGGCTAATAATAATTTAAAAATCATTTTTATTGCCTGCCCTTTCTCAGCAGACAAAGTGGGTAACATCAGTATAATAACAACAAATACAATAAGATATATAATACTTGAAAAAATAACAATTAAGTTTTAAAATAATTAAAAACAGTTAAACCTGCCTACATTACAATTTTTAATTGCTGAGGGTTGGTTGGTATTCTTATTAGTGGAGGTAAGTGGGTTCTCGAGCAGGAAGGTCAGCATCTTCATGATGTCATTTCCTGGCTTCAACTATTGACTAACAGTTCTGTCTGGGACCCTGATCTCACTAGGGAGAGTATTCCACCAGGCTGGGGCCAGTTTCACTTCTTTGGGGAAAGGGACCCTGAGCAGATTTTGATCATGCAATCTTAATGATCTTTGAGGGGTACAGTGGAATTTCAATATAACTTTTGTATTATTTATCTCCAGTGTGCTGGATCTGGACCAAGAGTTGCTGCCCACCCAGGCATCCTAGTGGCTAATGTAGAAAGTTGCAACCATCACCTAACCAGACACACACAAATACACGCATGCATGAAGTAGTTGATGCCTTTGGGAAATGATTAGCTGAAGACATTCCAAAAGCACTTTCTGGTATGTCATTTGATTTTAGTAAAGCTTCCAGGAGTTAAACTGTAACACCTTATTCCTTGCTGGGCAAGGAAACATCATCCATCCTGTTTGCTGAGCATAAGTAAACAGGAGAATGACTGACCATGTAAACTCTGCAGATGGGAGATTTATTAAATAAATCGACCAGCATACTTTCATGTGGGCTTTTGCAATGAGGGTCCTTTTGATGCCTAAATACAGTTGCTGGGGCTGTTTTAAAAGGAACATTTTTATAAGATTCATGAGTATGCATTTATTTTAAGGCAAACTTTGAAAGACTAAGTCTTTTCCTCTCATGTTTATGTAATTAAATGGTGCATGCTAGTAACCATATTGTAAAACAGCCAGACTGTGAGAATATCTTCCTCTGAATTTGGCCTGAAGGTTTCTGTTCTCACATATGCCTATCCCTATCCCTGTTGGGGATCTCTTAACCAGCCAGATTTCTGTCAAAGTACTTGTAATACAGGTAAATATTTCTGTTATTTCTGTTTTTTCTGTAATTCTGTTATTTCTGTAATTTCTGTTATTTCTGTTAAATTACCTTCACAGTTCAAAACTTCCATAAAAACCTTTTAAAATGTTACCCTGATTTGGAACCACACACTGCTGTTTGTATGATGGCATATTTTAAGTCAGATTTTAAATTTGACTGTATTATCTCACCTTACCTGTCAGAAGAGAATAGTTTTCTACTGAAGGAGTCAAACTTCCTCCCCCCCCCCCTCCCTGCAGCACCCACAGAACAGGATCCGGAGGGGATATTTTGTACTGCCACAGGACGGAAGCTGAGAAAGTTGCATCTTATGGGTGGAAAGAAAGCCTTGTGCCCTCAGAAATACGGAGCTGGATCCAACCCATTATCGGGCTTTCTGATTAGCTCACCTGATCTCTCACTCTAACCATGGCCATGTTGTAAGTAAACTTCTGGTATGGGGCAGCTTTCTAACAAACAGACAAAGCAAGTATGTTTTATCTATATTGTTTCACAAGAATTGTAGCTGCTATTGCCTGCTATAACAATTATTGCCCACAAGGAGGCACCAAACATATACCAAACTATTAACTAAACAGCAAAAACAGAGTGACCTTTATTGTCATTCTCTTTTTTGTATTAAATGTCAAAGTAAATAATATTTAGGATTTTTTTTCAAGAATTCTGATACAAATTACATCTGCACCTTTCCTCTGAACTGGAATCTTCTGTCCCTTCAATTTGTTTATTTACTTACTTACTTACTTGTTTGTTTGTTGTTTAGACTTATTGCCCGCCTGTGGTGGGTTGGCCTGTGGTGGATTACAGCTGTCTGTATTCAAAGTCCCATTAAAACAATTCCAGAACTCCATCCATGTACAATAAATGGACTCCTAAAACCTTTTAAAAACTATGGCAGTCTGCAACCCACTAACCCCCCCCCCCGAAATTTAGTACAGGAGTGGGAGGAGGGAGTGTAGATAACATAGTGAATGCTTACTCTCTTAACACTGGGGGGCCCATCAAACCTTCCTCGCCAAGCTGGCTTCAATCATAGACCAGGCTTCAATCATAGACCAGGCTTCAATCATAGACCAGGCCCTGCGGAACCCCAAAAGCTTCCACAGGGCTTGCAGCTCCTCTGGGAGCTCAATCCACCAAGTAGGGGCCAGGACCAAGAAGGTCATGGCAGAATGACAAGACCTTATCCGCAGAAATCAAAGTGCTTAGGCTGGAGTTATTCTGCATACGACTGTCTCATAAAAATTGCTTTACATATGATTAATAATGGCTATATTCGCCTAACGATTTCTCATTCACTAGTGACAAACGTGATGCATGAATTTAAAATAGTCAATTTCTCTACCTCCCCTTATTAAATTACACAGGACTATTTCATTCTGAAAGCTGGAAAACTGTGTTGGTGGGTTCAGAAAGCCCAGATGTTTAGAAACCGCAAACTACTCAGTGGATTGATGGTGTTCCCCTACCTATTCCTATTAATTGTAATAGTGTTTATAGCCACCAGGGGGGGCGTGGATCCCACCAGTTCTCACTGATTTTGGTACTATGGTGCAAGGAGCAGGGTTTTAATTTTTAAAAGTATTCTTCAGAGTCTGGGTCCTTAAGGCTTACCTCTGAGTACCTCAGCGTGGAATGGTGGTGGATGCTCAAGACATTCCTAGGAAATGCAGCAGCAGTTTTTAAATCTACAGCACCCCCTCTTTAAAGCAAGAATTCAGCAGAGCATGCTCAGCATCTCTGGATATTAACATTCATGATCTTTTTGAATAGAAGAGTTAATGAGTTAACCAGATATATTATTGAGTGATTAAACTCCCGCTGATCAGGATAGACTGTTATGTGTGTTAAATGGACTAAGTATTTCTATCCTTATCCATTCAGAGAGAACTGTGAGCTCAAGCAATGCAGTGCCTAATGAACTTAATGGTTGCTTCTTAGGTGAAATGGAGATAAGTATTTCCACCAGTCACATGAGGCCAACCATTAATAGAATTTGATCCGATCCTTGTTAACTTTCTGAGTGCAGCAATTGGCTATAACCCTATGTCTGTCACTAGGATCGTTTCTGCATGAGGAATCTGCCCCTGGTGAGCCTCTGGTTGCTGGCAGGTTTTTGAGTCCCCCTCCACAAGATGTCACATGTATCCTGAGGATGTCCAGGGGCTGGATCGTGTTTTGTCCAGTTTAGCCTTGGGATGAGGGAAATTGCAAAAGGGGGGGGGGAAGGCCCAATAGTCTCTGCAGCATTGTCCCACCCTTGCATCCGTCCTCTCCTCTCCATTTCCTGCTGTGGCGCAGTCTGCATTGCAGTGCAAACACAAAGCTACATTGTCAAAGGTGAAATAAAAACTTCTTCAAAGTGCTCATGGTCTTTTGGGGATCAGGCAGGCAAAACACAGCGCTGTTTGTGTTTTCTGGAGGTGGGGAATGAGCTGGGAAAGAGTGTGGGTGGGTGATTGAATAGTCTTCTCCGGATCATAAAGGGGTCTAAGTGCTTTGTTTTAAAGCCAACTACTTACACAAAATAACTTTTTGGGTTCCAGGGACCATGTGCAGCCTTCTCACAACTCAGGCAGGCAAAAACAGACTCACAGGGTCTCTCACGAGGAGGGCTAGAAATGTAAGGTTTACCATCCCACATTTGCAAGCAGGAGACTATGTACATTTTACCCCTCCATGCAGAAATGGTCTAAATGTACAGTGGGGTTGAAATGGTACCCCACACATTCTGAGAGTTTCTATTTTTAATTTCTTATTTGTGTCCATTAATTGTCAGAGTTGGTTGTGGTGTTTATTGCATGGTTTTGTATTTCCATTGGGTGCTGCATTTTAACTGGGAGTAATTGCTTCACACTGAGAGACTATCTATAAGCAAGGACTACTTGGATGCCTTTGAAAAGGGAAAGACCTCAAGGCTGCCCTGAATAAGTTTTAGCTGAGAACTGAAGGAAGCATCCTGTTTTCTCAGTCGGGCCTAAACTGCACAAGATGGCTTCCAAAAGAGCCATATGATTACAAGTGGTGGCCTGCTTGCCACCCCACCCAGTGCATACATATAATAGTGTAAGCCTAGCTTCTAGTATGAAATAGAATTTTTTATTGCTTCTGAACATGTAGGGTTGTCTCTCTTACCCACTATTAAATCTGTGTGCATCTCTCACTGTTCTCTCCCTGACAGGAGGCCTACATGGTGAAAGCAATATGGCTAAGGCTATTCTGCAGAGAGAGAACAAGAAGTCAATAAGAAAAAATAGAGGTTGCTCAGACGTCATTGACTGCAGCAGCATTGTTAAGACTCTCTTAGTCCTTTATTTCCTTTCTTGCCCTTTTGGTGTCTCACTAGCATGAGGCATACAGCAGCACAGGTGAGAACCAGCCTTGCTCACCTCCTGAAACCTGAGGTAGGTTCCAAATTGGGTAATAAAGCTCAGAAGAGCTACAGGTGGCATGTCAAACAACCCCCTGGGCCACAGAATATCACTGTTGCTGAAAACAGAATATGTGACGTGGACACATATTCTTCTTTTCTCGCTGCTGAACTTTGACAAAGCTTCAGGCTCCTAAATTATCAGATGCTGTACTACAAATTACATACCTTTAGCTACCTAATAACACTAATTTTCTTTAATAAAACAGCTGCGAGTAAGGCAGTGATACTTCAGGGAGTCAGTAACACTGAACATAGAGAGATTTACGTCCAAGTAGACATTCTTAGAATTTTGCTGCACCATTAAAAAAATTTTTTTTCCTTGGCTGACTTGTAAAAAGTTGACCTTGTTAAGTAACAGACCTGCCCTAGTGTTATTATTTTTCCCTACAGTCCCCAAACCCCTGAGGGTTTCCCTAGTACTTTTCGTGTTCCTAATTTATTATAATCACTTTGAACACTCTGGCCATTTTCATTTCATCCTTCCAGGTATTTTTCAGTGTAATCCGATGGTCTGATGCCCCCATTGGTCAAAACAGAAAATGGTGTTAGGATATAATCGATTCTCACCATTACCACCTACCTGCACTGTGGCACTGATGTTTATCCCCACTAAACTTCAGTTCTGCCACACCAAGGTGCCTGTATGACACTAGAGGAGAGGAGTGAGCCAGAGCCAGCCCCACTAGCAAGTCAAAACAGGGTATGCATTACTGATAGGGCTGCCGTGATAGGCCTGTTTTACCAACTGAGGGTACTCACACAGCCCCCCTATGATTTTGGGGGAACACGTTTTTTAAAAGCTATAAGCCTTCCCCTCAGTCACCAGGGGTTTGTAAGGTAGCCTGTGTATAGGAATGAGTTTTCTGCCATGAGGTAGGTTTTGTGGTGTGCAAGTAGAATGTGCAGATCATTGGGGCAGGACTTGCATATAAACAACACAAAAGTTTTGTTTCTTTACAGGCTGGTTTCAAAGAACAGATTAGCAGCACAGGTCTCCAGGTGGACAAAACCTGGTCTGATTCTGCACTTAGTTTGTTTAATCTGTTGTGGATTCTGTTGAATTCAGATCCTCTACCCCCTCATTGAAACAGAAAATGTTCAGCATTCAATTGGGGAAGCTCAGAAGGGGAGGGGGAGCCAAGCGCAGCAGGAGTCTCTTTTCTTGAATGGGGGGGGGGGGGGGGAGGGAAGAGGATTGAAGACAGCAGAGAAGGGGGGAAAATACCAAGAAGCAAATCTATGCAGAGAGAAGTTAGGGCTTCTGGAGCACAGTCACTTTAAGGGAAGCCTTGCAACAACAAGACAACCCTGGCAAATCAACTGCTTTGCTACAGACTGCTTTGCTACAGCATTGGAGGCATGAGACAGCAGCAGTTAATTCACAAAGAGCAGAAAGCTGCACATTTACTCATGGCAGTTTTTGAAGTATCGAGGCCACTCCAGCAGGATATCGCGGGGGAAAGGTAGGGTCACCACGAATCAATCATGCTTATTGCAGAGCCCCAAATCAAAATGCAAATCGAATTCAGTGTAGACAGGAGGGATTCATTCGAATTGGGACTGGGTAAAAAGCCCCATGCAGACTACACCCTGGCTGAGCTAGTTTAAGCTAGTTGAGGCTTCAGAGTGTGGTTGGAATTTTCTTTAATGCTTTCAGAGGCAAACAGGCTATTATTGCTACTAGGCTGGATCCTCTCACACACCTAGGGTTCTGCCCTCGCCAGCCTGCCTTTCCCAAGAGTCATGTTGATATATTTGAATGAATATGTTTCCCAAGAGTCAGACAAAAAGGCTCAAGATCTACTCATTACCAAAACCAGCCTCAGAGTCAGCACTCTGGGCCGTTCCACATTCGTCCAAAATAGCACAATGGTTACAAATTGAAATCGCTATAGTTTTGCCGTTATGCACAATGTCGTTGACAATCTGCAACACTCCTGAAACCGATCCGCAAAAAGCGCTTCGTTGTAGCGCTTTCAGGGAAATCCCAAAAAGTGGATTCACCCTCTGGAAAGTGCTACACTCCTGCAACCAATCTGCAACACTAGCGGGAAAGTTCTGTGCATTACCATTGTTGCGGTTTCTGCAAAGTCCCTCCCCCTGGCTCTCTCCTCTGATCTTCCGGTGAAGCGATCGCCATTTTTTTTTCTCCGAGCGAGCGGAGATCAACGCACCGGCAAGCCTTCGTTTACCCAGTGAGGCTTCCCCGGCTGCAGTCCCTCTGTTTAAAGTCACCAAGCACAAGCATCGCAGAGGCCCGTTTGCTGGTTTATTTTCACTTTATTTTTCACACTGTTTTCGGCCGAAAATCACGCCCGTGAGGGGGGGGATTTTTTTTTCCACTCGGGGGGAGCGTGGCAACGATGAAACGGCAGCTCAAACATCACCTGCTAGCTGGATGGGTCTCTCCGTTGCAACGAATCAACGCATATTCATTGCAACGTGTGTGTGTATGTGTGTGTTTTTAATCTTCCTTAAAGGGAAAGGGGCTGTTTGGGAGCATGATAACGGCCGCCCATTGGCTGCTTGACGGCCAGGGGCGGGACACAGCTCAGCAATAGCGCTTCCTGGCTAGCGATTTTTGCAGAGACCGGAACCCTGTGGGAAATGATAGAAATGCAACTGGATTCCACTACAAAGGCAGGTATGCATAACAACGAATTCCACTATTTAAAATGGCGATTTTTTGTTCCACAACCAATTTGCCACATGGATCCCGGTGCGGAATGGCCCTCTATTTTCTCCCACAGTTTGAGCTAAGCCACTCTGTCCAATTACTAAACAGAGCTCCATTGCCTGTGTTTGTTCTTTTCCTGAGCCAGACTTGAGCTCTCACTTGAGCTCTCACTGCTTTCTCCCTGAGGCAAAACGGAACTATTTCTTGTTGCGCTTCCCTCCAGCATTACACCTCTCTTTTGAAAGGTGACTGGATGTTGGAGCAGCACTCCAAAAGGCTCAGCTGAGTGACTGTTTTTCTATCCAGTGGCACAACAGCCTCTAGTCTGTCACAATTGGGGTTGAGAGTAATCCATGGAGATTCTGAGGGCGGAGCCTAGGAATGAACCTCAGCTGGGTATGAAACCATGGATTCCAGGCTTAAAAGCAGCCATTTTCCCCTGGGGAACTGATGCCAACTGGATAGCTGGTGTAATTCTGGGAGAGTTCCAGGCCCCACCTGGCGGCTGACAGCCCCAATGCCTGAACACAACTTTCCTGAAAGTAAAGAGCCAGAGACTGGGTTCCTGTGGCTGAGAATCTGTCTGTGTCAACTGCCTGTACTTGTGTGGAATTTCCTGCAGGATTTTTCTGTATGCGAAATCCAAACGCAGATGGACCACTCTGTCTTTTGAGAATAATGACACCGTATGAAAACCATCTTACTCAATTACCTGCATTTGTAAAATATTATGTGACTAATTAACTGATCTAACAGTGCAGTCCTAAGGACGGAAAGTGCTCAGGGAGCCAGCTGATCTTTGTGTCGGCATATATCCTAGATATGCCAGTGTAAGGGCCAATTGCGATGATACAGGCTCCCAGCTTTGTCTGCTGGCTGCTGCATAGCTTATGTCCATAGAGAATAGACTAGTTCCACTGTAGTTATGCAGCGGCCAGCTGTCACAGTACAGGCTCAACTTAGGATTGCTGTGTCCATCTTCATAAATGTGTTAATTAATAATAATGACAACAACGACACCACCACCACCAACAACAACAACAACAACAGCAGCAACAGCAACAGCAACAGCAACAACAACAAATTTTATTTTTATAGCCCACCCTTCCTGGTTGGTGATAATAGTGATGAACACAACCATATTCTTTGTTTTCAGAAACATGCATAGGCTGCAGAGTACTGCATCTTAAAAACATTGCCTCTTAGTTACAGGAGGAGGAATGCTAGGCTGTCAACCTTTTTGCCTGGATAAATAAAAATGATTTAACCTACTGCCTGAATCCTGGACAATCAGATAGCCAAAGGAGGGCTTTGTAGTTATGGAGCCACCATGGAAACAATTCTCTCTCCAGAGGCTACCCACTGCACTTCAGAAGATGACCAATCAAATATCAGAACCAAAATAATGAACTAAGCCTAATCTCTCTGTGTTGCGTATTCAGAAACAGAGATGATGGCAATGCAGTGTAGATAATCTGTGTGTCCTCAAAAATCGCTATATGAGTGCAAAAATCAATGCACATCCATCTCAAAATACCATGTGTTGTATTAACTGTACATATCACCTTTTTTGCATATGTCTTTCTGGATCTAAACAAGCGTCTTTTCCATAGGATTTTTATCTCCCCATGGTTTACAAAGAATTCCAGACTTCTAATGAATCGTGTAGATTTTAACACCAAATTATTAATAGTTGAAATAAAGTTTCAAGGGGCAACCAAGGCACTGTAAACCTGGTTATATCTGAGCCCATCAAAAATTACCCATAAGCTGTAAAGCATACTTTCCCTGCTATAGTACAGTGCCTTAGGTAAGCACTCATAAAAACTTATACCAGAGAGTTGTGGCTGCTTGAATAAACAAAGCCAGGCTGTTAAGACATGGCAGACAGGTCATTTATAATGCTGGCCAAATTATGCTTTTTGTGTTCGTTGTGTGCTGCCACATTTCTAAAATACCACAAGAGACTGCAATCATGGGACTCTCTTTGAAAGCTGTTGGAGTCATGAGACAAACACCACACCCACCCTTTTTAACATGACTGTTTAGCATTTCACCTCACAAATATGAAACCTTTTTTCACCAGAGGTTTGCTTTTGGGCGAACCCCAAGAGCTTCCCCCTTTTGGGGACTCCTAACTTATATGCACATAAATAGACCCTGCGGTCCATAGTACAAACAGTTAGTTTGAAGAGAAGTAAATTATACCCTCATCCCTATTATTGCCTTCAAACAATCTTACAGTTAGTTCATTTTGATCGTCCTTTGCAGAGGACTCATTACAGGTGAATTTCACAAGCCACCCCATAACATCTTTGGTCAGCTGGGACAAAACTATATTGTGTGGACTTTCCCTCCTTGACTTGGATCCTTTGTGTCACTACTGAACTGGTGGAGTTGGAACATCCCACTTCCACTTCTCCCAGACAATTTCCACATGAGGAATTTGCCCTGGCCCAGCCTCTCATTGTTAGCAGGTTTTAATGCCGCTTCCTGATGATGTTGGCAACAACCTGTGGCTCTCAAATGGTTGGCATGAGTTTCCTCCTCATTGTCCCACGGTAAGGGAATGCAGATAAATCCACTTTCTCTTTCTTGTCATAGAGCACAACGAGGTGAAAATTGGGGCAAGCCTTTCAGGAAGAATAAACATGTGACAGTCACACTAGTGTTTTCCCTTCCCTCACACCCATCCCCCCTCTCCATTTCCAGATCACTATAGGAATGACTTCTACTTCCATGCCTGAACAGCTGGGGAAATGATAATCTCTGAAGCAGGAAGATGCCTGTTGTTGGACAGAGACAGGTGTTGTAGAGTCCAACAAAGAGTGGTGGAGGCAAGCATTGTATATGCTCTCCATCCTTCCCCCCCCCACACACACACACCCTTCATTTCTTTCTCTAGTTGAGACTTCAGGTGCGGAGGCAGAGGAGGAGCAACTGGAGAAGAATGCCCAGTTGGAGGACAGTCTGCTGAGGAGCGGCTTCAGAGGGAGAGAAGAAGGCTGAGGAGAGTATCTGTCCTTAGTGCCCAAGGGCAGACCCTCACGGAGCAGGGAAGAGAGGATATATGGCATGCCAGGGATGTGGCCAATGCCTTGATGAGGCAGGAGAGAGCTCTCTTCCAGCAGGGACTGCAGGAATCTAGGAAAGAGGCCAGTCTGGAAAGGGAGGCATTCAGGAACTCCATGGATAGGAACCATGAGGTCATTTTGAGGTCTGTGCAAGCCTTAAAAGGTCACCATGCTATGTAGCATGGGGATGCAAGGTGGGGTCAGAGGGAGGGATAACCACAATCCTGGCATGGCATAAGACCTCACCGCAGCTGCTGAATATGAGGAAGCCCCCCCCCCCAGTGAAGCTGGGGTTCTTCCCCAACCCAGTCAGGGAACAAGCCAGGGAACTAGAAGAAGGCATGTGGTCCTAAGGGTGCCAAAGAGTTAAAGAGTTTTTTGAACCATTAAACAGTTAAGAGAAAACTTTCAAAACTACACTGTCTTTTTTTTTCTTGCTGGCCCACCTGGACTTTAATTGTGGGCCCATGTCTTCCCAGCCGGTGAATAAGATTGATCCGCAGTCACACCATCAACCTTTGTGGTGATGCTAGGAGTGCATTTACAGGCAGACTGTGAGGACGGGTTGATGGTCGCTAAGCAGAATACAGGTACCCAAACAGAAATCAAGAATGCCATAAAAAGAATCCCAAAAAGAAATCAAGAACAATTTTCGATTGTTGTTGCGAGTTCCCATTGAAATGAAAACGTTTAATTAAAAAAAATTAATTTTGGTACTGGGGGGGAGTTTGGGTCACAAAAACCACAGCTGGGAGATGATTAGTGGCTTGCACAGTATCATGTTGATGGACAGCATGAGAAGCAGGGGAAACTACCGGGTTGTCCACACTTCTGGTTTCTCCATTGCCTTATCGAAAGAGAAAAGCCATGACAAGGCAGTGGGATAAGGCGGGAGAAATGTCCCATCAAGAAGCTGGCAAATGTGTGGTTTCCCATCATGGGTTTAGAAGCAGGAGATTGCACGCATTGTCCGCCTCCATGCAGAAATGGTCCCAGCATTCCCATTTGTGTGCTGGAAAATGTCATGATAGACTCCAGCACTTCCATAAGGAGGGGGAAGCTGGCAAAACTTGGGAGGGAGGAACCTTTTCTCTTAGTCTGAAAAATAGATTTCATACATCATACCACTTATCCACATATCTGTTCCTCTGTTCAATTGTCATACTCATATGCCCCTTAGCTGCACTTAAAGTTTAATCCTGTCCCACATTAACCTTGACTCATGTGCTAGAGGGTGCAGATCGAATTCGTGACTGCCACTTCTGTAGGAGGGGTCCCGATCTAACTGGCCATCCAGCCTCACCCATAGACCTGGCAGAAGAGCTCCATTTTGCAGGCCCTGTGGAAAGCTGAAAGCTCCTGCAGGGCCTGCTGCTCCTCTGGGAGCTCATTCCACCCGGTCGGGGCTAGGAATGAAAAGGCCCTACCCTGGTCGAGGCCAGGCGCGCTTCTCTGGGGCCAGAAATTACCAAAAGATTTGCACCCAAATAGCATAAGGCCCTGAAGGGGGCATAGGGTGGCAGGCAGTCCTTCAGATATACGGGGCCCAGACGGATGGCCTTAAAGGTCAACACCTAAACCATGAACTGGATCCGGTTGGATGTGGGTCCTCCAAGATGTTCCAGTGAGATACCTAGCGAGTGCATTCTGAACCAACTGTAATTTCTGGATCAAGCCCAAGGGAAGGCCAGCATAGAGCAAATGACAGAAATCTATTCTGGAGGTGACTGTTACATGGATCACCGTGGCCAGGTGTTCAGGGGACAGATAGGGCGCTAGTACCAGGTCTCGGCAAAGGTGCTAAAATGCCTGGCCAGCTACTCTTCTGACCCGAGCCTCCAGAGTTAATGAGGCATCAATTGTTGTTGTTGTTGTTAGGTGCGAAGTAGTGTCCGACCCATCACAACCCCATGGACAATGATCCTCCAGGCCTTCCTGTCCTCTACCATTCCCTGGAGTCCATTTAAGTTTGCACCTACTGCTTCAGTGATTCCATCCAGCCACCTCATTCTCTGTTGTCCCCTTCTTCTTTTGCCCTCAATTGCTCCCAGCATTAGGCTTTTCTCCAGGGAGTCCTTCCTTCTCATGAGATGGCCAAAGTATTTGAGTTTCATCTTCAGGATCTGGCCTTCTAAGGAGCAGTCAGGGCTGATCTCCTCTAGGACGGACCTGTTTGTTTGCCTTGCAGTCCAAGGGACTCGCAAGAGTCTTCTCCAGCACCAGAGTTCAAAAGCCTCAATTCTTTGATGCTCGGCCTTCCTTATGGTCCAACATTTGCAGCCATACATTGCAACTGGGAACAGCCATACATTGCAACTGGGAACACTTGACTAAACACACTTTCGTTGGCAGGGTGATGCCTCTGCTTTTTAGGATGCTGTCATAGATTTGCCATAGCTTTCCTCCCCAGAAGCAAGCACCTTTTAATTTCTTTGCTGCAGTCCACATCTGCAGTGATCTTGGGCCCAGGAAAATAAAATCTGTCACTACCTCCATTTCTTCCCCATCTATTTGCGAGGAATTGAGACGGCTGGATGCCATGATCTTCGTTTTCTTGATACTGAGTTTCAAGCCAACTTCTGCACTCTCCTCCTTCAACCGCATCAAGAGGCTCTTTAGTTCCTCTTCACTTTCTACCATTAGAGTGGTATCATCTGCATATCTGAGGTTGTTGATATTTCTCCTTGATCCCAATTTGTGACTCATTTAACACTGCCTTTCTCATGATGTGCTCCGCATACAAATTAAATAGGCAAGGTGACAGTATACAGCCTTGCCGTACTCTTTTCTCAATTTTGAACCAATCAGTGATTCCATGTTCAGTTCTCACTGTTGCTTCTTGACCTGCATATAGGTTTCTCAAGAGACAGATAAGATGCTCTGGTATTCCTATCTCTTTAAGAACTTGCCACAATTTGTTGTGTTCCACACAATCAAAGGCTTTAGCATAGTCAATGAAGCAGACGTAGATGTTTTTCTGGAACTCCCTAGCTTTCTCCATAATCCAGCGTATGTTGACAATTTGATCTCTAGTTCCTCTACCTCTTCGAAATCCTGCCTGTACTTCTGGAAGTTCTTGGTCCACTTATTGCTGGATCCCAGCTTGTAGGATTTTGAGCATAACTTTGCTAGCATGAGAAATGAGTGCAATGGAGCGGTAGTTTGAGGCATCAAGTCACTTCCAAATTCCTAGCCTGGGGCATGGTTTTAAGTTCCGTCCCTGATAGGGTGGGGAGGTGCACTTCCTGGACTGCCCCCTTAGTTCCCAACCACAGGACCTCCATCTTGGAAGGGTTGAATTTCAGGCGACTCTGCTCAAGCCATTCGGCCACTGCTTCCAAACCTCTGGTGAATGGATCCAGGGGCGGGGGGGATCTGGGTGGCCATGCATGAGAAGATAGAGCTGGGTATCATGAACATACTGATGGTACCCCATTCTAAAATTCCATACCAGCTGGACCAGGGAGTGCATGAAGTTGTTGAAAAGTGTAGGGGAGAGCACCGCACCCTGAGGGACCCCACAAGGGAGCCGATAAGGGTGCGATAACTCATCCCCCACCACTACCCTCTGTATCTGGTTGTGGAGGAAGGAGCGTATCCAGCTCAAAGCTGTGTCTTGCATCCCTGTCCCAGCGAGGCCGTATCCCTGTCCCGGTGAGGCCAGATATAGAGCTCAGATTCCCTAGATAAGTTGGCTGCTTCAGAGAGTAGAGTTTGTGTCACGACATCCCTGCTGAGCTCCTCCCCTTTTCAAACTCCATCTTCCGCCAGCACACCACCATATCATCAGGAATTTTCCAAGCTGGAGGTGGTACCTCTGATTAAGCCACTATCAAGACACGGAGGGCTGCTGCTTGTGGTTCATATGATTGTTTGTTCCTCAGTCTTATAAAAAATTCAATGCATTAAGAAAACAGGCATGGAGGCTAGGTCAGAAATTGTCTTTCTCACGGACATTTCCTTTTTAAGAACAATATAATTTTAAACTTTGATGCCACACCTGAATTCCAATGTGATGCAGCCCAGATAAAGGTTGGCTGCGACAGAGAGGAGCTGAAGTAAGCCTAGGTCTTATAGATGCCTGCAGGCTTTCAGGGTGCCAACCAAACACACAACGAAGGGACTTTTATTGTTCTTCCTCAGCTGCTTTCCATTCTTCCAAGGAGGATCTTTGCCAGCTCTCCATAAGCTAAAGAATTTAAGGCAAGCACTTAAAGGTGCTATTTTTTATGTTGGAGAAACTTGAAGCCCAGATTTAATTGTCCCACTGAAATCAATTAACACTACTTGATTTCAGCTGCAATTTAGCCCCAGGTATAGTATAGTATGCACAGGGATTTTTACCCAATCCCAGCTCGAATAAATACCTCCCGTCTACACTGAATTCAATTTCCATTTTAATTTTGGGTGCTTTAAATTTTCCCTCTGCAACATGCATGATTGATCCACAGAGAACCTACCTATCCCCTGTGGTATCCAGAAGTGGACATAAGCCTCGAAATTTGAAAAATCACCATCAGTAAGTGTGCAGATTTCTGCTTTTTGCGAATTAACTTCCTTCTCTGTGCCCTTCCCTGATTGGTCAGGGTGTCAGTTCAAAGACTTCCTGGTTTCCGGTTGCAGGGCTTGTTTAAAGTGACTGCACTCCAGAAGCCCTAACTTCTCTCAGCAGAGATTTGCCTCTTGGATTTATTCCCCCTCCCCTGCTGTCTCCAATCTGGGTGTGCTTGGCTCCCCTCCCCGCTCTGAGCTTACTCAATTGAGTGCAGAACATTTTCTGTTTCAATTAGGGGGGAGGGGATAGAGGAAGACCTGAGTTCAAATCGATCTGAATTCAGCAGGATCCACAATGGAAAAAACAAAGTAAGTACAGAATCAGCCCAAGTTTCTAGCCCTCAAATGTGTAGAAAAAAGAGAAGTAAATGTGAACATAGTTTGCTTCAAAATACAATTTAGAATTCTGGTTTTGTACATCCTTTTTGTATCTGTGAAGACCCTTTCCTACTGTTGCCATCTTTGGATGTAAACAAGATAGCTTCTGGAGAAGGAGTATTTTCTGTGATGTCACCCAGACTTTGCAGCAGGGATTCAGAGACCCACTGTGTGCTCCAGACAAACTTTCCCCCTGGAACCCTTTTCCTTGCCCCAATATACCCAGTCCAAACAAGTCACTGTTAGCATGAATAGTCATAGTTAACTGTCTGTGAATACCATAGTTTCCCTCATTCCATCCATCATATCTGGTCCCCCCCCCCACAAACATTTTGTGCTTATAATAACTGTGTGAACTCGGTTGTCACAAGGTCACATTTACCTCTTCTCCTTCCCTTAAAAAGAAAGCCTCTGACTTTATAGCTGTACTATTCCAGTAGCACTTTGCTGGATTGATGGGCTTGGAATTTTGTCACCCCAGTCCTCCCTCAGCATATTTTTAGATAAGGATCTCCCCCAACATATTTTTCAGGCTCTGGTTTTCCTCTCTTTAAGTTTCAATGGGAAAAGCAGGTTTTTAAAACTATTGTTGTTAACAAGAAAAAAGAAAAATGGGGGAAATCACTCATTACTCAATTTCAAAAACCTTCATTAAATAACTTAGCATTCCATAACATTATAAAAGACTTCATTCTTCGATAAACGTATCAGCCCTGGTATCTTCTTGATTTATAATTCTGTTTTGATGATATGTCAGCATAGACATGAAATTAATTTTCCATGCTCCCACAATCCATATGGGGGACCACAGGAGTTTTCCAGAGAATGTTACAATTTGCAGCCATTAACAATCTCATGATAAGCAGCTTTCTAAGGCAGGGATGCAGCCAGGATTATTTTGTTAATTCTAGAGGGAAAATTACTATTTTAGAAAAGGTCCAGAGCAACACCTCCAACTTGTCATGCTTGGACCCCTTCTAATCTCCGTACCATCCCTTGGTATTCAGGAGTGGGAGCTAGGGCTAAGAAGCCACCTCCAGAACAAAACGATCACCCTGCAAACCTATTTTTCAGAGCAGAAAGTAGACCTGGCAAGTGTGACGGAAGCCTGAGTCAGGGGGAGTGAACAGTCACCTTAAAAGAACTGGCCCCTGTCGGGTTTTCCATCCGACTCTGTTGGGTGCCAAGTAAATTTTGGCTCACCCAAAGAGACTTCTGGATCCAAACAGACTCCTGAATGCTCTGCAGGACCCAATGCCTCCTGGCGCTTTTCTAAATGAGCTGGTCAATGACTGGCATGACAGGATGCTGACTGCCATCGATGAGATTGCCCCCTGATGCCTTCTCTGCCCCGTCAAAATCAGGCCCCTTGTAATGGATTAGAAATGGATTATTATAAATATAATTTGAAACTTTTTTTTTAAAGCAGGCCCCTTGGTACACTAAGGAGCTCCATGAATTAAAATGGGAACTGAGATGGCTAGAGGACATTTGGAAGAAAACTCATAGCGAAGTGTCGAGAACATCCTACAGGACATTTATGAAACCTATGAGATGGTGGTAAAGTCAATAAAATGCAGCTTCTACCCAACTTCCTTCACATCTGCAAACTTGCACCCAGCACAATTATTTAGGGTACCCAGGTCACTCACCACTCTCAAAGAAGGGTGCCAAAACAGAGACAAATTGAACATCAGCTGTGAGGCATTTGCGAGCTATTTTGTGGATAAAGTCTCAACACTCCACCATGACCTTCTGCCAACTTTTGACACAGAAAAGGAATGAGAGGCCCCTTGGCTGTCTCTGAAGGATACACTAAATGGCTTCAGACAGCTCTCACTGACTGATGTGGACAAGATACTGACTTCGACAAGGCCAATCACTTGCCCCCTAGACCCCTGCCCAGCATGGCTAATCAATAGGTCAGACATGAAACCTTTGGGAGATAATTAACCTCTCCCACTCAACTGGAGAATTCCCAGAGGGGCATCAATATCTTCATGCACCCTCTTGTCCAGCTGATAAGGACAGTTGGAACTGGGACACCATCAATATGCTGATGACACCCAGCTTTTCCTCATGAAGGATGGCTATCCTGACTCACCTCATCATTAGCCAGGTGTTTGGAAGCAGTGTCTGGCCGGCTCAAGCAGAGCTGCCTGGGGTTCAGTTCTTCAAAGATGGAAGTCCTGTGGTTTTGTAGGAAAGGCCCAGGCAAGAAAGTGCAATTGCCCTGCCTGTTGTTATTGTTGTTAGGTGCGAAGTCGTGTCTGACCCATCATGACCCCATGGACAATGATCCTCCTGGCCTTCCTGGCCTCTAGCATTCCCCAGAGTCCATTTAAGCTCACACCTTAAGTTTGCACCAACTGCTTCAGTGACTCCATCCTTCCTTCTCATGAGGTGGCTAAAGAGTCAACTAACACGCACTCAGCCAGGAACTTAGATGTGATCTTTGATACCTCCCTCACCATGGAGAAACAGATCACAAGAGTAGCTCAGCTAGTTTTCTTCCACATGTTTTATATGACATGTATAAGAATTTAGCACATTGTTGTTACATTCTGCTAAGTGTTTGCAAGGATCAGTCATGAAATGTAACAGGGTCTTAATGTTTCACACCTGGGTATCTGTTGGATTGTATAAATAGCAATAGCTAACTGAGTGGGTTGGGGAATGTTTTCCGTACTGTCAAGAGCCTTTGGCCGTTTGTATACTATTACTAAGAAGGTATAGTATGATCTCTCCAATTTTACTAAGAATGTATTTAACCTCAAAGACAATCACTACTTATCAAAACTTCAAACTCTGATTTGTTTCTAACTTCCTCATATTTTCTTAACACCTCCGTTATCACATATCTGGTTTGTAAAAACTGCGGGGGGGGGGGGATATCTTGTACCATTTGCTAGATGAGTTATGTCTGCTAGATCATTTATGTCTACTTAAAATGGTCTTCTACTCTATCAGGTTCCAATTTCTTTCTTTTTAAAATTATGTATTTGCTCATTTATTGTTTTATTTTCAAAAATTATACCCCTAGGCTACCAAGGAGGCTAAAGATGAAAAAAAATATAATTGACAGATGTCTGTTTTTTATATATCTGCAGGATATAAACCATTTATGGAACTGTTTCTTTAAAACTCAGTAACAGATGAATGGTCACTGAAAAGGGATTATTTATTTTATATATTATTCACAATGCTTATATTTTTAAGCCCTTTTTTGTGCTGAAACATGGGTAGTAATGTTTTAGTTAGCAAGTTTATCCCCTGAAACTCAAGGGATCTTCAGGATTTTTTCCACCTCTGTACAAGAAACTGTAGGCAGAACTGAAAACCAACAAATTTTAATCACTTGGGCATGAAATTGGGGTCAGTGTGGGAAGGCAAGTAGAGTTTCTGCATTGCGCAGGGGGTTGGACTAGATGACCATGGAGGTCCCTTCCCACTCTATGATTATATGATTCTATGATTTGTGCCAGTATATGCTTATAGAGTTCTTTGTTTCCCACATCTATAGCTTGAAGGTCATCATTTCTCCTGAGGTTAGAACCAGGAGTTTTCTTTTTTTCAAAAGGATGCATAAAATGATCGTATCATAATCCACTGAAATCATTCTCCCCTGCTAGTTTCTACAATAGCTACCACCTGGGCAGAAAAGTTGAAGCACTCATTGTAATGTCATTAAATATATACTTTAAAAAGATTGTTTTTAAAGAAGTACTGTTCAGCACATGTTTCAGGTTGTCCCAGACACTTTGAACACATGCTTAAGGGAAAAATAGACCACATTCCTTTTTTGAATAAGTTTTTTCCACTCTGTTTCCATGAATAAGACATTATTTTAGAAAAGAAGCATTACAGATTTGAGAAATAAACAAGACAACATAGCACCCAATTGTTCAGCTGGTGACAGGATACCATTTGTCATTATGCCAACTCCCAGGTCAAAGACATGTTCCATGCTGATGAGAGGAGCACTTTATATTAAAAGGTCAGCGAAGAATATGAGCAATGAGTAACTGAATGGAAGCAGCAATTAGCCATTCAGATTAAATGTTTCAGTGATGCTGTTTTCCAAAATCAGAGCCCATCATGTGGCCTGTGCAAGATGTCCAATACGTTTTTTGTAGTTCTCTCATATTTTGGATGAATACTACAGGTTCCCACAGCAACAGATGCTGGGCCATGAAAGATTTTTTTCCATCTGCTCACTCCCATGCAATTTCCATTTCACTCTGGAAGGGAAAGGTTTTTTTTTTTTTTACCACGTCCAGGAGTAGGGAAGCAGAGCTGTGTGCAGGATCCTAAAAACTGAGCAAAAGCACAATTAGAGCATGAGGATGTCAGGTCCTGGAATAAAGTGATGGGGTTCATTGAACAAGTGCTGAGATAACTTGAATCTTGGTACCCTGCCTTGGTTCCTGTTGTCCATCACTACAAATTAAATTAGAAATGTTCTAAACAAAATTATTTTCCAAAGGCTTACTCTGATATTGGTCCTGTCATTTGGAATATATCTTTATTGTCTTTTAAACAAATGCCTACTTGACACAATTGTACTCAAACCATATTTGCAACAACATTTTAGGTACATGTGATAAATTTCACTTTGCTATACAGAGTAAATAACTATGAAGGATTAATTCTTCACGGAAACAGAGAACCCTGAATGACAGGCTGCTCTAAGCCATCTGATTTGTAAGCAGCAGCTGAGCAGAGAAAGACTTGAGACCTGCATGCTAAGGAGACAATTTGGAATGTACTCTGAAAATAATACATTATGTATTTTATCTGCTGCATATGTACCAAGAATTTTTATCCCTGATTTCACCTGACTTTTCGCCACTATGTTGACCAGTATGGCCAGTTGTGTTCCAGATCAAGTTCAAGGTTTTGGCTTTGCCCTTCAAGGTGATTCATGGTCCAGGCCCAGCTTACCTGAGGGACTGTCTAACTTCTTATGCCTCACACAGAGGTCTTCACTCTGCAAATCTGAACAGGTTGGTGATCCCCAGTCACCAACCAGGGATCTTTTCAGTCCTGATCTTTACCTGGTGGAATGAGCTCCTTAAAAAGCTAATAGCCCTGCCGGAGCTATCACAGTTCCACAGGGCCTGTATGATGGAGCTCTTTCACCAGGTGTTCAGTGGAGGCTGGGTTGAGGAACATCTGTTTGGTCCCTTCTCTAAGCACTTTCCCAAAGTCATGGGGTTGGTGTGGTCTGTCGAATCTGACAGGAGGACAGAAGGGGAGGGGAAGTCATAGGGTTTGTGGGTATTGTAGGTTTGTATTTTAACTCTTGATGTAAATCACCATGAGTGGCGGTCAACAAATATAATAATAAATAAATAAATGTTGAATAAAATATTTTGTTAACTTGGAATAGAAAACCTTATTGAGTGCCATTAAGTTAAAGGGGGCTCCCAGTCTTTCCCTCAGGTTCCTAGGCTGAGTAAGCCAAAAATATTATACTGTGACAGGGTGGGACACCCAGAATTCTTCAGGAAAAATGAAAGCAGAAAACTAGGGCAGCTCAGTCACAAATAGGAAAGAAAACCAAAGGGAAAATCTTTGAGGGAGAAGATAGGGCCGTCATAGTATACAAATTCAGTCTCTATTCATGGTTGTCCTGAGGTTTTGTGCACTGCTTGCAGTGAATTGTGAAATTGTGCACTCTCTTGTATGCATTTCTGTAACCCATTTGAAGCAAAAGCTTATTTTGTATTGTTTTGATATACAAACGGTTTTAGCCTGTATACTGATAAAGAAACATGTGGTACATTGTATTGCTAGCTTTCATGCAATAGCAGTCTGGAACTAATTTGTGTCATTGGAAATATATTCTTTCTTATTTCTTTATACTCAAGGTGCCTAACAAAGCAACAAGAAGATGCAAAACAAACAAACAAACAAAAAACAACCCCATGAAAACAGCATAACAACATCAACAAATTAAACCATTGCATGTGAAATGCAATGGATATTCTCTCCATCTATCACTGGGTAGTGAGCACAGACATCATAAATCCTGATTGATGTGGATTCAATCCTGCCCACACATCAGTCTCATATCTGCCTCCTTGTTCAGTAGTGGTAAGCAGCAGCAACAGCAACAGCAGAAGAGTTGGTTCTTATATGATGCTTTTTCTCTACCCGAAGGAGTCTCAAAGCGGCTTACAACCCCCTTCCCTTTCCTCTCCCTACAATAGACATCCTGTGAGGTGGGTGAGGCTGAGAGAGCCCTGATATCACTGCTTGGTCAGAACAGCTTTCTCAGTGCTGTGGGGAGCCCAGGGTCACCCAGCTGGCTGCATGTGGGGGAGTGCAGAATCAAACCCAGCTCACCAGATTAGAAGTCTGCACTCCTAACCAGTACAACAAGCTGGCTCTCAGTGGGGTGAGAGCCACTACAAGTTTCTAGGTCCTTAGAAGATCATACTTACCCTGCAAAATACTGCATTTTTTTAAAGGTATGGTGCTACTAAACTAAAGTGACCAGATTGTTGGGGATTTAAAGCAGGACACTGAGGGCGGGGGCGACTCCTGCTTGTGGCTCACCTTACCTGGGGCACAATTGTTGTTGCTCTACGGCGGCCATCCTGCTCAGCTGCATGCTATCCTGCACGCAAGTCCAGCTCGCTGCCACCACCCAAAGCCAGGTGTCTGGGCGAGAGCAGCGCGGGCCCAGACGAGAGCTGCGTGGTTCTCGGGACGAAAGGTGCAAGGGGAAACGAGGAGCTGAGGGATCCGCCCAAAGCTTCTGACGCCCGTCTATAATTTTTCAGAAAAGGATCGGACAACTCACTGGCGGCGTGGAAAGGCAGGGAGAACACCGAGCACCATCTTGGACTCAGCACAGCCAGGCCCGGGCCCAGAGGATGCCCCGGGACATTCTAGACATGGCCTGGGATGTGGGACATTTGCGGGATACCCATTTGCAGGGCGTACGGTCACTATATACTACACCCAACAGTACCTGCTCATAGATCAAGGATAACCTGATCCCCATCTACCAAATTTCAGTTGCCCTGTTAGACAAATGTTGCAAACATCACATTCTGTTTCATCAGGCTCAGTTTAAGGATTTGTGGGGCCCATAGCACCAGAGCCAGTGGGGCCCTAGCAGAACACACCTGGCACTGTTCTTTGTGATGCACAAGTAACTGCAGGGCACCCTTTCCAAGGATAGTTTGGAACTCTAAATGCAACTAACACCTACACATTGCTGAAAACATATACTAATATTATTCTAAACTCTAAACTTCCTTATCATAATAAGAAAACAACCTAATTTTTAAAATTTGAGTATACTGTCATCATTTTTGAGGATTGTAATACCATTCCCAGACCATTAATGTCTCTCCCAGGGAGCCTTTAAATGTACCATAAAGGAAAACAAAAAACCCTACCAGAAAAACAGGTGAGAACCCTTTTGGTTTCATCCTTTTACATGCCCCAGCTACATGTTCTTCTGCAATATTGCAATGAACAAATCCCTTCAAAGTGTTAATGGGATGGAAGCCAAAAACTGCCCCAGATCTGGCCAGCTGACTCACCCCCCCCCTCATCTGCCTCCTCCTCGTCTCCAACTCCTCCTCTGCAGCTTGAAGATCCAGGCAATGAGGCTCCTTGCCTCAGTCAAAGCTGGTGGGGCAGAAGAGCGCAAGAAGTACGCTCTCAGTATGTGCTCTCTCTGGCAAGCTCTCTGCCACCCAGTTCAGGGGCTTTGCCAGCAAGGCAGGGGTGAGGCCCTTTGAACCATGGGGCCCATAGCATGTGATATAAATGCCACATGGATAAACTGGTACTGTGTTTCATCTCAAGGAAGAGATAATTTGATCAGGACTTGCTTAAGCACAGAGAGATGTCTCTGGTTAGGGGGTTATTATGAGACTCAAAGTTGTGTATATTGGAACTCCCAGGAGAATAACAGAATGCTTAGTTACCCAACCCCCACAATGACTTTGGCATCTGGGACTGACTGATAAGCAGAGCAGGTATTACTGACTCAATGAATTTCTCCATGAGTCAATGGCCTGCCAGCAGAGAAGAGTTAACACCAATAGGTTGCTCACCTTTCCCTTTACTATTTCTAGCATAAACTGCTTCAGTGAGAGCTAATTATTGCTTCAAACTGTAAAATGCCAAGAAGAGTATCCCCTAGACACTGGGGCAGTTTTCATAAACCAGATAACGTTAAAATGCAAGAAGAGCCAAAGAAAATTAATGTCTGTATATAATTTCAGTCCTAGCAGTAAGGAGGGTGGTTAAGCACAAGGCCATTTAATATGGAAACTGGCCCTCAGCCAAATGGGATCAGAAGTGAAATCCAACATGTTCGTAGTTTGGGATGTTGGGGGGGAATTCAGATGCTGTGGATTCTTTGGTGCTCCTTTGTCTGTGCATATATCTGTCTGTTTAGTATGAGATGAAGTAATGCAAAATGGGGAAAATACAAGTGCATCCCAGATTTTTGAAAATATGATTGTCAGAATTAGGAAACAACATTTCTAGAAAATGCATCTCTTTTCATGCTTTTCCAGTTAGAAGTTTTGTTATAAAAAAGATCTCTGGGTGAGAAGGTCAGGACAAGATGATTTTTTTGTGCTACGGTTTTTGTTTGTATTTTTTTGTTGATTCTTTTTCTTTCACCCTTTCCAAATATCTGTGGCAGGGTTCTCAGGCTTAATGTTCCCCAGAAACACTATGACAATATGCCAAATGGTTCACAGCAGCTGAAGCCATATTTTGTGTCATAAACCTTTAAAGGATCAGTATGCCAAAGCAGCTAAAACCTAGCATGCCAGCAATGTTGTGGTTGTTTCACAAAATAATCAGATCTGATCCATGCTAATATGCTTTAATTTCTGAATACATGAGATATAGCATTGTGGCAAGACAGATGTTTCTTATCAGCTCACAATGGACACACCAGCACAACTATTGCTAACTTCAGTACGATGTTTTGGCTTCGGTTCCATCCGAGCTTCCACCCCATTTGACATCTGCTACAAATACCAGCAGCTATGGCATGAACACTTGTGTTCTTTCTTTCTTTCTTTCTTTCTTTCTTTCTTTCTTTCTTTCTTTCTTTCTTTCTTTCTTTCTTTCTTTCTTCCTTCCTTCCTTCCTTCCTTCCTTCCTTCCTTCCTTCCTTCCTTCCTTCCTTCCTTCCTTCCTTCCCATTCCTCCACATGCAGTCAGCTGGGTGACCTTGAGCTACTCACAGTCCTGATACTAATTGTTCTCACACAGCAGCCCTGTCAGAGCTCTCTCAGCCCCGCCTACCTCACAGGGTGTCTGTTGTGGGGAGAAGACGGGAAGGCAATTTTCAGCTGTTTTGAGACTCTATCCAGTAGTGAAAAGCTAGATATAAAAACCAACTCTTCTCCTCCATCTCCTCCTCCTCCTCCTTCTTTCCTCGAAAGGCATGAAAACAGGAACAGTAGACAGGACAGTGGGGAACATAATGCATTGGTTAAAAAGCATGTCTGGATATGACAAAGAACATAAACCAGCACAAGTTTGGCACAGATGGTGGCTGTGCCTGGAGGATTGTGAAATGCCAATCACAGAAGGAGGAGGTGGGGAGCAGGTACAAACTGCTCCAGGTCACAGGGGTCTACTTAATAAGTGTGTGGAAAGGGGGTTGTAAATAGTATTAAAATTGTTTCTGTATTAAAGTTAGCTTGAAGTATTTGTTTTGTGGTAAATGTAATTTTGAACCCTGTTATAATGTTGAAGTTGATCGTTTTGAATTTTAAATTATAAAATTCAAAATTATAATTCTGAAGGAGTTGTATATAAAAGGTTTTTTACGTTTGAAAAATCAGCTTTATATATATGTCAAGTCAAACTTTATTACACTAGGCCATAGGCCACTGCAAGATCAGATACAATAAAATTACTAAAAAACAAACACAGAGTAAAAATTACATACATTTAGCCATACTTTCTGCTCATTAGCCTGCAGTATTTGCTGCAAGGCCAGCAAATCTTTCTTGCGGCCAAAGCAAAGGTGGCAACCCTTTGTGACACAAATGAGTCCATATCAGAAAGCAAATACCCTAATCTATCATGAGCTGAAGAAAATGCCCCTGGAATGATTTTGTTTAAAAATTTCCTCCTTGGATCTGTATCCAGTGGCCATTCCAGTAGACAGTGTGGCAGATCTTCAACTCCTGGGTTCCCACAGATACAGAGATGTTGTAACAGAGGAATCTGAGCATATCTCCCTGTCAGAACAGAAGAGGGCATTGTCTGAAATCTCAGGGCTGAAAACGCTACTCTTAGCTTGCTCACATTTATATATGGTGCTTTGTAGAATGGTGATAATTTAATTAAAAAATTACCTTCAAAAGTTACCATCTTTCCTTAATTTCTTCCCATGAGAGGGGTGTACATGGTTGATGGTTCATTTTTAAGGTTCGCACATATAATGACCTAACATTTTCAGACAGGCTGAAGGAGGCAGTGATTTCCACTCTACTGGAAAAAAAATGCTGGATCCACAGGACCTGGCCAACTACTGCCCTGTTTCGCATTTTGTGTTCTTGGGGAAGGTGGTTGAAAGGATCGCTGTGGACCAGCTCCTGGCTTAATTTGGCACTTAACCCATTGCAATCTGGCTTTTGACCTGGCCACGGGTTAGAGACGGTGCTGGTCGCCCCTATGAATGACCTCTGGTGCCAGCTGGACTGAGGCGGGTGGGCGCTTCTCCACCTGAGACTCAACCCTTCCAAGATAGTAGTCCTATGGCTGGGCAGGAAAGGTCCAGAACAGGAAGTGCACCTCCCTTTCCTGGATGAGGTACAAATGGAGATCTCACCCCTAGCCAGGAACTTAGAGGTGACTTTTGATGACTCCCTCTCTATGGAAGCTCAGGTCATGAAGGTGGCCAAGCTGGTGTTTTTCCACCTGCACCAAGCGAGGCTACTACAGCCCTATCTGAACTCACAACACCTAGCCATGGTGATCCATGTACCTGTCAATTGCAGGCTAGACTTCTATAACTTGCTCTACATGGGTCTGCTCTTATCCTTGACCATGAAGTTTCAGATGGTACCAAATGTTGTTGTGAGGGTTCTCACAGGAACCCCATGGAGAGCCCATATCCAGCCTGTGCTGTGGCAGCTGCATTGGTTGTCAGTTGTGTTCTGGATCAAGTTTAAGGTTTTGGTTCTGACCTTCAAGGCTATCTGCAGTCTGGGCCCAGCATACCTGAGCGACCCTCTGACTCCCTTATGCCCCTCACAGAGCTTTATGCTCTGCAGGTTTAAACAGGTTGGTAGTCCCTGGGAATAAAAAAGAGTGCCTGGCCTTGATGGTCCGGGTGGAATGAGCTTCTAGAAGAGCTACGGGCTCTGTTGGAGCTTTTACAGTTCCACAGGGCCTGTAAAATAGAGTTCTTCCACTAGGTGTTTGGTTGAGGCTGGGTGCTAGAATACCATCCAGGTCCCTCATTCCCACACTCCACCATGTGGTTTGAGGTGGTTGGGGGAGGTCTCCGATCTGCAGAGGGGGAGGGGGATGGATGGGGTTGGTTTCTCATTGCTGTCTTTAACTTTGCTTTAAATTGATATAAACTACCACAAGCCAGCTGGCCCACCCGCCACCTCTCCCCCAACCCCTGTCCCCGTGCTTTCCACACACACACCAACACACCCTTCCCCCGCCAGAGTCCCACTCCCAGACCGCACTCACCTTCCGCCAGCCCTCCTGCTCCCTGTCCCTCTCTTCCCTTGGCCCTCGCACACATGCCGCCGGGCTGTGCGCCCTGCATGCAGCCGGCACACCAACCAAATGGATCAGGCATGCGCGGACTCACGCACATGCCTGGTTGCTCATGCCGACGCCCCCCCAACACCCCGCCCCCCCGCTCCACCACGCATGCCCGGACTCCCAAGCATGCGTCCTTCCCTTCTCCAACGCCCGCCCCACCCCCCCTCCAAGCCGCGCGTCTTACCTGCCTGCCCCCAGGAGCTTCCTGCCAACCTCGCAGGTAGGACGCACTCGCCCTATGCCCCTTTTTACGCCCATTTTTATAAATGGGCTTTTCTCCTAGTAAGAGATAAAATACAAAATAGGCAGCATATTATAAAAGCATCTTACTTAAGACTCTGGTGACTATACTCGTTACCTCTGGGTCTTTGTTAGAGAGCAGAAATTGCAAGGTCATAGACTTACTTACAGAAGGCTTGTTTCCCAGCAAAGCAACATAACTGTCATCCTAGCATTGCTCATATAAGGGGCAATCTAACAAAATGTGTGTGATAGAGTCAGGGCAGTCAGAACCCCATGGACAGAGTCTCACATGGTATGGGATACGGTGGAATCTTCCCTCTAAGACTTTTGAGGGGAAAGCATTCATTTGTGCCAGGAGAAAAGCTCTTTTCAGGGGTGGGATATCAAGAAGATGTACGTATGTATCCATAAGATTTCTCTGCATAGTGATGCCAAAGAATGCTGGAGAGCTTCTTTTCTCTCACATACACATGAAATGGGCCACTCTGTTGTCCTCAAGCTGAACATGAACATGGAGTTAGCATATATATCTAAATAAAAAACCACTTTGGTTTCTAAAATTCATTGACACCCACACTGTAGGTTTGTTTACAATTGTCCCTAGGCTTCCTATTGTGAAGAAAGCCATTTATTCATTGTTCCCCTCTTTGTTGTATGTATGAGAGAGGATAGTAGACCACATAACGCTGACTTTACTTTCCTATTGTAACATTCCTGTAATTAGATGTTATTCCTGGATAATGTTTTCCATTAATATAAATTAATATTAGTATATGCTGGCTTCAAATTGGCTTCTGCCAGTTAACATCTGTTTCCTTCTTCATGTCTCATTTTGTCTTCTAAGAACTTGGTAAACTAAATGCAATAGTGTTATAATCTTAAATCTGGGCAACAGAACATTATAGTAACCTTAAACCATGTTCCCTGTTAGTCCTGACAACACCTGGTAACCCTAGATGAACTAGGATAGAATTTACTGTCTTTTGGGTGAAATATGCCTGTTGCCTCAGAGCTACTTAAGTCTAAGAAGTCCTTTTCTCTATGAACCTGCAACTCTAGTCATTTTAAGAACAATCCAAGAAATAATATCAAATAGGCCTTGTATTGCAGTTATTCCATGTTTTGTCTTTCTTAAGGTCTGAAATTCTGCCTCGGCAAATGCTCAGAGATTTGGAAGGCGATGTCCAGGGTGGAAGGGGTTTTCAGAGGATGTCATGGCACATCTGGGTGATGCTCTAGGCTTGAGAATCACTATGTGGAGGCTTCTCTTTTCTCCTGCTCTCCAGTTCATCAGACATATCTGGGCTAGGATGGGTAATTCCTCTCCAAGGGCTGGTAAGTGGAAGACCTCGTCTTCCTCCAGCATCTGCTGTAATGTTCTGGATTCTTCTTCATGTTACTGAAAGGGCAGCAAGAGAAGTAGATGCTAAATCCTGTAATAGTCTAGGGGGAAACCTATCTGACTTCCCCAAGTACAAGACCATCTGATAGGTGAAAATCCTATGATCCAAACAACTATGTGCAAGGAAACACATATATCTTTTGACTTGTTGGTGAAGAGCTCTCTGAGACTTGAAGAGTTACCACTTCACTAATAAAAGTTAGTTTGAAAAAAAGACTGAAACTGGGGGATAGGGGGAGGCTTGTGGCACAATGCTTTGCATGTAGGAGCATAGGCATAGAATCAGTAGAGCCCAGCAGTGTCATTATACTGTCAAGACTATAGAATCTGCCACTCATCACAGCCAGCACCCACCTGCCATATCACGGCACTTCCTTTTCTGTTGGGAGCAGCACCAGCTGCATCCAGCAAGCAGAACAGGCAGAGATTGATAGGTTTCCCAAATCAAATTGAACACCAAGCATTTTGTTGCTCCGGTATTTCTGGCTCATTTCCTGTTGCTGCCTTCTGTATCCAAACTCAGTGGCAGAGCATCTGCTTGGTGTGAAGAAGGTCTCAGGGCCAATCCCATCTGATTTGGAATAAGTTAGCATGATGTGTTTTGAAGAAGCCAGATCTTGACCCAGCTTTCTGCCTCTAGCTCCTGCTTTTGTAAATGCTCCCTCCAACATCTAGTCTGATCTCAAGTCTGCTTCTAGGCCCTGACCCTGCACATTGAATGGCAACAGGCTCTTCTTGCCGCTAAGGTAAAAACAAAGGAAATATCTTTAAACCGCCCGTGGCGCCACAGGCGCCACGGACTAAATAAAAGGCTAAGGGGTTCTAGGGCGGGATGTGTCCGTGATGAGGAAGGGTCCGGATTGGACCCTTCCTCTGTACAGACAATCGGAGGGAACAATTGGCAGGCGCTACGTGCCTGCCAATTGGTCCCTCCGATTCCCAGCCCCAGCAACTGCGAGCCGCGCACAGTTACTCCCTCCGATTCCCAGCCCCAGCAACTGCGAGCCGTGGCTCTCAGTTACTCCCTTTGCCACTGGCCTGACGCGTCGGAGGCGCAAAGCGCCTCCGACGCATCAGGCCGGCGCCTGAGGGAGCCCCCGGCAGTCGCGCAGAGTGCGGCTGCCGGGGGCTCCCTGCCCAGCGGCATGATGCGGCGAGAGGCACGAAGCGCCTCTCGCCACGTCAGGCCGCCACCAGGGGCTTCCTTGCGGCCGGCCTAACCTCTCGGAGGCGCTTCGCGTTGGCAGCCACTTGGCAAGCCGCTTCACTGGACTCTGGTGCCGGCAACACGCTGGATGCTGCATGCGGCTGGATGCCGCGAAAAAAATGCCGCCGAGGAAATCGCTGGCCCCACCAGGAGGCCGCTTGCCCGCCGCCTCTGCAGCCCGCCCTGGCCTTCTGCCCACCCCAGGACCATGCCCGCGCCGTTAACAGACAGGAGCTGCGCGAAGCCGGTGAGTGGCCCTGGGGTTCTGTCTCGCCTTGGGAGGGAGGGGCGCCGGCCCGCATTTGGGGGGGGTGGGAAAAGGTGGGTGGGTGAGAGCGTGTCCCTTACCCATCCCCCTTCTCCCCTTTCAAAGCCCATTTTTATAAATGGGCTTTGAAACTAGTTTTATATACATTTGTATCACTATAAGATATAAAAGAGCCGTAATGCACGATTGCACCTCACTTATTCTCTATCGAACCCACTATACAACATATACCATAACAAAGAGACTGAGATAAGGGGAATCAAAACTAGCTGTGTAAAGTTGCTCCCCCCCCCCCCCACTTCTTCAGTAGGATGGATAATCCCAACCACTCATTTCCAGAAAAGGATTTCCAGGAAAGAAAAGGATGGCCAGCATTCAGTTGTTGTTGTTGTTGTTTTGTTGTTGTTATTAAATTTATTTCCCGCCACTCCCTACAGGCTTGTGGCGGGTAACATTAGACTTAAAATCCCCCATTAAAACCCCCGTTAAAAGACTATAAAAATACCCAACACAGCGGAAAATACGATTCTCCCCTACCCGAACGAGGGCATTGGAGGATGTAGGGTGATGATGACTACTTCAAACCCCCCAGGGGGGCAATATTCTTCCTCGCCAATCCCAGCCTCAACCATAGACCTGGTGGAAGAGCTCCGTTTTACAGGCCCTGCGGAATGCTGACAGCTCCCGCAGGGCCCACAGCTCACCCGGGAGCTCATTCCACCAGATAGGGGCCAGGACAGAGAAAGCCCTGGCCCTGGTTGAGGCTAGGCACGCTTCTCTGGGGCTGGGAACGATCAGTAGGTTTTCTCCTGCAGAGCGTAGAGCCCTGCGGGGCACATAGGGCAACAGGCGGTCCCTCAGGTATGTGGGTCCCAACCCGCATAAAGCTTTAAAGGTTAGAACCAAAACCTTGAACTGGATCCGGACAGCAATTAGCAACCAGTGCAGCTGTCTCAGCACCGGCTGGATGTGGGCCCTCCAAGGTGTGTCAGTGAGGACCCTAGCAGCTGCATTTTGCACTAGCTGAAGTTTCCGGATCAAGGACAAGGGCAGGCCCGCGTAGAGCGAGTTACAGAAATCTAATCTGGAGGTGACTGTCGCATGGATCACTGTGGCCAGGTGGTCAGGGGACAGGTAGGGCGCTAGTAGCCGGGCCTGGCGAAGGTGGAAGAATGCCTGGCCCGCTACTCTCTTGACCTGCGCCTCCATAGTCAGGGAGGCATCGATGGTCACCCCCAAATTCCTGGCTTGGGGCGCGATGGTAAGTTGCGCTCTCGCCAAGATGGGTAAACGCGCTTCCTGTTCCTGCCCCCTTCTTCCCAGCCACAGGACCTCCATCTTGGAGGGGTTGAGTTTCAGGCAACTCTACTCGAACCATTCTGTCACTGCTTCCAAACATCTGGCAAATGGTTCCGGGGGGGAGTTCAGGTGGCCGTCCATTAGGAGATAGAGCTGGGTGTCATCAGCATACTGATGGCAACACAGCCCGAAGCTCCGCACCAGCTGGGCCAGAGGGCGCATAGAGATGTTGAACAAGGTGGGGGAGAGAACCGCGCCCTGGGGGACCCCACAAGGGAGTCTATAATGACGGGAGAACTCTTCCCCCACCGCGACCCTCTGGATCCGGTCTTGGAGGAATGAGCGTATCCAGCGCAAGGCTGTGTCTCCTATTCCTGTGCCGGTAAGGCAGTGGACCAAGATCTCATGGTCCACGATGTCAGCCTCTGACAGGTCCAAGAGGACCAGCATGGCCGACCCGTCTCAATCCAGCTGGCGACGGAGGTCATCCAGCAGGGCAACAAGTACCGTCTCCACCTTGTGGCCAGGACGGAAGCCAGACTGACATGGATCAAGTGCCGAAGTTTCTTCCAAGAAGGCCAGCAGCTGGTCCGCTGCTGCCCTTTCCACCACCTTACCCAGGAACGCTAGGTGCGATACTGGGTAGTAGTTGGCAGGGTCCCACGGGTCCAGCGTTGTTTTTTTCAGGAGAGGATAAACCACTGCCTCCTTCAGCCTCTCAGGGAACTCCCTGGAGCTCACGGAGCAGTTGATAATGTCCCTGAGTTGGCCTCCTATCCCCTGGCCACCTCCTTTGAGGAGCCAAGAGGGACAGGGGTCCAGGAGGCAAGTGGTCGCCCTGACCGACCCCAGCAACTTGTCCACTTCGGAGGAAGAGAGCCGCTTGAAGCCATCAAACCTCACTGCCAAAGACGGCCAACAGGCCTCGAGTTCCTTTACTGTATTAATTGTGGCCGGAAGGGCAGGGCAGAGCGACAAGACCTTATCCGCAAAATAGCTCGCTAAGGCCTCACAGCCAAGATCCAATTGGCTAGTATTGTGGCGCCCCTCAAGGGCGGTAAGAGATCTAACTACCCTAAATACTTGGGCCGGTAGAGAGCTTACAGACACGATTTCCGTGGCAAAAAACTCTTGTTTCGCCACTTTCACCACCATCTCATACACCCTCATAAGCGTGCGATGAGATGTTCTTGTAGCCTCGTCATGGGTCTTCCGCCATACTCGCTCTAGTCATCTCAATTCCCTCTTCTTCTCCTGGAGTTCCCCCGTATACCAAGGGGCCCGTTTGAGTCAAGGGCAGAGAAGATGCTTAGGGGTGATCTCATCTATGGCGGCCGTTAGACGGGACTGCCAGTCCTCCACTAGGACTGCTAATGAGTCACCAGGAGGCATCGGGTCCTGCAGAGCATTCCAGAAACCAATTGGATCCATGAGTCTCCGCGGGCAGGCAAAAATGCGCCCGCCGCCCAACTGGGGAGGGGATGGTACCCTGAGCCCGGGCCTGCAGGGCATAGTGGTCTGACCACAGCACAGCCAGAGCTGTGTGTCATTTCACCTGTAAAATTACAGTTGTATTCACCCATCTAAACCATGGAGTGGATCCAAAAGTACTTTACCCTCTACAAAGAGAGGGAGTTCTTCTATATTCCACAGTGCTGTTCTTTTTGCAAAGTAGTCTGAGGCTCAGAAAAGGGTACTTTTGGATTATTACTTCAATCCAACTCATAAGTAACTCTGACAGCCTGATGCTGTTGTCTCAAACTTGCACTTAAGAGTTTTGCATTAGAATGGACAGCACTGGTAATTCTATGATGGAAGGGCCACAAAACTTTAAAAAAGAGCTTTAAGTTAATGAAAACTAGACATACTGAATAATTTGTTTCTTTGAAGTTGTTCCTAAAAAACATCATTGTGATAAATTGTAGCTGTTCAGTCTTTTCCCAGCAATTAACCAAAGTCCACTGTCCTGTCGAAGCAGTAATGCATCTTCCTGTATCTGTTCTAAACCGCCATATAATTCAGGAGATACAGAACAGTGTTTGGAATTTTGTTCTGGACCCTCTCCAGCTCTTCAGGGTCTTTATAATTAATAAAAGGTATCAACTAAACCTTTCCTAGAGGTCTGGTACAGCCCTGGCAGCCTGACGAGAAAAGCCTAATGCGTAGTGTAAACGAAGAGTGTCATGGCAGCAGGGAGATGGATTCCAAACGTGCTCCAGCTGTTTGAAAGGCTTATGGAGCATGCTCAAAGCAATACTATGTTCAAATGCAAGCAGCTCTGTTTATTCTACTTTTTCTGGTGCCCTGGCCAGGTCCCAGGGATGCTAATGGGAGTTATTTGATTTCAGAGGACTCCCCAGGTGGGGATGGATGATCACAGCTGTGCTCCTCAATGATAGCTTGTAATAACTGCCAGGTTGCAAATGTGGCACAATAATAATTCAGGCCAAATTTAGAACATGTAAGAAAAAAAACCCAGTTGACTGTGCTGAACTTGATTTTGGTACAACTTCAGTCCTCCTGAAACAGTAAGCAGCCGGGCAGGGCTGAGTCAATGTTACAAAAACTGCCATGAAGCAACTGCTGAAATGCAGTTGGATATGATCTGTGCAATCCTAAACAGAGTTACACCCATGTAAGGCCATTTATGTCAGTGGGTTTATAAGGTGGAATTTGGCTTAGAATAGCTCTGTAAAGCATCTGGTTTCTTCACAGCATATTGTTTGTATGAGGTTCGTGCTTCATTGTTATAGTGTCTCCTTTTAGAGGCTCTTTTTTTTTTAAATCAAAGGAACAAAGGCTGACATCTGGGAAGAAATACTTTCCTCACCCTCTGACTCTGTACTAAGGAGAGTTTGCCACATTCAGGAAGTATGGTGGTCCAGGGCTAATACAGGCCACAGCCGATCAAAACGTAACCTAATAAAGAGTGCATGCAGTCACTGGACTTCTATTCATCTTGCCAAGGAAATGCTGACATCCCCCTGGTTTCCCGATTTCTGATCACATGGCAACAATGTGGTAATCTTTTTTGTTTTTGTTTTTTAAACTGATTGGCAGGACAAAATGAATAGCAAACTTAACACACAGGAACATTACATAACATGTTGCAAGGGTCAAATGCCTCTATTTCATCAATATGATGGTAGTTTGGCATAAGTTAACTGTACTTGTGCATCATCTTAAAATCACCTCAAACATAAAAACTTTCAAATTATTCTTTCTGTTCTAAGCCTTCAAATAGAACCATGCCATTTGGGATTCCCAATGCATTGTACTTTGCTGACTTTTATCTTTCCAGTGAGATTAACTTTCATGGTTTATTCCTTCCCAGGATGGAAGTGCTATAAGTGAACACTAGCAGTCCTTCAAACTGTCAAGCCTGCACAGAATCTATATTAAATGATGGAATTGTTAAGTCTTAAGTGCTTATGTGCTCAAAACGACCATTGGTCTCTTACCGTACAGGGTCCTTCTCCGCTGGAAATAGGAGGAAATCTGAAGATCGGGTCTTCTCAACCACTTCCAGGGAGGCAGGATTTAAATTTCAACTAACATCCTCCTTTGGAACCCAGGCATGCTTAGTGAGAGCCTTCTTGCCCCAGTCAGGAACTTGAAAAGCTATCAAAAACTAATTTACAAATAGCAACCTTCTAACAAATGTATATCTCTTGAAATCAAGGAGGAACTATACCTAAGACAAAATTACTCTTCCAAAGGAGGATTAATACTGAGCCCTGCTACTAACCCTATTTTGTTTATCCATTTATTATCTCCACTTTCCCCTCCCTATTTTTTATAATATTATTATTGCGAGACATGACAGGGAGGGGTCAGATCTCCTCCCATCTCCAGAGGAGAAGGACCCTTTATGGTAAGAGACCAGTGGTCATTCTCCGTTTGGAGTGGAGGAAAACTGAAGGTTGGGACTTTCTAAAGGTTAAGGCCTGGGAGAATTGTCTCTCTGAGTCACCACATTCAGGAGCACCCTGCTTCTGAAAGAAGCATACTTTGTGGCATAAGCATCAATTCTGTAATGTCTAATGTAATGTCCACCTTTTGTTAGGACAAGACATAGAAATTAAATGACTATCCAATTTCCTGATCAGGAAAGCCCTCCTAACTAGGCTTGTGCGATTCGGCCGCTTTGGTGGCCGTTCCCTCTGGGCGCAGCTGCATCCGGAGGGAATGGCCACTTCGGCGGCCGAATCGCACAAGCCTACTCCTAATGTCTAGCTTATGATATTCCCACTCCTTAGGATGCTTGGGATTTCAAAAGAATGTAGGAAGGTTGATTTCCTGTGATCTATGAAAAAGTGAATCCACCTTAGGCCTAAACTTTGGGTCCGTGTATAGGACTACCTTGTCCCAACTCTAATTTAAGCCTAGCCAGTGTTATAGCCACCAGGAAAAGAGCCTTCATCCTTAGCCAATTTAAGGATATGGAAGAAACTGGCTCAAACAGGGGCTTAATCAATGCTGTGAGGACTAAATTCAACTTCCACGAGGGAAATCTATGCACCTGAGGAGGTGACATGGTTGCTGCCCTCTTGAGAAACCTAGTAACCAAGGGGTGCCTGGACAACTGAGTACCCTGTATGGTACCCTTAAGTCAAAGAAGTCATTGTGTCCCATTTGGCAATGCCATGGCTCTGGCATTGAATTCAATAGTGCCCAATGTGGTGACTGCCAAAATGGAAGCCACCCTGAGCAGTTATTCACTCCAAGAAGTACCCTGGCATTGTCTGGTGGTAATAAATGTATAAGCTTCCTGGCCCACACTATCGCACCCCTATTCAGAATAGAAGTTATCAGGACTGCCCTAATGTTCATGGCCATTGCCTCATGGGCCCTCCTCTTTCTTATCCATGGGGTCCCTGATGTGTTCTTCACAATCCTCCGACATTAACCCTATGGAAAGAATGGCGGTTATTGGTGCATCAACACTCAGCACTTGTAACATCGCCTTGGCATATTCATGGAGAATATACAAATGCTTAATAAATGTTTAAACTATTCAAAACAGTCCATCTCAGATCAGTCTATTTAGTAACCATTTCTGTACAAAAACTTTGAATGGCATTTGCTCATTTACGCTTTCAAGTTATGCCATCAGCCCTACTCTCAGGCCATTCTTCCGGTGTACCTTTTGCCCTTCGCCTATGTATTTGTGGAGAACCTGCTGTTGAAGACCTTTATCATTATGTTTTGGATTGCCCACTGTACTTGGAGCCAGGAACCAAATATATTGAGAGATTTTTGAGTGGCCAGAACTTTCCTGCGAATTTGGACAAAATGGTCTTTTTATTATCGGAAACCAACCCCCTAATTAGTTATAATGTTTTCACTATTTGCATTAGCAGCAAGGAATATTCGAGCCAAATTTATGCCACCAGAGAGCTAGAAACCTGAATTCTTATTGTCTTTTATTATGTATGGACTACCGCATGTATTGTTCTAATTCTTTTACTATTTTTTTATATCGACTGATACGCACAGAGGGGGAAATAATATTTCCAAACATATATTGAAAATCTTTTCTCAACTTGGAGCGCTCCTAATCTCTGCCATCTCTGTCTAAAGGCAGGAGAATTACTTGGGGAAGAAGGCTTTTACTGCGCATGCCAGGGTTCCAAAGGAGGACTTCTTGCCTCCCTGGAAGTGGATGAGAAAATTCAATCTTTAGATTTTTTTCCGCTCCAGAGGGAGAAGTTTGCATAGCATTGTGACATTTTATTTGGTACTAATCAAAAGATATTACATGGATTTTTCTGTTTTGGATTTTACGTGGACCAGCATGGCTGGTTACAACTTTTTTGAAGAGCATGCTCACCATTAACTTATGATATCCCTCTTGTTTATAGGTCCCTTCCTGCATGTTTTCACACATTAAATAATCCAATGCTTAGGCACTGCTTTATGCAAGCACAATTAAACCTTTTTGCTTTAATCTTCTTGGACAAAGGGAAGTTCAAAAATATTCCCAAGGTCAAATGCCTATGCTCCTGTCAACTCAATCAAGCTGATACAATGGCCCATGTGCTACTTCATTGCGCTAAATATTCTTTGGAGTGGGAGTTATCCCTTATCCCACAAAGGAGACCCTTTCACTCTGATGTGAGGTTGATACGTTTTCTTCTTGAGGATAAGGACCCTGAGATCTCTTCTGCTGTAGTACTCTTTCTCTGCAAAACTTTTTACTTTAAAAATATTTAACACCTTTATCATTCTTTGGGATATTTTTTTCTTTTTTTCATCTCTTTGTCCTTGTGTAGTTATTCTTTATGCCATTAAAGGTGTTTGTTTTGTTTTGTTTGTTTGACTTTGCTTTTGGTGGTTGGAAATCCACTTCCTAGCTTCCCAAAACCAACAGCATGAGAGACTTGCATTCCAGCATTGATGGGGATTCTTGAAATCTATTAATTGCCATTGTTTGTTTTGAATGATCAACTGGATGTGTGGGGGGATCTTTTCTAAAGGAACACATGCATGGACAACGAATAGAGGGTTGTAGTTGTCATCACTGTTGTTCTGTATTGTGAACACATGTAAAATTAAAACATCGGGTGTCTGAATATAAGACTCTACAATTTACAAGCATTCCTAGTAGATGAGTATGTCCTATGAACTACATGAAACCAGATGCACTTTGGCTTCTACAACCTTCCTCATTGTTCAAAATGCATTAAATATATAGAACACACTTTCAGAGAATATTGTATAGTTTTCACAAACAGGTGTTATTCTCTCCTATGCTGTGTAGTTAGGCAAAGAAACTTTTCTATATAAGGCCATGAGTTCCTCCTCGTGATGCTTGTACTCTCACCACTTCAACCTGGTATGGAATTTCCAAAAGCTCTGGATGTTATAATATCAACCAGTAGATATTCGACTCTATCTTGGGGGAGGGTGGAATATAAATACAAGAATAAATACATAAATATAGAGCCACTCCACCTCTGACTCTTCCCTCCATATCCTTCCGATATCACTATCCCACTAATTAGCATCATCCAACAAAGTTTATGAAATGCTCATTATGTCTATGTTCTAACACTCAACATTCCAGTCCCCTCATTTTACCTCAGCTACTTCTAACATTTTATGATCAAAGGAAATTATTGAGTTATTCCATCCATGGGCACCTTTTAAAAAATTACTTCCCATTGGACAGCAGCATACATAAGCTTCATACTGAACATCATGGAGCCAAAATTACTCCACCCCAATTTCAAGTCGAGTTGAGTATGGCACTGGATAGCCTGTCTTTCTCCTATTTTACCACATGGGTCTGCTTATATAGATTAAATGGCCAACCTGTGGCAAAAGTCCCAAAAGTGGCAGTAGCTGTTTATGATACTCATGCATTGGAACATGAAGATTTGAAGGCCTGGCTTTATCATGGGGACAAGTTGCCTGACCTGCCTACTTACTAGATGAGAGAAATAGCCTTACCATGGGATGTAGGGAAAGGCTAAGTATGGACTGTAGTGAACATCAGGAGGGTATTTTGTGAGAGCTTTCGTTTACATATATACCCCATCTGTTTTCCATAGATTTCAGGGCAGCATGCATGCCCTCCCCTGCCATTACCTCACAAAAGGTCTGTGAAAATGGCTAGTCTTTAAATACAAGGATTACTCCATAGTAATCACCAATGAACTTTGTGGTGGACTACAGATTTCTTCCCCAGTCTGTTTCCATATCCTATAGAACATTGGTCATTGCTGAACTACAGGAAAGGTGATCATGGGAAAATTAAGGCTTTTATCCTTCTCCTGGTTGGGTTTCTAGGAAACATCAAGAATATTTATATCAGTATTACAGAGAAGAATGAAAGTGCAGAAGCAAGTCAGCGGTATATTTTATATGACCAAATAGTTCTTTTATGAAGCAAGGGGAATTTCTACAACATATGCTAGTTATTACTCATCAATCCTATATTATCAGTGAATGGGCTCCATGTAGTTTACTTTTGGCTATAGGAGTGAGCAATCTGGACATAACTAAAACAGATGAAGAAATGTTATTCATATACAACTGTAACCACCACATTTATTCAGTACTTCCAGAATCTCATGCAAGTTAAACTGGAATGAGTCATATGGTTTACTGACTTATATCAGATGAGCATTTAACCTGAAGAAAAGGAACTTGACAGTTTTCAGTTTACAATAAAGGAAACAGAAACTAATTTAGATGACAACTCCCAAATGTCTGAAGAAGAAAAAATGTAATAAAGTGTCATAATCCTTGCCTGCATTGTTCTCATGTTTGGGAATCAGTTGAGAAAGACCATGGCCAACCTCCCAGCTGCAGTTACCATGAAAATGCAAGCTGGAACTCATGGTTTTCCATTTGAGAGATATATGGATATGTGTTCTTTAATTCTAGGGTGGAGCAAAACTAATCCAGAAGCTGTGCCAGCAGGCCAGAAGAATAGAGCAGCTGCAAAGAAACAGCTGAAAACAAAGTGCAGTTTCAGCTGTGTGGACCTAGCCCAAGAACAAGGGAATGATGTATATCCATCACCATCACCATTAACCCAATTTCTTCTCACCAACCCCAGGGTAACTGTGCATGGTTGATTTTTTTTCTCACTACAGTCATGACTCATAAAGAGACGCTATCCAAGATCTGAAATTGATCTGTTTACACTACTTTTGGGGTTTGTTTTTTAAAGAATGAAAGCCAAAAGATAATGTATGGTAGGCTTTTGTATTAACCATTTTTGGGGGAAATAATTTTTGAGATAAGACATTGAAAAAAATGACAAATGTATACGTTAAATTAAAACAGTTAAAAGCAATTCCATTCAGTTCTGTTACAGTGCCAGTATAAGTGAGCCATTGCCTTCAGATGCTTCTCTCATTCCAGGGGAGGGCTCTTCTAGGAGGGGCCAACTTAATGATGTTACTATTCATTGGCCCCAACCAAATGACTAGCAGAAGTGCTCATTCCATTAAGTGGGGGCCAGGACCATAAAGGCCTTGGCCCTGGTTAAGGCCAGATGTACATCTTTAGGGCCAGGAATCACCAGCTGGTCCATATTGAAGTGTTTTTTGGGGGAGGTTATAGGCAGTTAGGCAGTCCCTAGGGTACATGGGGACCAGGCCACGCATGGCCTTAAAGGTTGAAACCAAACCTGAAACCTGATCCAGAATTTAATAAGAAGCCAATGCAGCTGCTTGAGAACAGGCTTAATATGGGCTCTCCTTGGTGTTTTATTGAGAAGCTGCTGCATTTTGGATCAGTTGCAATTTCTAGATCAGGGACAAGGGAAGGCCCATGTGGAGCAAGTTATAGTAATCCAGCCTGAAGGTGACTGACACATGGATTTTGTAGCAAGTGTTGTTGCTCTGGGGGCTCAGAGCCATTCCTCCTACCTGTACTGCAGAACATCTCCTGTTCTTCTAGACTCTTATGTCAATCCTGTGTCAAGCCTACATGCCCTCATCATGCAGTTAAAGAACAATTTGATGTCATAACATCCTATTGTTTGTCTGCATCTCTAGTGCTGACAGCAGATCTGGAGTGGGGGAATCCTAAGTCTACTGGCAACCCTCCGTATTTTCTCTCCCAGTTTTTGCTGCAGCAGTAGTCGTTGTGTATAGCATGGGCTAGGCAATGCATGGACTGATGATATCACATCAACAGGTTTCAACAGTGTTTCAACACTAGCCACCAAACTCAAGGTCCCAAACTGAACACACATGCTCATTAGCCATGCATAAAGGGCACGAATTTACAGGGAGGGAAGGGCAACTCAACATTGGCTTGTGATTTACCGTAACAGCCTATAATTTCAACTAGGCATATTTTTGGCACCAGCTTCATCTGGAAGTCCAGGATACAGCAGTATGAGTTGGATTTTTACAACTATTTACGTACTGCCTTTTAATCATAATGTTCTCAAGATGTAGTGCATCAATAAATCAATGCAAAGGTATATTACAGTGAACAAAACCCAATAAAATTAATATAAGCTAGTAGCAAAATAATAAAATCAGCCCCAAGTAGGTTGGCATGAATGAATGGACCATATGCCACATCCATTCCAATTTCAGATGGAAAGATACTTTTAATATTTGCACATTCACATGTATCTCCCATATTCTTTCAGTGAAAGTGATGTGATTCAGTGGCTGGGAGACTGTAGACCATCATTCCAATCCTTGTTTGCCTCAACAAAACTGGTTTCATTATCTTCTTTCTTTCTCCTGTCTCCCCACAGAGACTTGGCTGGGCTCCTGGCTTGATTGCAGTGAATATAACTTTAGGCAACAAGCCACGATTAACTGAAGATGACATTCATACACCACGCAAGACATCCTTTGAAATATGGTAAAGTCCTTAAGCTTAGATGGATTTAGCTGTACTGTAACTGTGGTTAATTTAAAATCTAAAGCTGTGATATCAGATTCTGGTTTGACATATCCTAAGTAGCCATAGTTAGTGCAGTGGCACACATTCAGACAATTATACTAACCATTGCACATTTAATTAAATTAAGGTTTTGTGTGGCATCTAAACCATTTCAAATCATAAGCGATTATTATCTGGAAATCTGGTTCATATGAAATAACTGTAAAATGTGCTTTTAAACATGCTTTTGCAGTTCTTTTAAAGATAAGGGCAGGTTTTTGAATCATGTCTTTTTAGAGAGATCTTTGTGTGCCCCTCATCCACCGAAAGCCCAAGTTAAATCTATAATTATTGTGCAAGATCTGAGGAAGTCTACAACAAGCTTTGAAATAATAGAAGGGGGGGGGGGGCTTGAGACCCATGACACAATAATGAAACATTAATGATGGTGAGACACAGTACTCTGTTGTAAATGCTACAAAATATTTTAGGAAGCCATGCAACATTTACATAGAGCTGAAAGTTCAAAAGTCAACACGCGTGTGAATGCTCCAGATTTCCCACTGGACTAACATGCTGCTCTAACCTAAATTATTCCAGATGTCCCAGAGAACCTACGGCAGATATTCAATAGTGTCTGGAATCCATATTGTCAAATTCCTTGATAACATCTGCCCAGTGGTGGTCTAGAAAGACTACTTGTTATAAAAACAAAAGTATAAGAAGCAAGACCTAGACTTTTGCAGGTCATTTAATAAGTATCTTTAACAGTCTGCATAGCATTTGCTAGAAAAACAAATACATTAGCATCTATTCTTTATACCATAAAAAAGGATTTGGATCTAATTAGGAGCAGCTTGGTTTTCTTTTTGTTGTTTGTCTCCAGTAAAACTTTTTAGAATTAAGCACATAAATATTCTCTCCTCAGTATGAAACTGAAAGGTAATATAAATTGCTGATGTTATTAGAAATAGGATTTAAGAGGGGCAATTTTCATTATATTTTTGCTTGGATTAGGTTTTAATGTATTTGTTGTTATGCGTACAATGTTGTAAGTAATTTCAAGGGGAATGTTTATCCAGGGAAGCAAATAATAAAGAAATCAGTAATAAATAAATGTCTGGATAGGGAAACTATTTAAAGCCCTGTGGTCTAGGATTCTCCTACAAGACTCTGGCAACTAGCTTAATCCTCTGATGCCAGTAGTAGTAGGAGCTGCTGTGCTAGGGCTGATGCCAGCACAATTCTATCCTCAATCAGTAGCAATGATAGCTGCAGTAACAAAAGCTAATGTCACAACCACCACAGTGTCTGGAAACCTGGTCACTAGCTATCAGTCTCACAAGCTGAACACATGTGCTCAGTTGCCATGCATAAAGGGCACCAATCAATGTGCAGTGCCATGGGAATATTCAGCAGTGTCATCACCATATGCAGTATACTCACATCACAAACATTCTCCTCTAAATTCATAACATTTCCTCCATTAGAAGTTCCTCTGAAGCTGCAGTTAGCCTTTTTTTAGAACTCTGAGGCTTCCCAGGAGACGGGCTCACTCCTGTTAGGGTGGCAGTACTAATAACACTGCCTGTACAGATCAAGCTCTCTGCCAAGGAGTGGGAAGGTACCATGCAGAAAAGGAAGGTCAGTAGCTATAATTTAGGGAAGAGCAGGATAGCGGGGTGGGGGGGGGATTATACTTCCTGTAAAATAAAAATAAATGCCCCGGTCTGCCCTGTAGTGCCGCAAAGCACCGCAAAGCCAACTGGGGCATTTTTGCCCCCTCTGGACCACCATAGGGCAGGGAGGAGCCAGGCCTGGAAGGCCCAGCTCTTCCCTGTCCACATGTGCCTACCATGGGACAGGCCCTGTTGGCCCCTGCAGCAGGGCAACTGACAGCCTAATCTGTGGCAGGCCCAGGAAGGGGCCTGCCTGGCAGCTGTGTCATTTGGAAGTGGAGATTAGACCGGTCACAGAAATGAATTGGCCTACACTCTGGATAATGAGGTTCTGAATCATAGCAATTTTTTAGCTATAGTGCACTTGATGGCCAAATATGACTGTATTATAGCAGCTTACATTTCTACAGTGTGAAACAAGCCTACACAAAGAATCAATCAATTAGAACAAGTAAAGTCTCAAAGTAAAGGCAGTGGTGGATTTCTTACATACCTGAGTAAAACAACTTGTTATGTGCGAAGTCGTGTCCGACCCATCGCAACCCCATGGACAATGATCCTCCAGGCCTTCCTGTCCTCTACCATTACCCGGAGTCCATTTAAGTTTGCACCTACTGCTTCAGTGACTCCATCCAGCCACCTCATTCTCTGTCGTCCCCTTCTTCTTTTGCCCTCGATCGCTCCCAGCATTAGGCTCTTCTCCAGGGAGTCCTTCCTTCTCATGAGGTGGCCAAAATATTTGAGTTTCATCTTCAGGATCTGGCCTTCTAAAGAGCAGTCAGGGCTGATCTCCTCTAGGACTGACCGGTTTGTTCGCCTTGCAGTCCAAGGGACTCGCAAGAGTCTTCTCCAGCACCAGAGTTCAAAAGCCTCAATTCTTTGACGCTCGGCCTTCCTTATGGTCCAACTTTCGCAGCCATACATTGCAACTGGGAAGACCATAGCCTTGACTAAACGCACTTTTGTTGGCAGGGTGATGTCTCTGCTTTTTAGGATGCTGTCTAGATTTGCCATAGCTTTCCTCCCCAGGAGCAAGCGTCTTTTAATTTCTTTGCTGCAGTCCCCATCTGCAGTGATCTTGGAGCCCAGGAAAATAAAATCTGTCACTATCTCCATTTCTTCCCCTTCTATTTGCCAGGAATTGAGAGGGCTGGATGCCATGATCTTTGTTTTCTTGATGTTGAGTTTCAAGCCAACTTTCGCACTCTCCTCCTTCACCCGCATCAACAGGCTCTTTAGTTCCTCTTCACTTTCTGCCATTAGAGTGGTATCATCTGCATATCTGAGGTTGTTGATATTTCTCCCTGCAATCTTGATCCCAATTTGTGACTCCTCTAATCCCGCATTTCTCATGATGTGCTCTGCATACAAGTTAAATAGGCAAGGCGACAGTATACAGCCTTGCCGAACTCCTTTCTCAATTTTGAACCAGTCAGTGATTCCATGTTCAGTTCTCACTGTTGCTTCTTGACCTGCATATAAATTTCTCAAGAGACAAATAAGATGCTCTGGTATTCCCATCTCTTTAAGAACTTGCCACAATTTGTTGTGCTCCACACAATCAAAGGCTTTAGCATAGTCAATGAAGCAGAAGTAGACGTTCTTCTGGTACTCCCTAGCTTTCTCCATGATCCAGCGTATGTTGGCAATTTGATCTCTAGTTCCTCTGCCTCTTCGAAATCCTGCCTGTACTTCTGGAAGTTCTCGGTCCACATATTGCTGGAGCCTAGCTTGTAGGATTTTGAGCATAACTTTGCTAGCATGAGAAATTAGTGCAATGGTGCGGCAGTTTGAACATTCTTTGGCATTGCCCTTCTTTGGGATTGGAATGTAAACTGACCTTTTCCAATCCTGTGGCCATTGTTGAGTTTTCCAAATTTGCTGGCATATTGAGTGTAGCACTTTTACTGCATCGTCCTTTAAGATTTTGAATAGTTCAACTGGAATGCTATCACTGCCCCTAGCTTTATTGTTGCTCAGACTTCCTAAGGCCCATTTGACTTCACATTCCAGGATGTCTGGCTCCAGGTCAGTAACTACCCCATTGTGGTCATCAGGGATGTTAAGCTCGCTCTTGTATAGTTCTTCTGTATAATTTTACCACCTTTTAAAATCTCTTCTGCTTCTGTGAGGTCCCTACCATTTTGGTCCCTTATCATACCCATCTTTGCATGAAACGTTCTCTTCATATCTCCAATTTTCTTGAAAAGATCTCTGGTCCTCCCGATTCTATTGTTTTCTTCTATTTGTTTGCACTGTTCATTTAAGAAGGCATTCTTATCTCTTCTAGCTTTTCTCTGGAATTCTGCATTCAATTGGGTGTATCTTTCTCTTTCTCCCTTGCCTTTCACTTCCCTTCTCTCCTTAGCTATTTGTAAAGCTTCCTCAGACAGCCATTTTGATTTCTTGCATTTCTTTTTCTTTGGGATGGTTTTAGTTGCTACCTCTTGTACAATGTTGCGAACCTCCGTCCATAGTTCTTCAGGCACTCTGTCTATCAGATCTAATTCCTTAAATCTATTTGTCACCTCCACTGTGTATTCGTCGGGGATATGATTTAGTTCATACCTGAGTGGCCTAGTGCTTTTCCCTACTTTCTTCAATTTAAGCCTAAATTTTGCAACAAGAAGCTCATGATCTGAACCACAATCAGCTCCTGGTCTTGTTTTTATTGACTGGATAGAACTTTTCCATCTTTGGCTGCAGAGCACATAGTCAATCTGATTTCTGTGTTGACCGTCTGGTGATGTCCATGTGTAGAGTCGTCTCTTGGGTTGAGTGTTTGCTATGACCATTGTATTCTCTTGACAAAATTCTACCAGCCTGTGCCCTGCTTCATTTTGTACTCCAAGGCCAAACTTGCCAGTTATCCCGGTTATCTTTTGGCTTCCTACTTTAGCATTCCAATCCCCCATGATGATAAGCACATCATTTTTGGGCGTTGCTTCTAGAAGGTGTTGTAGGGCTTCATAGAACTGATCAACTTCATCCAATTCAGCAGCAGTGGTTGGGGCGTAGACCTGGATCACTGTGATGTTGAATGGTTTGCCTTGGATTCGAACTGAGATCATTCTGTCATTTTGGGGATTGTATCCCAAGACTGCTTTTCCTACTCTCTTATTGATTATGAAGGCTACTCCATTTCTTCTGCGAGATTCTTGTCCACAGTAGTATACCTGATGGTCATCTGAATTAAATTCACCCATTCCTGTCCATTTTAGTTCACTGATTCCTAAAATGTCGATGTTCAGTCTTCTCATTTCTTGTTTAACCATGTCCAGCTTGCCTTGATTCATGGATCTGACGTTCCAGGTTCCTATGGAATAAAAATCTTTACAGCATCGGACTGTCTTTTCGCCACCAGTTACTTCCACAACTGAGCGTCCTTTCGGCTTTAGCCCAGCCGCTTCATTCATGCTGGCGCTACTCGTACTAGCCGTCTGCTCATCCCCAGTAGCATATTGGACACCTTCCGACCTGAGGGGCTCATCTTCCAGCGTCATATCGTTATGCCTATTGGAACTGTCCATAGAGTTTTCATGGCAAAGATACTGGAGTGGTTTGCCATTTCCTTCTCCAGTGGATCATCTTTTGTCAGAGCTCTCAGCTATGACCTGTCCGTCTTGGGTGGCCCTGCACGGTATAGCTCATAGCTTCACTGAACTACGCAAGCCCCCTTGCCACAACAAGGCAGCGATCCTTGAAGGGGGGTAAAACAACTAGTAACGTGTTAATCCAAATTATGAAGATTTTGATACAAGAAATAATTAGTCTTGAAGCCTGTCAAGCAAAATATTATTCCATTCAAGTTGATTCAACACAAGATAATTCATCCATCAATCAGTTTAGCATTGTTATTCGGTATGTGCTTAAATGTGTTATCTATGAGAGACTATTTTCAGTTGTGCCAACTGCTCCTTAGAAGGCCAGATCCTGAATATGAAATTCAAATACTTTGGCCACCTCATGAGAAGGAAGGACTCCCTGGAGAAGAGCCTAATGCTAGGACCGATCGAGGGCAAAAGAAGGGGACGACAGAGAATGAGTTGGCTGGATGGAGTCACTGAAGCAGTCGGTATGAACTTAAATGGACTCTGGGGAATGGTAGAGGACAGGAAGGCCTGGAGGATCATTGTCCATGGGGTCACAATGGGTCGGACATGACTTTGCAAGTAACAACAACAACAACAATGATGGCACATGGACTTTTTGATCTATTGACTGAAACATTACAGCATCTTAAAATTGATCCCCAGAAATGTTTATCTGATAGTACAGATGGAGCTGCAAGTTACCATGGCCCGTATAATGGTTTACAAAGTAAAATTACTGATCTGGCTGATCAACATGTTCATATATGGTGCTATGCCCCTATCTTGAATTTGGTGATAACTGAAACAAAAAAAAAATGCCTGCAGTTTCTTTTTTCAGTTTGCTCCAGAATTTAGCAACTTTTGTGAAAACATCATACACGAGAATGGCAGTTAGGATAGAAGTTGTTGGAAAATATCTATGACAAGAAAAAATGAAATGATTAAAGCTAATTGGTGAGACAGGATAGTCAGGAATATCCAGTGCAGCAACAACTTTATTTGCATGTTTGTTTTTGTAATAATTTTATTATTTATTATTATATAAAGCATTTACAGAAAAGTAAAAGAGAAAAAAAAGCGACCAGCTGATATGGTTTGCCATCCTCTTTTAACATACATATTCAGTTCCCATCACATATTAATCCTAATCTAGAAGTTTTTACCATTTTCCTTAGCAAAGTGATTGTTAATACATATGAGAATATGATCTGTTATAAGAATATATTCTGTTATTATCTTAAATGATATAAGGTCAGTCCCCTTCATGAATTGGCCCTGACCTAAGAGTTACTACTGCTGTCTTGTTGATACATATGAAGTATAGTTTGCCGTCCTCTTTTAGCATACATATTAGCATACATATTCAGTTCCCATCACTTATTGATCCTGATCTAGAAGTTATTACCATCTTTCTTAGCAGAGTAATTGTTGATACATATGAGAGTATAATCTATTATAAGAATATATTCTATTATTGTCTTAGGTAATATAAAGTCAGTTCCCTTCATATATTGGCCCTGACCTAGAAGTTACTGCTGCTGTCTTTCCCACAGGAAACCAGGAGAATGCTCCACTGTTCATCACATCCTTCAGGTGGTTGCAGAAAATGAAATTGTATTTTTTTCCATAGTGTGACCTGATAATTCCTGTATAGAGTATTTCTGGCCCTTCTGTCAGGGCCAAAGAAGTCTCTTGCTTGATTCTTGCTTGCAGTCGCCGTTAAATAGGCTCTGTATACTTTGTCAATCCGGATCTCTTCCTCTGGTCGCACAGAGATATCTCCTGATAGCTTCCTGCGTGCTGTCACCTTTGAATAGTCTCTATTTATTTTGTTGATCCAAATCATTTCCTGCTCTAAATAGACTTCCAGGTTTTCGGTGCTTTCCTTCCTTAAATCTGTTTTCCCAAGTTCTTCCAAGGTGCTTTTGATTTTTACGTCCCTAGCTCTCTCCCCCTCCTGTTGATTAACTTCCAGACATTGAATTCTCGTTTGAAGTATTGTGTTTTCATCAGCTGTTTTTTCCAAACCGTCGGTTCTGTCTAAAAGCTCTTTCTTAGTCTTTTGGATTTCATTTTCCAGCTTGTTGACTGCTTTCAGTATCTTTGAGTTCCCTTCACATAACAAATGGAAAAGCTGTGCCTTAGTTAATTCTTCCATAGTTCTAGGCAGTCACAGATTATAAACAGAAAGTCTTGTGAGGTCTCGTGGGAGCTCGAGCGATCCAAAATTATCAGTTTGTCGATCTCCGTATAAAGTCAACGTCCCCCACTGAACTCTCTCCAACAAATCTTTAAAGTCTCTCTTTTCTTTAAGCTCTCTCTTTGTTTGATTAATGAGTGTGATTATCTGGGAGCTCCCACTTAACGTAAGAATTCACTTGTAAATTGGTTGAGAAGGGGGGGAAGAGCTTGTGAGGAAAAGAAAGGAAAAACCAGAACACTCACAGTCTTTACTGTTGCAGACTTCAGCTCCTGTTAGTCTGGTAAAAGATGATCTGGGAAGAATGTAGGGTCAGCTGGTCGTTTCAAGCTTAGAAAGTTATTTACGACAAGGGCGCCATCATGACCTTGAGCACATGCCGCGGCGATCCGGAAAGCTCAGTCTCCCTCCCTCTCCACGGATCTGTAGGACCCTCAGGATGCCGTTCCCGGTTCCTGGGGCGACCGGCGAGCAAGATTTGCGTATCTGCTCAGGTCTGCCAGGTACGGTTGCTCCTGACTCTCAGCATGGCTTAAGAGCCGGACAGAAGCCTAGCTAGTACGGCACCATCTTCAGTCTTCTCCAGCTTTATTTGCATGTTTTGATGCCACTGTCAGTACTTTTGTAAATCTATTGATATGCTACAAGATTCAGACCATTTTGATGCAACAATATTGACAGCATTTCCTTACTTGTATATATTTGAAACTACAGCCCCGTTATCATGTTGTTTACAGACAAGTGGTTTAGATTTGTTTACTGCATGGAGTTCAGTAGATTCAGCTACAACAAAATTGAAGGAACAGAAAACAACATTTGATAACGTTCACAGCAAGGCATTGGAATTTGTAAATAAATGTAATGGCAAGATTTCACAGTTGAATATGGATGAAAACCAAACATTGGAAATTGGCTCTTGGGAAACAGCATTGCCAGTTAAGAGGCAGAGGAAGAAGAAAAGAAGGGCAGATGAACTTATAGATGATGAAAGAAATTCCTCAGATTGGAGTAAATGTGTTTAACCTAATAATGCAGGGGTAGTCAACCGGTGGTCCTCCAGATGTCCATGGACTACAATTCTCATGAGCCCCTGCCAGCGTTTGCTGGCAGAGGCTCATGGGAATTGTAGTCCATGAACATCTGGAGGACCACAGGTTGACTACCCCTGTAATAATGGACCGCATTGTCCAATCACTAGATTCATGCCTTGTACAACACAAAAAGTTGTATAAAGATGTATCCTGTTTGGACCCAGAAAAGTTTAAAACTATTGCAGAGAAGGCCCTGAATATGAAACATTGGAAAATATTATTAAGCAGTCTTCCCAAATCAGGAAAGTCATATTGGAATTGTTTTCTTTTGTTGAAACTTGGGTGCATTAAAGCTATTGCTTTATGAGGGTGGGAATATAGATTCCAGCTGCAACAAGTGTTAAATTTGTAGCACTTGCTTATTGTGGGTACCAAAAATTCTGGCATCCAACAGACTTCATGACAAGGAATATTTTATGAATTTTATATAGTCGTCTGCTCACTATCAGTTTTCAAGTCCAATGTGAGAGGATATTTTCAAAGCTAAAGATCATAAAGATAAGGCTAAGAAATTCACTGTGGCCCATTATGCACGGCCGCCGAAACGGCTATTTCGGGTCACATGGAAAACGCGGAGGGGGAAGACGCAAAGCACACCGGTTATGCATGGGGCGGGGCGCGACGGCGGCAAAACCCAGAGTAACCGATTATGCACGCGGCGATCCCGGCGCCGCTTCTGGTTGCGCCCCGGTCACTCGGAAGCTGCGCTTTCTTCCGTGTTTTGCTAACGCAGATTTTTCGGCGGCATGCACCAAAGCTGCGGCCGGTTGCAGCCGGCACTGTGCGTTATCGGTGATTTTAGTCACCGCCATTCCACCCCGAATGTGCGTTATTCCCCCCGTGCATAATGGGTCTTTCTGAGGAGAACTTGCAATCACACATTTTGGATGCAGAAGCAATTGTTGACAGATTCGCACAATCATCTAGTGAATTCAAACAATTGCTCTTAATATAGTGGACTGAATGAAATATGCTTTTGAACTACGTGTTAATGTGTAAAATGTTCAGTACATGCAAACTATATAAAAATACCCACTATTTATTTAAATTTTTTTTAAATTAAAAGATCAATTATAACAGCCTGTATTTATATTTCGTATCTACTGCATACTGCATACTGCCATTAATATTTACAATGCATGTACACTGTAATTACTAAAAAATACATATTTACTTTGCAAACATTTTAATTGTGCCATTTCCTCCTTATGTATTTTTTGAAAATTGTATTTATTTCTGATAAAAAAATAGATGATAACCTTATAGTTGTGGGTGGGCCCCCTTTGTCTCCTGGAAACCAGCATTTTTAGATCTAGCCCATCACTAAATATCCCTCTCAAAAATGAGGTGAAATTCATGAATGTTGCCCCTTATATGTACCCAGCTAAATGCAACACATCTTGACTATTTTTGGCTTTTAAAAGTGGCTATGAGAGTCTTCATAGGTATGTCTAGGAAATGGGGTCAGTATTTTCCCAGCTCTCGTGGAATGATTCTAGTGTCTTTCTGAAATTTAAAGCCGCCTAGGGAGATATTTTCTGCAGAGATTCAGTACAATGCCATGGCTCTATTCAGACCCCTTCCCATAGCTATTGTTTGGGGCCCTAAAAGCTGCAAAATTTAGTAATGGTATTCTGCCTGTGTGAGATCTATGGGGCTAAATCAGAAAAAGAACTTGAACGACAAATGCAAGTTAAACAGAATTTATTTCAGTCAAATCTCTAACATCCAGGACAATACAACATATAACTGAACAAGTGGGTGTACACAGAGAACAGAAACTTGGAACAGATCATGTCTATGAAGTTAGCTAAGCAACTGGGTCTTGCTTGCAACAACAACTTTATGGTGAACCAAGTCCAACTTCTCCTGCTCATCAAATGCCAGATTCTTCCAGTGCACTTCTATTGTGTGCTGGGGAGGGGGGGGACTGGACATCACAAATACCAAGGGCCATTTCGCACGGCTTCAAAATAGCACAATGGTTGCTAATTGAAAACGCTACTAATTTGGCATAACGCACGACGTCGTAGACAATCTGCAACACTCCTGAAACCGACCCGCAAAAAGCGCTTTGTTGTAGCGCTTTTAGGGGAATCCAGAAAAGTGGATTCACCCTCCGGATAGCGATACACTCCTGCAACCAATCTGCAACAATAGCGATAAAGACCTGTGCGTTAACATTGTTGCGGGTTCTTCGAAGTCCCTCCTCCTGAGCCTTTCCTCCAAACTTCCGGCGAACTGTTCGCCATTTTTTTTTTCTCAGACCGAGCACAGATCAACGAGGCAACGAGACAGCGACTGGCTTTCTAGCACGATCACTTTCGGAAATTCTGCCCGGACACCACAAGAGTATTTCAAAAGCACAGTAGCACACACCGTCACGTTCCCAAAATTTGCCCAAAGCTTAAAACCCCGTCTACCTTCGGCCAGTACTAGCGGAGTCAACGTACAGGGAGCATTTTAAAAAACTTTCCTCTGAGTGTGCCAACGAACGTTCGCCGCTCGCAGTCTCCTGTTTAGATTAGAGGGGTTCAATAGATATGATTCGAGGTGATACCATGAGGGGCGGTTTATGTGTAGTGGGTCTTTGTGTGGTTCCGGGTACGTGGTTGTGCCTGGGTGCGGACAACCCCTGCCATCGGCGGCTAGACCTCCGGCAAGCGGAGTCGCCGTCCACCGTTCATTTTTTAAAACTTTCCTCTGAGCGTGCCAACGAACGTTCGCCGCTCGCAGTCTCCTGTTTTGTTTAGAGGGGTTCAATAGAAATGATTCGAGGTGATATCATGAGGGGCGGTTTATGTGTAGTGGGTCTTTGTGTGGTTCCGGGTGCGTGGTTGTGCTTGGGTGTGGACAACCCCTTCCATCGGCGGCTAGACCTCCGGCAAGCGGAGTCGCCGTCCACCGTTCATTTTTAAAAACTTTCCTCTGAGCGTGCCAACGAACGTTCGCCAGTAACATGTCATTGATTTATGCTTTGGCTGGTGAATATTATTGGGGAACTGTCGAGTACCGCTGCACTTGCTCTCGGTTGAACACCGGCATGCGTTTTTGTAATGGCGGACATTTCAGTAAAATGGCTCCCGCTGCATGTACAAACTGCTCTTCTCGCGTGTAAACGAATCAGCGCATGCGAGAAGTCAAACAACAAGAGCTCCAATCTGGCCATTAGGGGCAGATCCTGTTCCCGCGCGAGGAGTTTTGAACGTGACATGTGACCTCATGTGGCCAATGTGCGTGTCCCCTACTGCCCACCACCAATCAGGAGCCGGCTAGTCCCTTTGTCTTTGTGTGCGGGAAGGTATATGATCCGTTGCACCCTGCACCTCGCACCTCCATTTTGCTTAGCTACTCGCGAAGGCAGCATGGAATCTTCTTCACAGTCGTCGTCCGTCCAGGCAACCGGCAGGGGGCCAACATGGAGGGACGCCGAGATCAGGGACCTGATCGCTATTTTTTCAGAAGAGAAAATCCAGGACGCCTTCCAGTCCTCACACAGGAATCGGGAGGTGTTTGAGCAAGTGGCCATTAGATGCGTGCCCTGGGCCACAACAGGACCGGCCTTGAATGCCGGTCAAAAACAAAAACAATGCGGGCGGAGTACATGCGGGCCGTGAACCACAATAAGGGTTCCGGCAACGCTAAAGTGACCTGCCCGTATTTCGAGGAGCAGCGTCCACTGTACGGCGACGGGGACGGAGCCGGCAGGCCGAAGCGCGTCGGGAGGAGCCTGAAGGTGATTCGTAAGCCGGCTGCCCCGGTGGAGGAACCACCCGCTGAGGAGGTTCCCGGAGAGGGCACCTCGTCCACCGTCCGGCCTCCACCCCAGGTCCAGCAACGAGGTGCAGACATGGTGACGCTGGACCTACTTGCCATCGTTCCTGGGGAGCCAGAAGAAATTCCGCAGCAGACGCCCCTTGCCTCCGGTAAGCACTTTTATTTTAATTTTATATTTAATTTTGAGCAAATGTGTGTTCTGACATTTGGGAATCGTTTTCTCGTGTGTTCGTTGCAACGCATAAGATGGTAGGCTGTTTGTGGACTGCTTGCTGTGGTAGCTTTTTAAAACGGTTATGTTTAAACAACAACCACAAAGGTTTTGCAGCATGCCTCAGCCATAGGCCTTCTGCAGTGCTTTAGCCACTACTTTGGGAGCATGCTGTGTGGTTCAGGTTGTATGCTTGTTCCTTTGTCACTATTGTATGCCTTGTGTTCGTTGCAACGCATAATATGCTGGCCTGTTTGTGGACTGCTTGCTATGGTGGCTTTTTAAAACGGTAATGTTTAACCAACAACCCAAAAAGTTTTGCAGCATGCCTCAGCCATAGGCCTTCTGCAGTGCTTTGGCCACTACTTTGGGAGCTTGCTGTGTGGTTCAGGTTGTATGCTTGCTCCTTTTTCACTATTTTCTGCTCTTGTCCACAGAGACACAGATGCCAGGGACGGGGCCCCTCGAGTCTCCAGCAGCGGTGGACGAGGATAGTGATTCTGGGGCATCAACAAACATTGGTAAGTATCAGTTACAATAAGGGGGGGGCGTTTTAACTGCTTTGTGCTTTTCTGTTTGTGCAGGGCAGCAGCACTGCTAAGAGACAGAAGAGAGTCCCTCTACGTTGCTGGTTTAGGCTTTGAAGCTTGCTTTGCCACCCTTCGGTCCTAAATCTGTTTTTTTTCTTCTTCGCAGATTTCATACCCGGGACACAGGAGGAGAGGAGCGTGGGGTGGCTGGACCTCCTGCCCAGCGCAGGCGGATACAGATTCAAGATGGTGAGCGTGCATGAACTGTTCCTTTCGAGCCATAGCTGAAGGACAATGTCGCAAGCCACTAACCATGTGCTCCCTTTTCATTGTTGTGAGTCTTGCTGTGAAAGCAGGCAAAGGAAAAAGCCCACCATGGGCAAACAAACACTAACCATGTGCTCCCCGGGCATTGTTTAGAGTCTTGGTTTAACAATATGGAAACAAAAAAGCCCACCATGTGCACCAGGGTGGGTTTTGACTGTCTCGATGGTACTAACAGTTCTGTTTCTCATTTTTTGCCAACAGAGGTCCTTTCAGAGGATGATGAACCAGCCCTGGGTCCAGCCAGCTCACCACCTAGAGGTGCTCTCCAAGCAGAGGAGAGGCTTGCGAGGGAACGCGGCAGGCTGAGGCGCGTCTCCATCTTGACAAGCGTTAGAGAGAGGATCCTTGAGCACTGCCAGGAGGAGTCAAGGCGTGCTGCGGCCGCCGACCAAGCAATGCTCGCCCTCATGGCCCAGGAGGGGAAAAAATTGTGGGCAATCCTTAGGGAGTCAAACCAATCCCTACGCGAAAGCGTGGAGGAGGTGCGACTGATAAGGAGACTGATGGAGAGGGCGGTCGTGGTAATGGAAACGGCCAACCCTCCACAGATCACCGTAAACGTCCCCCACCCACCCACACCTACACCCACCACCTCCAGCACCCACCCCACCGACCCCGTCTCAGAATGCCTCCACCCAAACTAGAAGGAGGACTGTTCTCGGGAAGAGAATAATAAAACCGGCGGACAAGTTCTCCCCCTCCTAGTTTGGGCCAGTTTGTCTATTTAACTTTATCTGTGTTTGCTGTTGTTTGTTAAATAAAGTTTATATTTTTGACTCTGTCTCTGTGTACCCTACTGTAGAATCAGGAAGGCCGAAAGCGGCCTCTCTAGTGATTGTGTCTATTCTGGTACTGTTGTGTGGGTTGGAGGTTGGAGGGGTGTCAGTTAAAGGTGTTTTAGGAGTGTGGGGTGAAAGGTGTGCGAGTGTAAGGAGTCACACTGGAGTCTTTTTCAGAAAATTTGCAATAACATTTTATTTTCAAAAACAGTTCAGCAGGGGAAAAAAATTAGGGAATGTAACTTGGACCCCCCCCCCCACCACCACCACCCTCCAGGAAAGCCAACTTTTTTTAAACAAATGTATATATTTAACAGGGATAAAAAATTAGGGAATGTAACTTGGACTCCCCCCCACCACCCCCCACCCCAAAACACACACAGAAAACAATACTCAGGTCCCACTGCTCCCCTCACCAGCCCCTTCCCCTCCGGCCTCCGCCATCTCCCTCACTCTTCTGCACAACCGTCCCATTGTTCCCCTGACTTTACGGCGGAACAAGTCTTCGTCCTCCTTCTTCTTAACTGTGTGGGGAGGGAGAACAAGTACACATTAGTGCCACACATATTTTCCAATCTGGAGTTTACACGGATACACTTTTCAGTGGCCTTAGCCACAGTGTGAGGAGAGTTGGGCAGTGGGGAACATAACCTACGTTCTTCCGCCTCCCTCTGCTGCCTCTGCCTCTCCATCTCCCCTTTTAGGTCAGCCACTTCTGCCTGCCCTGCAAATGGGTTCAAAACAAATGGTAAGCCATATATGTAGGCTAAAGTCACACAACCCACACCCAAGCACAGGTGCAGTACTCACAGTCCCTTCTCTGCTGCTCGACTAGCCCCTCCAAGGATGTCACCCTGGCCTCCATGGCACGCATCCTGGCCTCCATCGTTTCTGCTATAGAAATCAAATAAAGAATTCAATCACACTTCAAATGGAAGCATCACGGCAGGCTCCCTTATGGCTCCATGGGGGTACACACACATGGGTCTCCCTCAAAGAAATAAAACTCTCACCTGCAGCCTGTCCTGAGGTGGAAGGTCCCTCTTCCTCCCCTTCCTCACGCTCAGGTAATTTGGCCACGGCAAGTTTTGATGGTGATTGTGTAGCTGGGCGAAGAAAAAGAGAAATCATAAGTAAAAGCACACAAACCAAAGATAAAACACAGCTGATGGCCACACCACAATCAGAGCCAAAGCGCATTACCAAAGTGGTTCGACAGTACTGGCGGGCTAAGTCAGAGGGAGTTGACAGCATCTTAACACTTTCTCGAATATCATGTAGACAGTAGGGGAAAGAGGCATCTAGACTTTCCATGCATGCTTAAGGGTAAAACATAACGAGGGCAGCACTCACCCATATGCCTCCTCATCTCCAGGGGGGGCTTCCCAGCCTTCTCCCATATCTGTACCATCAGATCGTGGAAGACCGTTCTCCCACTGGGCTGCGGAACCCCCCCCCCCCCACTGTTCTAGACTATTTAGGAAGTCCAGCTTCACCCTCTTAAATTTCGTCCGGACTTGCTCCCAGGTCCGGACGTAGCCCCTCTCCCTCAGCTTGGATGCCAACACCAGGTAAGCACCCTTGGTGTGGCAGTGGGTGCTGGCCATAAGGCGGCCAACGCTTTTGGACTGGAGAACCAGCTCCAGAAGTGCCTCAGCCTCGGCGCGCTGCCAGAAGGAGCCCTTCCGTGGCTTCGGCATCTTCGGAATGACGGTTAGGCAACGAACATGCGTTGCTCCGATCGACCACCCCAATTTTAAATGTATCAAAGCCGCCCACCAATAAAATTATTCCTTAGACCATCAGTGGTTTTATCCTCCAGTTTGACAGGGGTCGCCAATACTTCCTGGCTACCCGCCTCCCCAACCTTTCCCTGTTCTGCGCTTCCGTACTGTGTTTGTCAACTTCAGCGTGGAGTTAGCATGAAGGGTGCTTTTGTCAAAGTGCTTTTGGACCAGAGATTCCCCGTTTTTTGGCTGGCTAAATAGACAAACCGCACAAGACAAGGTTAAACAAAGAACATAAACCTTTATTTTACAACAGAGTAGAAAAAAAAAATCAAACACGCCTCCTATTTCTGTAGAGGTGGGTGGCTATAGCGTCCCGAACCTTGCACCCCTCCGCATAGATCCTTTTTTTCCTTGCTTCAGGGATGTCTTGTGTGTCCTCAAGGACTACAGGATCAGGTTCATCCACAGGGAAGGGGATGTTATGTCCCTTGTCCTCACAGATGTTGTGCAAAATGACACATGCGATGATCAGCGGAGTCACATTGTCTATATGCACATGGAGTCGTGACATCAAGCAACGGAACCGTGACTTCAAACGTCCAAAGGCACGCTCCACTACATTCCTTGCCCGGGAGTGACTGAGGTTGTAGTGGCTCTGCACGTCTGTCCTTGGCCGCTTATAGGGAGTCATGAGCCAGCGGCGTAATGGGTAGGCTCCGTCCCCGAGCACCAACGCCGGCACACGCACGCCCTCAATGGTGGCGGTGGGGTTTCCTGGAACAAATACCCCTTCGTCCATGGCTTTCCTGAGGTTAGATTCCCTGAAAACAAGGGCATCATGCCTCCTGCCACTCCACCCCACCTCGGCATCTATAAACCGTCCGGAGAAGTCCACAGTTCCTTGCAGGAGAACAGAACAAAAGTCCTTCCTGTTCCCGAACTCCTTTATGCTTCCCCCGGGTGCACGGATAGGGATGTGGCTTCCATCGACGGCCGCAAAACAATGTGGGAATCCAAGCCTGGCAAACCCGTCCATACTCTGGAATAAGGGAAAAAAACCATGGCATGTTAGCGTGGGGTGCATCGCGTATTCGTTGCTCACCTGTCAAACAAGAAAAAAAAATTTAAAGGGAAAAGGGCATAGAATGACACTCACCGCTCCAAGGCGGTCTCCGAGGCACACCACTTTGCTGAACAATTCCGCCTCCATGGCGAGGCAGAACTCCTTAAGGATATCGCCAACCATTGTGACTCCGAGTCCGAATTGCTGGGCTACTGTCCGGAAGTACTGAGGGGTGGCCAAGTACCACAATGCGGCTGCCACCCTTTTTTCCACTGGAACGGGGCGCCGCATGCCAGTGACTTGCCTTTCCATGCGGCCACGTAGAGCCTCCACGAGTTCAAAAAATGTTCCCCTAGACATTCTAAAGTTGGCAATCCAGTGGTCATCATCCCAGCGAGACCACACAAAATTTTCCCACCAGTCAGAGGATCTTTCGTCCACCCAGAACTGTCTGGGGAACTGGACCTCTGCCAGAGCTTGCCAGTGCTTCTTTGCCGCCATGGTTGCCCGTAGAGAACGTCTTCTACTGGTGGTCATCGTTCCGGCAATACGTTCTCGGTAGTCCTCGATAGCAGCCCTCCTATGCCGCACGGTGGTATGGATACGCTGGACTACCGCAAGCATCTGAGCCAACAATTGAAAAATAATCCTCTCCATTGCAACGTTAACCTGTGCTGCGGGCAGTAGGCTACGCAAACAAAGAGTGAGGCCGACCACGTGTCTGCCTAGGTGCATATAATCAGGTAACCTGTGGGCGTGTACTGTGGGCGGGGATTAACCTATCAAACATATCAATGCATCAACCTCTGGTTCATAGAAAACAATAGAAAACACGTTCCAACGGCGCCAATGATTTGACGATGACGTGTTGCTACGGGGTTTCCTGGTTTTTTTAAAAAAAAAGGGAACCCCGACAAGTCCGGCTTTAGGGTCGAGGTCAAAGGTGTGCCTGCAGTTTGATTGACGGGCACGGGAGGCCAGAAGCGCTAAAAAGGGACCTCCTTTGTAGCGATAAGACGGAGACCGGAAGCCTGTGGGTTACGAAAGTGACGAGAAGTGAAAGTGCTAAATTCCGCAAAAACCGCAGCTGTGCGTTACGGGCACAGCTAGTTACATTTCGCTAGTTAAAGTAGCGATTTCGCAAACAGCAACCAAATAGCCACTTTGAGCTCTGTGCGAAATGGCCCCAAGCTACAACTTTAGAAATATAACAATAGGATGACTACCATAATATCAGGTAGACTAAATTTAACACACACACCCTTTGCCAATAAACTTTTTGTAAACATAATTTCAAGTCACTTCATCCAAGGTGATGAGAACTCAGAAAAACGTTATCCAGATCTCCTCTATACGGAGGAAGACACTTAGGACTGAAATCTTTGCCACCATCTTCCATTTGTTAGCCATCTGTACTCATTATACACATAATATTGAACAGACTTCTTGATCACACTTTGTTTTTGTATAAACTGTTAACATTATCAAAGTCAAAGGTTAATTGTTTCATTCACAACAGAAAGACAGGATATCGAGAAGTCCAAATGCAACTTCAGTGAATCCAACAGTGGTCCTCTATTCTGACACCGGAGAATCCAATCTTTTAAGTAGCCTCCTGGCTGGAAATGTGTACAAACAGATAAATAATACATCCAACACTATGAGGGGATTTGGGATTTGAAAGGAGCCTTGTAACTTGACTGGATCATTGTAAATGCTTTCTCTCATCTATAGCAGCCAGAATGTAATGCAGTGTCCAACTGGACGTAAGCTAACTGGAGATAGTAGCAGGTTTAGACCGAAATCAGATATCTGGTTTTGCAGTCTCCAGTGTCTTGAAAGTGTGACTGGGATTTAGTACTGAATGCTACCGCCACTTTCCACCCCACCCCCAAGTTTTTGAGAATCGCATCTTGCCCTGTTTCTTCCATACACGATGATGTTACCCATTCAGTCTTGTTTGACTTTTGGTGATCCCATGGCTCAACAGTTGCCACATTTTTCATACTTGCACCACTTCTTCTAGATAAATAATGCTTTGGCCATTTCTTGCATTTCCTCCTGGTTTGAAGTAGCTGACAATAATAGTTTAAAAAATAAATCCCAAATCTTTCCCTACCCCATTCCTTAAAAGATGTCTGTCATTCAGACTTCCTCAAAACCCTGGCAAACAAGCAAGTCTAGCAGCTGAGGCTCTTCAAAGAGAATAAAGAAACAGAAAAAGTTTCTTCCTTCCACTAGCAGAACCGATCCACAGGAGTCAACTCATTTTTGTATGATTTGCTATCTGAGCACAGTTGCTAGGTGGGTAACTGGTGGTGGCACATGCTCACAATTTTCAGAATTATTAGATCTACATAAAGCCAAAGGTAATCATGGGAAGATCATGTGTCATTTTAAACAGTTATATTTTGAATGCATGTGCTGCCTTTGCTTCGGTGTGGTTTCTGGGACACACCATTTTGGCATATGATTAGATTTCGGTGAATTGCGTGACAGTTACACAAGATACACATGAAGTTGCTTTATACTGAATCAGAACATTGGTCCACCAATGTCAGTGTTGTCTTCTCAGCCTGGCAACAGCTCTCCAAGGCCTCGTGTACGGGTCTTTCACATCACCTACTGCGTAGATATGCCGAGGATTGAACTTGGGACTTTCTGCAGCAAAGCAAAGACTCTGCCACTGAACCACAGCCCTTTCTTTTCGAATGTGGAAGCCCACACACACTGTATACAATCTGAGTTAGAATGCTCACTGAAGACACCTGGCTTTGGGCAAAGCTGTAAAACTAGAGATATGAGCTATAGATACCTTACCCCCTACCCAATCAGGAATGAGACCTTATAGGAAAGTATTTCTTTTGTACATTAGTATTTCATTTGATAAAAACTTACCATTTGAGGATGCTGCTGAAAATTTGTTTGAATTATGATTAAATCATAGCAGTGATCATACATATCAATGCAACACAAAACAAAGCCAAAACTCAAACCCCCAAACAATAGAACTATTTCTTTGGGCCATCACGAGATATATCCTCACTTTTATGATATATGGAATTCTCAACTTGACTTGAGAATCTGGGTCAAAAAATTTATGAAGTGGGGCTAGGTACAGCAAGCAAAGGAAAATCCTCGTTTTGCATAAAAATCTCAAAGCTAAAAAAGGGAGGAGCGGGGAAAGAAAGCCTAAAGTTATATTAAGAATGAGTTGTGCTAAAATAATGAAACAATGTGAGGCAGATCCTGGAGCTTCCATAAATAAATCAGAGAAATCTCATTTCAAATCCTGACTCACTGGCATTTAATCCAGATATATTTGAGAGTGGAAGTAGATGATGATGAAAGCAGCATCAGCTTCCTGGTACCTATTTTCCCATTGGGTCGGAGTATGCAGCTATACAAATAGCCACATCATTCAAACTGATCTGCTCAAAAGCACTGGCCTGATTGTACCTAATAAAAGTGTCTTAATAAAACTTGCACAAGTGATACAACTACTGCGAATCATCTTTCTGGATTTTATTTAACTTTTACTTATCACATCATACCCTATACTTGCAACATTTCATGGTGCTTTGATCATAATCTCATGTGTTAATTATGCATGCCTGCTTAGTGAGATCCCATCACATGCCTCTGACATGCTACTTCATGAAAGTTTCTGTGAGGATTAAAGCAGGCATATTCTAAGATGCCACAAAATTCACGTTTATTAAGGAAAGAAGAGAGAAGGATCTGTTGAATGGAAAACTATAAGGGCAGTGCCACCAACAGATAAAGTCAAAGAGAAGCCTTGGAAGGGGTTTAGGGGAAGGAGTATTCTCTATTTCTGAGAACTAGAGCTAGAAGAAGAGCCTCTTGTGGTGCAGAGTGGTAAGGCAGCCGTCTGAAAGCTCTGCCCATGAGGCTGGGAGTTCAATCCCAGCAGCCGGCTCAAGGTTGACTCAGCCTTCCATCCTTCCAAGGTCAGTAAAATGAGTGCCCAGCTTGCTGAGGGATAAAAGGTAATGACTGGGGAAGGCACTGGCAAACCACCCTGTATTGAGTGTGCCATGAAAACGCTAGAGTGTCACCCCAAGGGTCAGACATGACTCAGTGCTTGCACAAGGGATACCTTTACTTTAGAGCTAGAAGCTAGAAGAACAGACAGAACTGCATCACACGGAATACTTTTGCAACTGTTTATATAGTATTTATTCCAATGCTATTTTTCCCAGGTATGCCATCAAATAAGATGGGTTTGTCTTATATTCACATAAAAGTTCCAAATGTCCAATAATTCTTTTGGGGGTATAATATTTTAGGGGGGTGTTTTACATTCAAGGTTGCTTTCCATTTTATTTCTGGAGAGATCAGCAAATAAAACTTTTCATGTCTTGTGCATACCATAATTAACAGCTGCTGCAGCAAATCAAACTGTTAAAGAGACCAGTTCAAAAGCTGGCTACCCTGCTGGAATATCATCATACTACATAACTGTTGCAGTCTTACAAGCTATATTACCATGCCACAAAAAGTAGATATGCACCAAAGAGCCTTTGCCTCTTATCCTATATGAGATGCTCTAGTGAGACTCTGTGAATACAAGACTGCCATTCTCAAAGAGCAGGTTCATTTCCACAGTTGTTCCGGACCCTGAGCCCAGCTCCCACTAAAGGCTCATCTTGCTTCTTCACCATTTGCCTTCCGCAGGCAGGTAAAGATGTTTGGATTCTGCCAGGTTTTTTGGAAGTAGTATCTAATTTGCTGGACTTGGGTTGCATCCAAGGCTTTTGCAAACTGAGTGTATTCATGGAAGCAATTTGTATTTCCTTCCCCTTTCCCCAAGTCATTTTATGCATGCTGATGCCAAAAACAGCTGTTCAGGATCAGGACTGTCCTCCAAATCAGTATGCTTTGTGACATTTGGGAGGAGATGAAGAGAGAATTGAGCAGAATTGATTTGCTTGCTTGCATGAGTCTGGGAGAAATCTAACAAATATACTGGCCCAAAATTGTACAGGGCTTCATTAAGTGGCTTGTACTGGCAGCTAGAGAAGATCTTTTAAAACTGTTAACCCACAATCCCTATAACTTGCTGTGGGAACAAACTTGTTGTCCTTGTTGTGGATTATTCCTTTACAGACTCCCTTTCCACACAGGAGGAATGTAGCAGCATGGGCTCCGAAGGAAGGTGGCATATTCTGGCCCCTCCACATGATGCTGCCACCTCTGGAGGCCAGATCACAATATCCTCCATTTTAACCTGCGACTTTGGGAATCAGAAAAAGTGGATTCACCATCCTAACATGTACCTTCCATTGGTGAACAACAAGCAGGCAACCAGCCAAAAGAACAGATGGAGGGTCAAACATAGAATCATAGAATCATAGAATCATAGAGTTGGAAGGGGCCATACAGGCCATCTAGTCCAACCCCCTGCTCAACGCAGGATTAGCCCTAAGCATCCTAAAGCATCCAAGAAAAGTGTGTATCCAACCTTTGCTTGAAGACTTCCACCTCCTTAGGCAGCCTATTCCACTGCTGAACTACTCTGACTGTGAAAAACTTTTTCCTGATATCTAGCCTATATCGTTGTACTTGAAGTTTAAACCCATTACTGCGTGTTCTCTCCTCTGCAGCCAGCAGAAACAGCATCCTGCCCTCCTCCAAGTGACAACCTTTCAAATACTTAAAGAGGGCTATCATGTCTCCTCTCAACCTCCTTTTCTCCAGGCTGAACATTCCCAAGTCCCTCAACCTATCTTCATAGGGCTTGGTCCCTTGGCCCCAGATCATCTTCGTCGCTCTCCTCTGTACCCTTTCAATTTTATCGATGTCCTTCTTGAAGTGAGGCCTCCAGAACTGCACACAGTACTCCAGGTGTGGTCTGACCAGCGCCGTATACAATGGGACTATGACATCTTGTGATTTTGATGTGATGCCTCTGTTGATACAGCCCAAAATGGCATTTGCCTTTTTTACCGCTGCATCACACTGCCTGCTCATGTTTAGTTTACAAACATGCTATAGTCCAGCCAGCTAAGTCCTGCCCTTGCACCGACCTCCCTCTCCCACACTCCAGGGCATGGGAAGTAGTGTCTTTTTAAAATGGCAATGTGAGTGGAGCAACAAATAGGCGGATATGTGTGTAGGCGAGGCCAGTAATACAGACAGACATATCATCTGCAGGAATGTGGCATAAAGCACGCATGCCAAAAGTAGGGATCAATACAGTTGAGTACAGTTCTGCAAAACTACTAGGGTGTTGGTGATCAGCCACCACACAAACTTTCATGTGTCCCCCAAAGTGTCAGTGCTTTGCCCTCCACAAACGGACACAGTATGTCACAGAATCAAGTGTCAAGTGTCACAGTGGAGCATCCTTGTATCCTGGGTGTAAGCTGCACGGAGCTTTCATTCCAGTCAGGTTGATTCAGTCCCTGCCATCTACACAGAATGCGATTTCCATTTGATTTTGTCCAATTTAAAATTTCCCTCTGCAACAAACATGATTGATCCAGTGTGACCCTACCTTTTGCCCGCAATATTTAGGAGTGGAAATAACCCTCAATATTTTCAGAATCTGATTGAGAAAGCATGTTTGCCGTGGTAGAGAAGCCCTGATTGATCAGGGCTGACTCCCGTGATGGAGAAACCCTGATTGGCCAAGGCTGCCCAGGTTGTAAGCTATTCTTAAAGGGGAAGCGCTAATTTTCTCTACCCAGAAGCTGCAGAAGCAGTAACTTCTGTGGGTAGAGGTTTGCCTCTTGTTTTTTTTCTCCCTCTGTTGTCTTCAATCTTCTCCCCCCCCCCTTCAAGAAAAGAAAAGAAAAAGAAAGAAAGAAGCTCCATCTGGGCTTGGCTCCCCCCTCCCCTTCTGAGCCTCCCTAACCTTGTGCAAAACACTTTTCTGTTTCAATGGGGCGGGGGAGGAAGACTGAGTTGAAATTGATCTGGATTCAGCAGGATCCACATCAGAAAAAAACAAAGTAAGTGCAGAATCAGCCCTAGACCATTAACACTCTTGGGGTGGTGCACACACCAGTATAGTGGGTATGGCAACTTTAACTGTGGGAAGATGCATATTTGTTTACACACTAGCAACAGAAATGGTACTGGCCACGTGCTCCACGGACAAAGAAACACTGCTGGTAGGGACTGAAGGAGACTTGTGATACCAGCATGCCAATCTTGGTGACCAGCACAGCTTCTGGACTGACCAGGAGTCATGATTCCCCTAGGGATGAACGAGGTGGGAAGTTAGGGAGATGGAAGCAGCTCATATGGTAAACCATGTTCTTTGGTCTGCGGTGAGTTCAAGATGGTGTTCAGCTCTCAGCCCTCCTCACAGCCCTTGACCTCCCAGGCGTCCTCCATCCCACTGTGCGGTGGCAGGGAACCAACATGGAGGGACACTGAGATCAGAGACCTCCTAGTCATCTTTGGGAAGGAGAAGGTGCAGAGAGCTCTGAACATGTCCCACAGGAACTGGGAGGTGTTCAAACAAGAGGCCATGGAGTTGTGAGCTCTTGGCCACAAGAGGATGGGCCTGGAGTGCCATTACAAAACAAAAACACACAGGCAGGAATACTTCTGCTGTGGTCCACAATCAGCGACCCGGAGCCGTTTGGGTCACCTGTCCCTACCATGACATTTTTAGGGGGATCTTGGGGAGGTGAGGGTGACAGGCACCCCAAAAGGGTTGCCCAGAGCCTAAAACTGACCAAGCAGAAGCATGGGATGGAGGAGAGTGGCCAGCAGCAACTGGACAATCCCAACGAGGTCCCGGCTGAGGATGCAAGCCGCACTGGAGAGGCTGCCAGGAATGGAAATCCTCACCCTGAACCCCTGCCAACTCATACCGGGGGATGAGGACATTCTCCTTTGCCCTACTCCCCAGGTAAGCAGGGAACGCCGGGGTTGCAGTTCATAGTTGCAGGACCTTTGAAGTTTGGCATCTTCATCTCGCCACGTGGCCAGCTCAGAGATCCCTGTGGCTTGGTCACTCAGCAGTCTCCCACTGCGCAACCAGTTTGCATTGCCCATGAAAAAACTTACCCATGGAACACTCATCCCCATGTGCCTATGGGCCCCCACAGGAAACAGTCCTGGGCTGCTAGATGTGCGTGATGCTTTGTGTATTAACAGAGACCCAGTTGCCAGAGCTGTTGACAACAGCATTTCCAGAGATGTCCCCTCGTGGAGATGAAGACCAGGGCAGTGACTGCCACATATACAGGTGAGGGGTCCTGCAGGTGGGGTCATGGTAGTCGGGAGGGTCAGTGTATGTCTGCCTGTGAGCTCCACAGGGATGTTCCTCATGTCGGGACATGCCTAATGGCAAGCAGGAGGTGCTCTTTGAAAAGGACTGGGTATGTGTGGTGACCATGGTATCCAAACACCTTCTCCATCCCTCATGGTATGATGCCAGAGGGGTGAGACGTAACTGTTCTCCACAGACTGCATCCCACCCACTGAGCAGTCTGCAGCCATGCCTCAGCTACTGAATGCCCAAGACCAAGTGATGTGCCTGATGGTAAGCATGACCTACTACTCCAAGGGACTGCCTGCGTATGTCCCCCACAGGAATGTGCAACGGCCCCAGTAAGGGGTTCCATTGCCGCTATCACCTATCTTCCCATTGAGAAGCCACTCTGTCCAATGAGAAGAGGGCCAGGAATGTGCTGTGACTGATGCCGTGGGGATGCAGTGCTGTGTGGAGTGGTGCTGCAACCCCTCATTCTCTCCCACTGGACACTTGGTGTGTTTGTGATTTGTAGGTGACAGGTCAGGAGAGGAGGAGGAGGAGGAGGAGGAGGAGGAGCTAGCCACAGGGAGACTAGTGGAACTTCCCAGGAGAAGCCTCTCTGATGAAGAGTAACTACTGTGAGAGGTGGCAGAAGTCTGTTTCCCTGCTCACAAACCTAGGCCAGAGGCTCCTTGAGCATGGTGAAGAGGACATGCTCCAGTGCAGGGCTATCACAGAGGCCCTGGTGTGGGTAGAGAGGGAGTGGATGGACAGAACTGAGGCAGTCACCGTTAGAGACTTCGAGGAAGCTCCCATGGCCCGGGAGGTAGCCCACTAAGGCCAGGGAGGCATTCACTGCCAGCATGCAGGAGAACAATGCCATCATGCATGGGACTGTCCAGTCAATGGACAGGATAGGACCCCTGGTAGAAATGGTCGTGGCCCTCATGGAGGCCAGGGCTAGAGACAACCATGACCACAGCCTCCCAGGGCCTCCCTGAACCCCCCAGGAATGCCTGCCCCTAACCCCTGCCACCCCTGGAATGAGCCAGGGAATGAGCCTTGTCAAATGAGCCTTGTCAAATAGAAAAGACTGATAAAACCCAGGGATATGTATTCCCCATGAGACCATGTGGTGTATCCAGCCACCCACTGACCCGTCATGGAATAAAAGGTGTATCCTGTACTGGCAGTGATTGTGGTGGGCTTCATTGTATGTGGCCATACCATCAGAGGTCTTGGGCAGCAACCTGGAGAGCGGGGAGTAATGTGGTCTGCCTATGATGACTGGGGGCCCTCCCAGTCATATGTGTAGGTTTGGGGTCATGAAGGTGGGTGAGGGTGGGTTGTAAATGGTTCCTCTGGAACAGTAGTAGTCAACAGGCAAGAGTTGGTGGATGAGGTGAAGGAGGTGGGGACCCTAGGGGGAAGTGACCATGTCCTCATAGAATTCCTTTTGAGATGGGGAGCCAAGGAAGCTTGTAGCCAGACGCGGATGTTGGATTTTCGTAGGGCAAACTTTAATAAACTCAGAGACATGATGAGTGTCATACCATGGACAAGAATGCTGAAAGGGAAGGGAGCATGTGAAGGGTGGGCGCTACTCAAACAAGAGCTATTGCATGCTCAATCAATGACTATCCCAGAAAGACGAAAACACTGCAGGAGCTCTAAGAAGCCTATTTGGATGAACAGAGAACTTCAAGAGGAACTAAGAAAGAAAAGGAAAATGTTCAGGAAATGGAGGGAAGGACAGAGCTCTAAAGAAGAGTACCTACAGGTTACTAGGCACTGTAGATCAATCATCAGAAAGGCCAAAGCTGAGAGTGAGCTAAGATTGGCCAGGAAAGCTCATTGTAACAAGAAAAGATTTTTCAGTTATGTGAGGGGCAAACGTAAAGTAAAGGAGGCAATAGGCCCACTGTTGGGTGCGGATGGACAAACTTTAACGGAAGATGCAGAGAAAGCAGAAAGGCTTAGTGCCTATTTTACATCTGCTTTTTCCCACAGGTCAAAGTGTTTAGGCACATCTAGAGATGGCCGTAGCCAAAGGATAGTGTCTGGGTGGCAGGTTAACATGGATAGAGAGGTTGTCGAGAGGCATTTAGCTGCACTGGATGAGTTCAAATCCCCTGGTCCAGATGAAATGCACCCGAGAGTACTCAAAGAACTTTCCAGAGAACTTGCACAGCCCTTGTCCATCATCTTCGGAACCTCTTTAAGGACTGGAGATGTCCCGGAGGACTGGAAGAGAGCAAACGTTATTCTGATCTTCAAAAAAGGGAGGAAGGATGACCCGGGAAACTACAGACCAGTGAGTCTGACCTCTGTTGTGGGGAAGATAATGGAGCAGATATTAAAGGGAGCGATCTGCAAACATCTGGAGGACAATTTGGTGACCCAAGGAAGTCAGCATGGATTTGTCTCCAACAGGTTCTGCCAGACTAACCTAGTTTCCTTTTTTGACCAAGTAACAGGTTTGCTGAGCCTCTTGTGGCGCAGAGTGGTAAGGCATCCGTCTGAAAGCTTTGCCCATGAGGTTGGGAGTTCGATCCCAGCAGCCGGCTCAAGGTTGACTCAGCCTTCCATCCTTCCGAGGTCGGTAAAATGAGTACCCAGCTTGCTGGGGGGTAAACGGTAATGACTGGGGAAGGCACTGGCAAACCACCCCGTATTGAGTCTGCCATGAAAACGCTAGAGGGCGTCACCCCAAGGGTCAGACATGACTCGGTGCTTGCACAGGGGATACCTTTACCTTTTAACAGGTTTGCTGGATCGGGGAAATTTGGTTGATGTAATTTACTTGGATTTTAGTAAAGCTTTTGACAAGGTTCCCCATGATGTTCTGATGGATAAGTTGAAGGACTGCAATCTGGATTTTCAGATAGTTAGGTGGATAGGGAATTGGTTAGAGAACCGCACTCAAAGAGTTGTTGTCAATGGTGTTTCATCAGACTGGAGAGAGGTGAGTAGCAGGGTACCTCGGGCCTCGGGGCTCGGCCCGGTACTTTTTAACATATTTATTAATCATCTAGATGAGGGGGTGGAGGGACTACTCATCAAGTTTGCAGATGACACCAAATTGGGAGGACTGGCAAATACTCCGGAAGATAGAGACAGAGTTCAACGAGATCTGAACACAATGGAAAAATTGGCAAATGAGAATAAGATGCAATTTAATAAAGATAAGTGTAAAGTTCTGCATCTGGGTCAGAAAAATGAAAAGCATGCCTACTGGATGGGGGGTACGCTTCTAGGTAGCACTGTGTGTGAACGAGACCTTGGGGTACTTCTGGATTGTAAACTAAACATGAGCAGGCAGTGTGATGCAGCGGTAAAAAAGGCAAATGCCATTTTGGGCTGTATCAACAGAGGTATCACATCAAAATCACAAGATTTCATAGTCCCATTGTATACGGCACTGGTCAGACCATACCTGGAGTACTGTGTGCAGTTCTGGAGGCCTCACTTCAAGAAGGACATAGATAAAATTGAAAGGGTACAGAGGAGAGCAACGAAGATGATCTGGGGCCAAGGGACCAAGCCCTATGAAGATAGGTTGAGGGACTTGGGAATGTTCAGCCTGGAGAAAAGGAAGTTGAGAGGGGACATGATAGCCCTCTTTAAGTATTTGAAAGGTTGTCACTTGGAGGAGGGCAGGATGCTGTTTCTGTTGGCTGCAGAGGAGAGGACACACAGTAATAGGTTTAAACTTCAAGTACAACGATATAGGCTAGATATCAGGAAAAAAATTTCAGTCAGAGTAGTTCAGCAGTGGAATAGGCTGCCTAAGGAGGTGGTGAGCTCTCCCTCACTGGCAGTCTTCAAGCAAAGGTTGGATAGACACTTTTCTTGGATGCTTTAGGATGCTAGGGCTAATCCTGCGTTGAGCAGGGGGTTGGACTAGATGGCCTGCATGGCCCCTTCCAACTCTATGATTCTATGATTCTATGATTCTAACCTGTGGTCCTCCAGATGTCCATGGTCTAAAATTCCCATGACCCCCTGCCAGCATTTGCTGGCAGGGGCTCATGGGAATTGTAGTCCATGGACATCTGGAGGACCACAGGTTGACTACTCCTGCTCTAGGAGACAGGAATTGAACCATGGTGAATGTTTAACAATATTTATTTAACAGAGCAACATCCCTCCACCTCCATCTCAGCGCCCTCAATGTCCACCACATGTGGAGGGGAGTCCTGGCCCTCACCCTGCTCAGCTCCCACAGGGTGTGCTGGGGTGGGGGGAGGGAGGTGGTCCTGCCACCCTGCCTAGTGCCAGTGTTGCTGCAGAGGCAAAGAGAAATAGGAAGAGGGGGGAGATGGTACATGTTGCCATCAATACATTTAACTGCACTGGCAATATCGAAAGGTGTTTTCGGGTTGCACACGAGGAGTGAGTGTCTAACAAAAAAGGCTCATGCGTTCAATTGCTTTTTGAGTCGCAAGAGAGCACTTTAACCTTGTACAATGGCAACAGCAGGCATTTGATGCTCACACAGGGAGATGGTGGTGGTCCATGTGCTAGAGGGATAGTCCTTTCTGTCCATAGATTGGACCTTGCTGACACTGGCCCCTTTCCATGAAAGCAAAGTACTGCAGTACAACAGTGGCATAGGCTTCAACTCACCCTGTCTCCTGACATTGCAAAGTGTCCCTTCTGTCCTTTAGTTGGAGTACTCCCTCCTAACTTCCACCTACTTCCTTCCCTAGGGAGGGAACATAGCAGCACCCAATG